>NC_069803.1:32139608-32446716 GCF_027406575.1 Nycticebus coucang | reverse complement strand
CAAAACCAAATTCTTTTTTTTTTTTGTAGAGACAGAGTCTCACTTTATGGCCCTTGGTAGAGTGCCGTGGCCTCACACAGCTCACAGCAACCTCCAACTCCTGGGCTCAAGCGATTCTCTGGCCTCAGCCTCCGGAGTAGCTGGGACTACAGGCGCCCGCCACAACGCCCGACTATCAAAACCAAATTCTTGACCTCCCACCCCCAAATCTCCCACCCCAGGTTCTCCTTCATGGCAAACACCACGAGCCCAAGCACCTGTGGCAAGCTCCCAGGAGCATCCCTGACACCCCTCCCTGCTCCAAACTCCACTTCCCACGCCGGCCAAGTCTCTAAAACCTGCTTCCGTCCCATCTACCTCTAGTCACCTCAACTGCTGCCTCTTCAGTCCAGACCAGCAGCCCCAAACCTTTTGATTATACAAGCCATCAGTAACATGTTTTGGGTACGTTACTCATTATGTACGTGCTTACTAAAATACACATATGTATAACTGGTCTGCAGGTATTATTGGTTAATCTGTGAATATGAATGGAATTAGAAGGCCTGATATTTCCCTCCCAGACCCCTGTGACTGTGTCTGAAGACACCCCATGGGTGAGCCCACCCAATACCCTGGCCTCCTGCAAAGATCTCCTAAATGCACCCACCCCCACACATACCTGCCTTCACCACAGACATACTCTACTGTGTAGCCAGACAGACCTTTCTAAAATGCAAATTTGGTCAGGTCAATGCCTCCCCTTAGCCTGCCAAATCCATCTAAAATGGGTCCCCAGGCACGAGGGCCTCACTGTGCTGCCCCTTTAACCAGCACTCGCTCCCTGGCCCCGTTCAGATTTTTGCAGGGGCCCCAGATCCTGTGCCCTCAGCCCCGCACTTCCCATAGGTCCCAGCTCTACTGCCCTTGCTCCAAAATGCCCTTGGCTGTCGCTGAACCAGGATGTCCTCTTAACAGTCTATGTCAATCTCTCCTTTCTGTTTTTCTTTACAATCGTTTATATAACCTCTCTCCCAAAGTGTGTGACATGTGGCTCATGTTAACACTGTACCACCAGGTCAGGTGCAGTGGCTCACGCCTGTAATCTCAGCACTCTGGGAGGCTGAGGTGGGTGGATTGCTTGAGTTCACAGTTTTGAGACCACTCTGAGCAAGAGCAAGACCTGTCTCTAAAAACAGCTGGGCGTTGTGGTGGGCGCCTGTAGTCCCAGCTACTCGGGAGGCTGAGGGAGGAGGATGGCTTGAGCCCAAGAATTTGAGGTTGCTGTGAGCTATGATGCCACAGTACTCTAGCAAGGGCAACAAAATGAGACTGTTTCAAAAACAAAACAAAACACTGCATCACCAGTGTCTACACCTGGTACTCAAAAAATACAGGTGGGATGAAGGCAATGAACTAACACAGCTGGAAGTCTGCAGTTTCTATCGTGAACCTCCTCGCTAGGAAAAAATGCACTTGGCGGAATAAGATGACAAGTTTCTCAAACACAACTTGGGCCATCAACGTATTTTCAATGGAAAGTAAGAATCTGTAATAATAAAAATCTTCCCGAACTCAAGTGATACAAATATTATGTAACATATATATGAAAGGCAAATATGTAAAATTTCATTTTTATTCATCAATTGACAAACATTCACATTAACAGCATCTAACAAAGGCAGGTGTGAGGTAAATGGGCAGTGAACTACTCTTGGTAAAAGGGTAAAGCCTCTGACTTGCACAGGACCTCACACCTGTAATCCTAGCACTCTGGGAGGCTGAGGCGGGTGGATTGCCTGAGCTCACAAGTTTGAGACCAGCCTGAGTGAGACCGAGACCCTTTCTCTACTATAAATAGAAAAACTGAGGCGAGACGATTGCTTGAGCCCAAGTGTTGGAGGTTACTGTGAGCTATGATGATGCCATGGCTCTACCCAGGGTGACAAAGTGAGACTCTGTCTCAAAAACAAAACAAAACAAAACAAAAAACAGTAAAGCCTCATAACCTTGTTGGGGGTCACCTTCGTAACAGTTTCAAAATTTTAAATATTTGGGCGGTGCCTGTGGCTCAGTCGGTAAGGCGCCAGCCCCATATACTGAGGGTGGCGGGTTCAAACCCGGCCCCGGCCGAACTGCAACCAAAAAAATGGCCGGGCATTGTGGCGGGCGCCTGTAGTCCCAGCTGCTCAGGAGGCTGAGGCAAAAGAATCGCTTAAGCCCAGGAGTTGGAGGTTGCTGTGAGCTGTGTGAGGCCACAGCACTCTACCGAGGGCCATAAAGTGAGACTCTGTCTCTACAAAAAAAAAAAAAAATTTTTAAATATTTATACTCTTTGGTCCACCAACTCTCAAATTACTGTAAACAACTACTTTTTCTTTTTTAAGGAGCAAAGGTTAAACATTAGAAAATTGCTAATAATAGCAAGAAGCACTGGAACAAGCCAATTGTCCATCAACAGGAAGCTGATTAAATAAATGATGAACCCATTCAGCACAAGGATGCTGGGTTCACATCATATATAGAGTCTTCACTGGCAAAGTCAGTAAGTGTTCTTCTAAAATCCCCCTGAAGTCATGACATGCCACAGGCAGGAGTTTCTTCCAGCTACTGCTCCATTGATCGCTGGCCCACCCTCGAGGGGACAGTGAAGTCTTGACGGCCTTCCGAGGCTGCTGCCCGACCCTCACCCATCTGTAATTAACCCTCCCCTTCTGCCTCTATACAAGCAATTTACACCACTCCCTGCACACCCTTCTCAGTCTGTATCAGAACACAGGAGCAAACGCCTGTGTTCAGCCTTGAGGTTTATATTCTCTACAAAGGAAAAACAGAAGCTTTGGATAGAGATGGCCAGTATACAAAAAGCTGAAGAAATACATTAAAGTTTAGAAAAGACCGTTTCTAAACAGTTGGCCTTCCTCCTCAGTTCTGAGAGCTGGAAGCTAGAGGTGGGCCTGAGTGAGCCTAGCAGTAAAAGACAAAGGCCACCAGGCCATCCCCAGATCACCACTGTCCTTCTGAACGTTCAGTCTCTGGTCTATATTGCAGCTTGCCAGCGGCAGCCGCCACAGCCCTGGACTCCTGAGACTTGCTCACGCCCTTGCACTCTGACTCCTGGAAGAGAAGAGACAGACTGATCCCAGGCAGGACTGCATTAAGTCTATTTTTGTTGTAGTTTTCATTCTTGTTATAGCTGGCTCAGGCTGGATTTGAACTCTCCAGCCTCGGTGTACATGGCCGGCACCCTAAGCACTATGGTACAGGCGCCGTGCCTGACTTTCTTGGAATAATTAAAGTACACTGCCTTTTCTAGGTGGCATGTAGTTGGCTCTCGCTTCTTCAGCTGACAATCCCTTCCTTTTAATTGGGTACTTAGACCATTTATAATTAATGTACTTACCAACATTGTTAGGTTTGCGTCCATCATTTTACTATTTGCTGTTCTCTATTTGCTCCATCTGTCCTTTATCCCCTTGCCCTCTTTTTCTGTCTTCCTTTGGATCAGTCAAGCATTTTCTATAATCCCATTTTATTTCCTTTGTTGGGCTGTTTGCTACCACTCTGCAGTTTCAGTGGGTGCTTTAAGGTTACAGCATTCATCTTTACCATATTCTACATCTACGTGAAATCTAACATGTCACGGATAAGAACACTACAACAGTGTACTTGGATTTCCTCTGTCCTGCTCTATATACATTTGTTGCCATGAATTTCATTTTTACATATGCTATAAAATTTACACTGCATTTTTATTTCTTTTGCTTAATTATGATTTCTAAAAATGTACATAAAAACATATTTTCACATGTAATTATTTCCAATTTTCCTCCTTATTTGTGGAGCTTCAGGATTTTTACCTGCTGTAATTTTCCTTCCACTTCAAAAATATCCATTAATACTTCTTATGGTGTGGTCCACTAGTGATGAATTCTCAGTTTTCACATGTAAGGAAAATTTTCATTGTTTTGCCTTTATTTCTGATAAAAAGTTCTAGGTAGCTTTTTCAGTACAGTCATACACCATGTACCGACATTTTAGTCAAAGATGGACTACATATACAATGTTGGTCTCGCAAGGTTATAATGGAGTTAAAAAATTCTTAATGCCTAGTGACACTGTAGCTGGTCAATATGTTGGAATAAAAACATACTACCCTGCGGGCGGTGCCTGTAGCTCAGTCGGTAAGGTGCTGGCCCCACATACTGAGGGTGGCGGGTTCAAACCCGACCCCGGCCAAGTTGCAACCAAAAAATAGCCGGGCATTGTGGCGGGAGCCTGTAGTCCCAGCTGCTGGGGAGGCTGAGGCAAAAGAATCGCTTAAGCCCAGGAGTTGGAGGTTGCTGTGAGCTGTGTGAGGCCACAGCACTCTACCGAGGGCCATAAAGTGAGACTCTGTCTCTACAAAAAAAAAAAAAAAAAAATACTACCCTGCTAGTTGTATAAAAGTACGTACTAATGTCCTAGGCCTTCATGCTCACTGACCACTCACTGACCCACCCAGAGCAACTTTCAGTTCCCTGAGCTCTGTTCATAGTAAGTCCCCTACACTGTAAGTACCATGTATCTTTCATTCTGTAATTTTACTATGCTGTTTCTATGTTTAAATATATTCAGATACACAAACTCCACATGCTACAAGCACCTACCTGTTCAGTACAGTAACATGCTGTACAGGTTTGTAGCCAAGTAGAACAGTCTGTGCCAGCGGTTCTCAACTTGTGGGTCACAACTCACAGGAACTGCATTAAAGGCATTAGGAAGGTTGAGAACCACTGGTCTATGCCGGTGGTGGAGCAGGTTCTGTGTAATACTAGGTTTGCATAAATACACTTCACCACGTTTGCACGACAACTCAATCATCTGATGAGACATTTCCCAGACTGTGTCCCTGTCATTAAGCAAGGTGACTGTGCTTTCAAGATATGATTCAACTGCTTTCTTACTTAGATTTTGTTTCTGACAAGAACTCTACTGTTGTCAGTATACTTTTTGGCCGGGGCTAGGTTTGAACCTGCCACCTCCGGCATATGGGACCGGCACCCTACTTCTTGAGCCACAGGCACCACTTAGGGCAGCGCATGTGCTTCTGTGGGTAAAGTGCCGGCCCCATATACTGAGGGTGGTGGGTTCAAACCCAGCCCCAGCCCAAAAACTGCAACAAAAAAAGTAGCCGGGCGTTGCAGCGGGCGCCTGTAATCCCAGCTACTCAGGAGGCTGAGGCAAAAGAATCGCCTAAGCCCAAGGATTTGGAGGTTGCTGTGAGCTGTGATGCCATAGCACTCCACTGAGGGTTAGTAAGTGAGACTCTGTCTCAAAAAAAAAAAGACTATTTTGCTTAGGCTGAACTCTTAACTCCTGGGCTTTACCCTCAGCCTCCTGACTAGCTGGGACAGGTATCCCAGGTGCCTGCCACCATGCCTGGCTAGTTTTTCTGCTTTAGTACAGATGAGGGGGTCTCACTCTTGCTCAGGCTCGTCTCAAACTCCTGAGCTCAAGCAATGCTCCCGCCTCAGCCTCCCACAGTGCTAGGATTACTGTGAGCCACTTGCACCCAGTAGGGATTATTTTTATAATCTCATTAATGTTATTTAGACTTGCTCTATGATGCACTTATTTTAAAAAACTGATTCTTCTGGTCTTGCTTTTATGATTAGTTAGGTGTCTCCAGAGCATTGCTCAGATTATTCTCCACTACTAAGGAGGACTTCCTGAAGGGGACAGGGACTGTGCTCTCCTCCAGTCCTGCCCAGTGGTCCTTTCCAGCCTCAGATTGTTCTTCACACTCAGCTGCTGGTCACTGCAGGTCCTGGGACTCTCTCTGCTGTTCTCCCTTCTCTGGTACTCTGTCCCGTGAACTCCAGCAACCTCAGTGTCTCCAGACTCTCAGCTCCATTTCACAACTCAGGGGTCTCACCAGGCTCCACACCTCAGTCTCCTCCGCCCCCCCGCCTGTGGCGTGGAAACTCTCAAGGTCGTCGTCAGCTGGGACCATCATACGGCTCAGCACATTTGTCTGCCACCTCTCAGAGACAGCTGTCTCTTGTTGCCTGGTGTATTTTGAAAACTTTGTTTCATATATTTTATCTGTTTTTGTTGTTGCTGCTGGTTAGGTTATTTCAGGGTAAATTCAGTCCCTTGTTACTCCATTTTGGCCAAAAGTTCTGTATTTCTTCTTAAATGTGTCTATAATTGCTTTCTACCAATTGGTCCATTACCATTACCATCAAATTGCTGAGGAAAAATGTCTTATTTCATAATATTCTCTCAAAAGGAATAAAAGAGGAAAGCCAAGATTCATTCCCCAAGAGGATTAAATTCTTTTTAGGTGAATATCATAACAACAGTCTTCAAAATCTTATTCCAACAGTCAGTATTGAGAACAATTTCACTGTACAGAATTGAAAACTTAATAAAACACATAAGAGCAACCCACAAATGTCTCTTTGTTCCCAAAGAAGAAAACAAAAAATCATGAGGATTTTGTTGGCAGAGTTCAACAGCTGGGTGTCCTACTGTGAGAATGCTTTATTTTCCTGGCAGAAACAAAATATTCTACCACTGTGATCAGCTCACTTTCAAGCGCTTTACACGCGACCTCAGTACCTACCTTGCTTTATTCTTTACAGCACTTCCCCACTCCTTGAAATTGTACTATATAGATTTATGTGCTTTTTTGCTGTGTTTCTCCTTCGTGAGAATGTTAAGTTCCACAAGGTCTAGGATCCCCTGGCCTTCAACAGAGGCTAAATGAGCAAAAAGGATACTTTACAAAACAGACAGAAGAACACGTAAGCAGGGCTCTGAGAGCTCAGGACAGCCCACACTGACAGTGATTATCCGGGAGCCTCACTTTCTCAATTATCTTTCTTTCCTCTCTTTTAAATTTTGATTAAGACATCTTTACTACTTTGGAATCAGAAAAAGAAATTAAGCTGTTTGAAAGAGGAATAGAGTGAGAGTGAGATGGTCCTTCAGAGGCACCTTTTACCCTGCAATGCTCTCCTGGGATGACCTCACACCTGGAGAGCCCTCCCTGGCCCCTCAAGAGTCCCCTCCAGTTTCCTGTGGAGGCCCCAGCACTGAACTGGCGGGCTCCCAGCTGGCCTGTACTAGTGTAACAGGCCCTTTTTCTCTGGAAACCTAAGCCAAATATCGACTGTCCTAGAATGGCAGTCTTCTTCCTCCTCTTCCTGTAGGTCCTGCCATTACATGCCTTGTCATTGTGCCCCTGAACTACGGGAATTTTTCTTTTTTGTCTAGATAGCTCAGTGGGTCAGGGATGCATTTTGCATCATTTCCTGCCAATAAAAGATGAGATAACGTCTTAATCCATTTTCCACTGCTAGAACTGAATACATGAGACCGAGTAATTCATAAAGAAAAGACACTTAATTCCTATAGTTCTGGAGGTTGGGAAGTCTGAGGCTGAGGGGCTGCATGGGGGAGGGCCTGCCTGCTGGTAGGGATTCTGCGTCTAGTCCTGAGGCAGCGGGCATCACACAGTGAAGGGACTCACAGGGACAGCCAAACTGGCTTTTATAACAGACCTTCTCTCAATAATCCATTAATCCACGAATGAAGCCTCTGAGACCCACTCACCTCCCACAGGTCTCTCCTCTCAACGAGAATTGAGTTTCTAACACATGAAATTTTGGGGGACAGTTTCAAACCACAGCAGGTACTCTGAAGATAAATCAGTACATGAAAAGGTCAGGGCAACTAATGAGTGTGTAAAAAGCACAAATGTGAGGGCAGGCAATCATTTTTAGCCATTCCTGTCTTTTCTCTTTGCTATAGGCATCACCAAAATGTTGGGGCACAAAAGTAGATGGCCGACAAGCTTAAAAATGGACAGACAACTCAGGAAAGACAGGTAGTATCTTCCTGGACGTTTACACCCCCAGGGCCTAGTACAGCATCCAAACAACGGTACTGTAACTGCTGTATAAAATAACCTACGGTACCTGACAGACAAGGCCACTTCCAGACAGAAGCAATGTGATATTCCAGGGCCAGGAATGGTGCCGGTTCAGGATGGAGGGAGAGGGCGTAGCTGTTGTGCACACTGTTAGGGAGGGAACATTTGGAAAGTAAAAGCCAAGTCTCTTCTAGGGACCTGAACTACTCCATCAGAATGGCTGGCTTCAAACCTGAATGTTCTCACTCCTCCTTACTTCCCATTATGAATAGTACAGTCGATATACCCAAGTCTTGCATGGAGATTCCACCAATCTGATAAAAAATGAAGACAATTTGATTTTTCTTTTCTTTACCCTAAAGCTCCCAGGGCAACTTCTTTCAAGCTCCAAGGACAAACCCCACATTTGAACACCCCTGAGATTCGCACACATTCTTTCATGGCCGCCCTTCTCTGCCTTTCTCCAAACAAACCAAAGAGCCCTAAACATCCTCAAACTCTCTTGCAGCACTGACATCAATCTGCATGCTGCTCTTACTGCCCTCAGGGCACTCCATACCTGGAAAACAGATCACACGTGGTCAAGACCAGTGGGCCCACCATCAAGACGGGGGCCTGGGTAGGCCCCATCAAGACGGCTCTATCCAGCAATGACGGAACTTAGGAGTCTGCGCACCAGCAAACCCTGACAGCTGAGAATTCTGCCTGGGTCTGCCTAACTACTCTTGTCTAACCTCAGTCCACGCAGGCCTTCCTTCCATATCCCCTTTAAGCCCAGCTCTCAGCCCCCAACCCTGGGATGTGCTGGGACCGTGAGTGGCTGCTGGCCTTCCGCTCAGGCCTCCAAAGCTGGACAGAGCTCAGCCATGCAAAACATGCTGACTCCTCACATACGGCAAGTCACAGCTGACATGACTTCCGGTTCTAAAGCACTACATGTTACAAAGAAGAGTCTCTGCTGAGCAGTGTGAGTGTTGATGGTCACCAGAATTTAGTGAGCCTGAGGGGAAGACTCTGATTCAGTTAAAGACAGAGGGCTCAGCCTGAGCCCAGGCAGGGAACTCGCTTTCCCTGTTGCCTTCCAGTGATGGTCTTGCTTATTTCACAGAGACTGCAAAAGAGAACCAGCACCCACACCCAGCCGCAAGTCTATCAGGCTCCCCACATGCTTGTCCCTACATCCTCGTCCCAGCATCCTCAGCCTTCCCTTCATCTGGAGAGCCCCTCTACTCAGCCTTAGGCACTGGGTCCTATTCTCACTGCAGCCCCTCTGTCCCAGCCACCAGTCTTCCATTCTCCCCTGGATTATCACCAGGAGCACACCAAAATGTTCTTTCTTTTTTTTTTTTTTTAGGGACAGAGTCTCACTTTATTGCCCTCGGTAGAGTGCTGTGACGTCACAGCTCACAGCAACCTCCAGCTCTTGGGCTTAGGTAGATTCTCTTGCCTCAGCCTCCCAAGTAGCTGGGACCACAGGTATCCACCACAATGCCCAGCTATTTTTTTGTGGAAATTTGGCTGGTGTCGGGTTCAAACCCACCACCCTCAGTATATGGGCCTGGTGCCCTACTCACTGAGCCACCGGCACTGCCCACACAACAGGATGTTCTAATGGAAGAAAACGTTCTCACTCCAACCACCCCTCCCCCAATCTTTCTCCTTCTAGCTTGAGCCCCCTCAATCAGACTTTTGCCCCCAGCACTCCAATAAGCCCCTCCCATCAACCTTGATCTCCTAGTCACCAAGCAACCTTGATCTCCCAGTCACCAAGCCCAGTTGCGCAGATCTCAGCAACAAGCTTTCCTTACCCCTGTGCCGGGCTCTGCTCCTCACTCACTGTCCAGGCCTCTGACTCCTCCTCCGTCCTCACCTGCCAGGGCTCTAGGCACCACCTATCAGCAGCTACAGTCAGATATGGGCCCTAACTTCTCCCCTGAACTATATTTATATCACCCTCTCCACTTCACCTGGGTATTTAATAGGCACCTCAGTATGTCCAAAACCAAACTCATTACTTCCCCTGCTCCAAAGCACCTGCTCTTTCCACAACTGTCCCATCTCAGAACCTGAAACCATCTTCCAGTCACTCAGAAAATGCTGGAATTTGTAAATGCAGAATTCCACACATCGTCTCACCTCCATGGCTACCCACCTTAGCCCAAGCCCCTGTCAACTCTTTCTTCACTGGGTGACTCCTAGAGTCCCTCGCTGGTCTCCGGGTCTCCCAACCCCAGTCTGTTCTCATGGTCAGAGACAAGTGACACACACATTGATTCTTGCCACTCCTCTGCTCTAAAGCTGCTATAGTGGCCTCCGTTCCCATATGGACCTCCTGCCCACACACTGCCATGGGGCCTCATCCACAGTGGCTCTTACGGGAGCAGCTGACACACCATGTTCCACTTCACTTATTATCTGTCTCCCCCAACAGAACATAAAGTCCACGCAAGCACTCACAGAGCCTCAGCATCCACAAGTCTTCCTGGGCAGACCAGGTACTCAACTTTGTTAAATGAATGGCTAAAAAAGTGCTGGATGGACCAACAGTACTGTTAAAAATGCTCTATCACCAACAGATATGTCCACTCATCAGCATGGACCCTGCGTGCACAGCAACTGTCTCAGCACCCAGAGTATAACTACCTGGGGCAGAAAAGGAAAGAACTTCCTGTGAGCTAACAGAGCTCTGTCACTGCCCCCACCTCACAGCATTAGTAAGAACAACAAGGGGTTTTCACACCAGGAGACACTGCTGACTGCGGGCGTCCGTGTCCCAGGAACTTTCCACACACCTGGGCCTAACCTCACCACAGTCCTGTCAGGAAGATACTTTTATCTCTATATCACAGCTGGAAAAGAAACTCAGAAAGCTAAGCAACTCACCCCACACCATAGAATCTGAAAATACGACTGAAACCCAGTTCTCCAGCCAAGGCTTCCTCTCCAATACTAAATCACACTACAATGGGGATGTGCCAAAGTGGTGGGTCCTTCTGACAATGAGACACTTTAGCCCACGCACCGGTGCTCTCATTCTCCTCTGTGTTGTCTGGCTCCCTTTGTCCTTAACGACACTCCAGATCCTGGCCCTCAGTTTAGTCTGAGACAAATGACTGACCCACTCTCCGTGCTGTAGGAGACCCCTGGCAAAGCAAAAACCCATCTAAATCTATGCTCTGTGGTGTCATCTCCAGGTAAAGAGTGCTGACTTAATCTGTCAGCTTTCAGGATTTTATTTCAGTAAATATTTTCCCTGCAGATTTCACTTTGGAAAGAAACGTGCTCTAATGGAGGAGAAGCAGGAGTCTGGAACAGGGTCCTGTCTCCACCACTGTAAACCACGCCTCTTTCCAAGGCCACTCCATGAAAGTTATCTCCTACAGTTCAGGCAGGTCTGCCAAAGTCACTGCAGAAGATAGACACTCCCTTGGGAAAGGAGGGTACGTGCCAGCTAAAAGGAATTGGGGGCCAAGCAAAGATACGGGACACCAAGGGGCAAAAAGCCGGAGGCAGTGCTGAAGCAGCCCAGTGTTCCTGGTCTGGCTGGAGTGCGGCCCAGATAAGGCTCATGGAGCCTGGAAGAGGCAGACCCAGCTGGGGGCTCCAGGGCATGAGCAAAGCCTGCCCTGCTCCTTGTCAGTGTGGCGGCACAGGCTGTATTCTGGGTCGAGTGGAAATGGTCAAAGCAGACTTAAGCTGGCTCATAACGTGCTCTCATCCTCCTAATCTGCGAAGGAAGAGTGAAGAGATACCACAGAAAGGTGCCTGCCAGCCTCAGGAGGCTGCTGTTAAAGGACAGGCGTCAGCTTCGGCCAGCTGCCTTTCTGGATGAAGTATTTCCTTTGGGCCAAGGAGGAACGCAGGACTGCTGAGGACTGCATTCTTCAGTATTTCACGTGAGGGTAAAATGGCTATAAGCTGATGGAGATCAGTGGCCGGGAGTGGAAGGACAGACTAGCCGATTAAGATACACAGGCCTGTCCATCTACGACTGCCTGCTCAGGATCCAAACTAGGCTGCCTTCAAAGCACATTCTTGAGGATTTTGTGAAAGGCCCACGAAGTGCCTCATTTGCCCAGTACCTCCTTACACCAGACATTGTACAAAGCAAAATCAGCATCTAGTTCCTCTTTTCAAAGAGCACAGAGCTGATATAGGAAGTAGATATTTACCTTTAAAAGTTACCCTTTAGCCTAGAAATTAAAAAAAAAAACTACACACATGCACACATAAACAAATAAAAGCTTACAGCAAACAAAAAGCCAGCTCCCCTTTTCTAGAAAGACTGGAAGATCTGGCTGCTCCGGGGCCACATTCCTGCCAGGTATCAGCAGGGCCGGCATGGTGGATGGTGGCTACCGCCCCTTCCCACAGAACCGCGTTCTCCACTCCACAGCCCTCAGCTTCACTGGTGGATGCTTTTTCAAATTTCTGCCTTCTGTGTGACTATTAGATATATCACTAGCTAGCCTATATCAAGAAAAACAAAAGCAAGAGGAAAGCCAAAATACACAAGATAGGGAACAAGACTAGGGAAACAGCCCCAGACAGACCAAAAAAAGCTGAATTAAATGGATAATTTTCTACGAACACATAAATCACCAAAATCAAACCTGTAAGGAGACAGCCTAAACGTGCCAAAGACTTAGAAAAAGCTATAATAGTTATCAAAGTGCTGATATTTTAAAAAGACCAGGCTTAGGCTCAGCGCCTGCAGCTCAATGACTAGGATGCTAGCCACATACACCGGAGCTGGTGGGTTTGAATCCAGCCCGGGCCTGCCAAACAACAAGAACTGGAACCAAAAAGTAGCTGGGCATTGTGGCCAGCGCCTTTAGTCCCAGCTGCTTGGGAGGCTGAGAAAGGAGAATTGCTTGAGCCCAAGAGTTTGAGGTTACTGTGAGCTGCGACACCAGGGACTCTACCAAGGGCCACATAGTGAGACTCTGTCTCAAAAAAAAAAAAAAAAAAGGCTTAAACAGTTTTAACAGTTTTATAGGGGAATTCTGCCAAATTTTAAATAAACAAGTAATTTCGGGCGGTGCCTGTGGCCCAATGGAGTGGGGTACCGGCCTCATAATAAGCCAGAGGTGGTGGGTTCAAACGCAGCCCCGGCCAAAAACTGCAAAAAAAAAAAAAAAAAAGAAAATTAAGAAACAAGTAATTTCAAAAGTATTGAAACTGGCTAAATCCAAGGGAGAAAACTTTTATAAAGCTCTAGAAAACACTAAAACAACTTGAGAAAAATAGTATTAAAAAGAAAATTATAGATTATGCTCACAAATCATGACATAAGATTTCTAAATAAAATCTTTTTTTTTTTTTTTTTTTTGTAGAGACAGAGTCTCACTGTACCGCCCTCGGGTAGAGTGCCATGGCGTCACACGGCTCACAGCAACCTCTAACTCTTGGGCTTACGCGATTCTCTTGCCTCAGCCTCCCGAGCAGCTGGGACTACAGGCACCCGCCACAATGCCCGGCTATTTTTTGGTTGCAGTTTGGCCGGGGCTGGGCTTGAACCCGCCACCCTCGGTATATGGGGCCGGCGCCCTGCTCACTGAGCCACAGGCGCCGCCCTCTAAATAAAATCTTAATGAATATGTGCTCGCTGCGGCAGCACATATACTAAAAATATTAATGAATAGAATCTCACTATACAATAACAGGGTTCACCCAGGAATACAATGACAATTCAATAATATAAATCTATTATATAACTCAACCTATTAACTGGTCAAGGGAAAAAAATCTCTACAATTATTTCATGGGTATAAAATGGCATTTCAAAACATTTAAGTACCATTTTTGATTAAAAGAACAACATAAGCAACAAATCCTTTAATAAAATGACCACCATAGCACTTAATGACAGCAACACCAAAAGCATTCTCATCAAAGTCAGGAACTACACAAATCCTCAGCCCTATTATTTCACTTATTCTGCAAATATAATGCAATCAGAAAGTAGAATGAAACCAGAGACACAAAAATTACAAGGGACAAAATTCTTTCTTATTATTTATAGCTGACATAATAGCATACATAGAAAATCCAAGAGAGGCTTGGCACCTGTGACTGAAGCGGCTAAGGCGCCAGCCACATATACCTGAGCTGGCGGGTTGGAATCCAGCCCGGGCCCGCCAAACAATGATGGCTGTAACCAAAAAAATAGCTAGGCGTTGCAGCGGGCGCCTGTAGTCCCAGCTACTTGGGAGGCACAGGCAGGAGAATCGCTTGAGTCCAGGAGTTGGAGGTTGCCATAAGCTGTGATGTCACAGCACTCTACCCAAGACGACAGCTTGAGGCTCTGCCTCAGAAAAAAAAGAAAAAAAAAAGAAAATCCAAGAGAACGAGCTGCAAAAACTATTAGAAACAACAGGATTTTTTTTTTTTTGAGACAGAGTCTCACTTTTTCACCCTCGGTAGAGTGCTGTGGCATCACAGTTCACAGCAACCTCAAACTCTTGGGCTAAAGGAATTCTCTTGCCTTAGTCTTCCAAGTAGCTGGGACTACAGGCACCCACCACAGTGCCCGGCTATTTTTTTTTTTTTTTTTTTGTAGTAGTTGTCATTGTTGTTTAGCAGGCCTGGGCTGGGTTCAAACCCACCAGCTCCGGTGTATGTGGCTGGGGCCCTAGCCGCTGAGCTATAGGCTTCAAGCCTAGAAACAACAAGGTTAAGGAAATTTTGAGTTTCAAAGTTAAGACAAATAAGGCTGGATGTTGTGTATCGAGCCTGTAATCTCAGCATTTTGGGAGACTAAACTGGAAGTTCAGGATCAGCCTGGGCAAACATAGCGAGATGCCATCTCTACAAAAAATATAAAAATTGGGCGGCGCCTGTGGCTCAGCGGGTAGGGCGCCAGTCCCATATGCCGGAGGTGGTGGGTTCAAACCCAGCCCCGGCCAAAAAAAAAAAAATATATATATATAAAAATTAGCCAGATGTGGTGGTGCGTGCCTGTAAACCCAGCTACTCAGAAATCTGAGGCAGAAGGATTACTTGAGCTAGAAATTCAAGGTTACAGCGAGCTACAATTGTGACTCTACACTCTAGCCTGGGTGACAGAGTAAGATGCTGTCTCTCTCTCAAAAAAAAAAAACAGAAAGAAAGAAAGGAAAAAAAAGAAGGAAAGGCTTGCCACCTGTAGCTAAATGGCTAGGGCGCCAGCCACATATACCTGCTGGGCTGGCAGGCTCAAACCCCACCAGGGCCTGCTAAACAACAATGACAACTACAAAAAAAAAATAGCCGGGAACTCAGGTGGCGCCTGTGGCTCAGTGAATAGGGCACCGGCCCCATATGCCGAGGGTCGTGGGTTCAAACCCAGCCCCGGCCAAAATGCAACAACAACAAAAAAAATAGTCAGGCGTTGTGGCAGGCGCCTGTAGTCACAGCTGCTCCGGAGGCTGAGGCAGGAGAATCGCAGAAGCCCAAGAGTTAGAGGTTGCTGTGAGCTGTGTGACGTCATGGCACTCTACCTGAGGGCGGTACAGTGAGACTCTGTCTCTACAAAAAAAAAAAAATAGCCGGGAACTGTGGTGGGTGCCTGTAGTCCCAGCTACTCGGGGGCTGAGATGAGAAAATCACTTAAGCCCAGGAGCTAGAGGTTGCTGTGAGCAATAAAACCACAGCACTCAACAACAGGAAAACTGAGTGAGACTTTGTCTAAAAATATACATATATATGTAAATATTAGATACTAGGCTTGGCGCCTACAGCTCAAGTGGCTAAGGTGCCAGCCACATACACCTGAGCTGGCAGGTTTGCATCCAGCCTGGGCCTGCCAAACAACAACACCTGCCAGAGTTGTGGCAGGCGCCTATAGTCCCAGCTACTTGGGAGGCTAAGGCAGGAGAATCACTTGAGCCCAGGAGTTGGAGGTTGCTGTGAGCTGTGATACCAAGGCATTCTACCTGGGGTGACAGCTTGAGGCTCTGTCTCAAAAAATAAATAAATAAATAAATATTAGATAATAAATTGATTTTGATAAATACGATAATAACATAAGGGTTATACATATTTCCAAAAGGCCTTTGTTCAAGATATCCTGAAAAGGATGAAAAAATTTGTTTTAAAACATTTCAGGGTGGCGCCTGTGGCTCAAAGGGGAAGGGCACCGGTCCCATATGCCGGAGGTGGCGGGTTCAAACCCAGCCCCAGCCAAAAACCACACACAAACAAACAAACAAAAAAAAAAAGTAATAAATAAATAAAATAAAATCTATAAAAAAAAAAAAACATTTCAGTCCCCCACCCTAAAAAAATGGAGGTAAGAAGGGACAGATGATCCAAGATTGGATAAACACTGAAAACTGCTGAATCTAAGTGACAGATGCACAAGGTTCACTATATTGTGTTCTTTATTTTTGCATAACTGAAAATATCCACAATAAAGAGCTTAAAAATATGTAGCAGAGGACCCAAATAAAGGGTCATTAAAGACATAAGTAACTGCAAGGTGTACTATAGGTTTATAAAAATACAGAAAAATGCCACCTAACAAGTAATACAAATTAAAGCTACAAATCAGATACCATTTGCATCAATCACACAAAGGTCAAAACATGTGCTGAGGCTTGACATGGTGGCTCACACCTGTAATACCAGTACCACCACTTTGGTAGGCTGAGCCAGGAAGATGACTTGAGGCAGGAGCTACAGACCAGGCTGGGCAACATACGGAGATGCCCTCTCTACAAAAAAGCTTTTTTTTTTGTTTTTGTGAGATACAGTCTTAAAGCTGTTGCCCTGAGTAGGGTGCTGTAGCGTCACAGCTCACAGCAACCTCAAACTCTTGGGCTTAAGCAATTCTCTTGCCTCGGCCTCCCAAGTAGCTGGGATAGGCGCCTGCCACAACGCCTGGCTATTTTTTCATTGCAGTTGTCATTGATGTTTAGCAGGCCCAGGCTGGGTTCGAACCCACCAGCCTTGGTGTATGAGGCCAAGGCTCTACCCTCTGAGCCACGAGTGCTGCCCTACAAAAAAGCTTTTGAAAACAGCCAAGCATGGTGGCACACCTGTGGTTTCAGCTACTCAAGGGGCTGAAGCAGAAGGACTTTGTGAGCCCAGGAGTTCCAAGCCACTGTGATGGCACCACTGCATTCCAGCCTGGGTGATACAGCAAGACCCCACCACAAACATACCCCCCCACAAAAGAGCGCAAATACATGGTATTAGTGCAGGGGTGGTGGTGGTGGTGGTGGTGCAGCTCACACTGATGGTGAGCACGAATGAGTGCAACTTCTTTAGAGGGTAATCTGGCTTTATGTTCCACAGTTACAAACGCACACCCCTTGACCCAGCAATTTCCCTTCTAAGAATTTATTCTATAGTATTTGTTCATTCAAAAAGTATTTTCTACCACCTACTATGTGCCTGGCACTGGATGCAGAGGGAGAGAACAACATCTGTTTTCACGGCGCTTCCATTCTTGTAGAGGAGGAGACACAGGTAAACAAATGGACAAGTAGGCATGCAATAATTATAACGTCAGGTGAGTGATAAGGTAAACTGAACAGGATGGTCTGAGAAGATGACAGCCCAGCAGAGCCTGAGTGAAGGAGAGAACACAGCACACAAATGTCTGGGGGAAAGGCCAGTGCAGTGGCTCACGCCTGTAATCCTAGCACTCTGGGAGACCAAAGCAAAACCTCAGGAGCTCCCCTGAACTCACGAGTTCTAGACCAGCCTGAGTAAGAGGGAGACCCGCGTCTCTAAAAACACCTGGGCATTGTGGCGGGCACCTGTAGTCCCAGCTACTTGGGAGGCTGAGGCAAGAGAATCGTTTGAGCCCAAGTGTTAGAGGTTGTTATTGGCTGTAACACCACAACACTCCACTGAGGGTGACAAAGTGAGACTTTGTCTCAAAAAAAAAAAAAAGTCTGGTGGAGGCAAGTGGGAAAGAAGGCAGGGGTAACACAAATTTGGCCTTCTTTCCCTCAGTTTTGAATTTATTTCCCTAACAGCCATTTGTTTATCCAAAAGATATGGGTACAATTCCAATGTCTCTGTCCCGATACAAAAAAAAAAATTAATTAGGTCATTTTAATACAGTAAAATGACTGTACATAACAGCGTGAAATTTTTGGGCGGTGCCCATAGCTTAGTGGGTAAGGGCACCAGCCACACACACAAGACTGGCAGGTTCAAACTTGGGCTAGCTAAAACAACAATGACAACTGCAACAAAAAGAATAGCCCAGTGTTGTGGCAGATGCCTGTAGTCCCAGCTAATTGGGAGGCTGAGACAAGAGAATCGCTTAAGCCCAAGAGTTTGAGGTTGCCGTGAGCTGCGATGCCACAGCACTCTACCCAGGACAACAGCTTGAGACTCTATCCCCCCCTCCAAAAAAAGTATGATATTTTCAAAGGAATAATTTTCCCACTTATCTAAGCATTATGTGAAGCCTGTTAAGTGCATTAAAATTAATCATGAGTTTTTACTGCAGATAAATCTTTTCACAGCAAAAGAAAAGATTAGTTTCACAAAAACATACAATTTTCCATACACACAAAAACAGAACTGTCCCCGTGAGAACCATTGTCTTAGTTTAATTTCATGATCTTCTAAGCAAGGAAGCTAAAATTTTTATCTCAGGGCCCATTTGCATAAATATTTTACACTGAAGTGGCTAGCATCAATTAAAGGCATTCCAGTCGAACCCAAAAAAATTACTCTGCTACACCACCTGAGAACACAATGTACGCTAACTTTTTCAAACACCACCAGGAAATATTAAGGCTTCAAAATTGCCATGAATATGTTCTACAAACAGACGGCTAATTAAGAAGCCAGCAGACAGGGAGAAAAATTTGTCCCTATCAAATGTGCTCCTATCTCAATTTTTTAGATCAGAAAGGGGAAGGCAAATAACCAAATGACTTCCGTACTCTACGGGTGATTCCCAAGGAGATGAACTCACGTGGGTAGATTTCAAGCGCCACAGCCACTGCACAGCGAACGACAGTTGAGGATGCGCTGCATCCTTCCTTCCCCGGGGACACAGCAGCCCATTTAACCCTCGCCCAAAGGGCAGTTCAGAGCGACCACGCTGCTTCCAGACCAACAGTCGGCCCAGGGACAGCCCGGGGAACCAGTGAGCGTCCCCGCACGCAGCCCACTTTCACTGGGCGCTCGGTTTGGGGCCCAAAGCGAAACGGGAGACCCGAACAGGCCCAGCGCTCCCAGGGCCTCCCCCGCCTCCCCGGCCTGAGGTGCCGGGCGTCCGGAGACCCCCCAAGGACTCCCCACCGCCTCACCCCCGCTCCCGCGCGAGGTCACGACTTGCCGGCCTCCCCAAACCCCCTGCTGAAGGCGTCCCCACCAGGGAAAGCGTAGGGATCCGAGGGTGGGGCGGGAGCGCTGGGCCCGTGAGTAGGGGCGCAGACGCCAGGGTGGCGAGGGGCAGGGGAGGGTGCACCCGGGGGGCGGGCCCCGGAGGAGGCAGGGGGAGACCGGGGGCTACGCACGGGCCGTGGAAAGGAAGCGGTCCCGAGAAGGGGCTGAGGCCGCGGCCGGAGGTGGGAGCCGGGAGCGGGGCGTCCCAGCAGCAGGTTAACTGCGGGAGCAGGACGTGCGGGGGCTTTCCGCGGGCCGCACCTGCAGGCCAGGTGAGGGCCGTCCCTCTCCCCGCGCGCGGCTCACCTGCCCAGCGTCCGCTTCATACCCGCGTCGGCCGCGCAGCGCGGCTCAACCAGCCCCTTGCCCGCCAGGCGCAGGTTCTGCTTCAGGCGGCAGTCGCCGTCCAGCGCCGCGGCGGCCAAGCCGGGGGAGGACGAGCCCGAGGCGGCGCAGCGCTCATGCTCCAAGGTGACGGGCTCGGTCCGCTTCCTCATGCCGCGGCCGACAGGATGCTGGCTGGCCTCGCCCGCCCGCCTGCGCCACACTCGCCGCCGCTCACAGCCCCCGCCGCGCGGAGCCCGGAGCCCGCCGCCCGCCGCTCCTCACATCCCAGCCCCAGTCTCCGTCGCCCGCTACGCCCAGCGCGGGGGTGGGTAGGCCGTGCCCGACCAATCAGCGCTGGGCTCCCGCCAGGCCCGCCCCCGACACCTCCCGCAGGCCACGCTCCCGCCGCCTCCCTCCTGCTCTGCGGGGAGCTCCCTCGGCGCGCAGGCGCGGACCGTAACCTTCCCGGAGGAGGGCGGGGGAAGCTGGGCTGCTGGGCAGGCTGTTCGCGGTCTGCGGGCCGTCCCGGGGCTGGCGGCTTCCTGCGCCCGGCGCTCGGTGTCGTGAGCACTCGCATCCGTCGCGTCCCACCGCATTGGCCAAAAGGGCCACAAAGGAGGCTCCCCGCGAGCGAGAACCGCTCCCAGCCGGGGTTCCTGGCTCTCCCAACACTGCAGACCAGGGCTGGGCAGCCTCACGAGGGTTCATAGGAACAGAATGAAGAAGGCAGCCCACTCTCCCACGCGAGGTCACGACTTGCGGGCCTTTCCAAACCATTCCTGGGGAATGGTTTATGAATTTTCCAATGAGGACTGTACTTGTAAAAAATAATTTAAGGTGTCTAACGTCTAATTTAAAACAAATGTGTAGGTATTCAATTTTTTTAAAGTGAACTGTGGAAACGGTTTTTAAAAACCTGTATTAGATTTTAGTTTTTATAAAATAATTAGAATTAGCTAATGGGTAAAATTCCATTTCAAACATATATTTCTACGTGTGAAACCTAAATTAAACACTTTCAACCGATCCTTAAAAAAGAGCAGTTTCGCCAATTTAGTTGTATAGTTTTGGCTTTATTTAATATAGCATTAATTTTACGGATGACCTACCACCAAAAGATATATCTGCTTACTTATTCTAAAGCAGCTTTTGCAATTTCAACATTTACGTCAGTTTGAAAACTATTAGCAACTGATAAGATCAATTGGACATGCCATTAGAAATTCCGTGGCGGGGCGGCGCCTGTGGCTCAAAGGGGTAGGGCGCCGGTCCCATTTGCCGAAGGTGGTTCAAACCCAGCCCCGGCCAAAAAAAAAACAAAAAACAAATGGCCTTTAAAAAAAAAAAGAAAAAGAAAATCCGTGGAGGCTCGGCCCCTGTAGCTCAAGAGGCTAAGGCGCCAGCCGCGTATACCAGAGCTGGTGGGTTCAAATCCAGCCCCAGCCTGCCAAACAACGACAACTGAAACCAAAAAATAGCTGGCGTTGTGGTGGGCACCTGTAGTCACAGCTACTCAAGAGGCTGAGGCAAGAGAATAGCTTAAGGCCAGGTGTTGGAGGTTGCTGTCAGCTGTGATGCCACGGCACTCTACCTAGGGCAACAGCTTGAGGCTCTGTATCAAAAAAAAAAAAAGAAAAAGAAAAATTCCATGGCACCTTATATTAGTTTTGTAATGATAGTTTGAAATTACAAAAGAATTTCTTTGACCATGTTACTAAGTATCACAAGCTGCATTCATATTTTTTTTTTTTTTTTTTGTAGAGACAGAGTCTCACTTTATGGCCCTCGGTAGAGTGCCGTGGCCTCACACAGCTCACAGCAACCTCCAACTCCTGGGCTTAGGCGAATCTCTTGCCTCAGCCTCCCGAGTAGCTGGGACTACAGGCGCCCGCCACAACGCCCAACTATTTTTTGGTTGCAGTTCAGCCGGGGCCGGGTTTGAACCCGCCACCCTCGGTATATGGGGCTGGCGCCTTACCAACTGAGCCACAGGTGCCGCCCTGCATTCATATTTTATATGTTCATATACATTTAGCATATAGGAGATTGGGAATGCAGAAAATAAAATGTAAAAAACAGTTTGACCCTATCCAAAATCCTCTTTTTTTTTTTTTTTTTTTGAGACCTTTCTCACTGTTGCCCCAGACTAGAGTGTCCACTCACTGCAACCTCAAACTCCTGGGGTCAAACTATCCTTTTGCCTCAGCCTCCTGAGTAGCTGGGACTACAGGCGCCGAATGAACATGATGCCCCGCTAACTTTTCTACTTTTAGTAAAGGCAGAGTCTCACTCTTGCTCAGACTGGTTTGCAACTCCTGAGCTTAAGCAATCCACCTGCCTTGGCCTCCCAGAGTGCTAATACTGCAGGTGTGAGTCACCGCACCCAGCCACAAAATATTCTTCAACAGAAAAACAAAAAAGCAAGGAAAGGAGGGCTAGAGAAAAAGAAATCTGTAAGAGATATTGACTCTTTCTTGCTGGCACTAGACTCTGCACACACGGTCCTCAACTCTTGGTTACAGAGCCTGTGTATACCACTCCTGCATAATGTGGGTGCCCACGTTTGTGTCTCTAGTCCATATCTCTTCTTGAGCCCAAGGCTCCTCTACCTAATGGTCTATTCATCTGTACTCTGATTTCTAACAGGCACCTAAATTGATTCTGTTCAAAGCTGAGTTCCCAACTCTTCCCTTACCTCCAACTCCATCCATAACCGTCTCCTCTTGGGGAATGACAACTCTTTACTTACAGTTCCTCAGGCCAAAATCCTGGCATCATCCTTGATTTTTCTGTCTTAAGCTATAGCATCTTTATCACCAATCTATCAAAATCTATCCTGAACCTCAAACTCTTGGGCTCAAGTGATCCTCTGGCCTCAGCCTCATGAGCAGCTGGGACTACAGGCATGAACCACCATGCCTGGCTAGTTTTTCTATTTATAGTAGAGACAGGGGTCTCACTCTTGCTTAGGCTAGAATGGAACTGGTCTTGGCCTCCCAGAGTGCTAGGATTACAGGTGTGAGCGACGGTGCCAGGCCAGCTTCCCACTTTGATTCCTGTTGCCTGGAATTCTTGTCCCTCCCTAAAGTACATAACTATATGGCTTATTTCCTCCTAACTTTAGGTCTGTGCCTTCTCTGAACACTTGAACTCAAAACTCTCAGACTATCTCATTCACTCTGTTCACCTTCCTTGCTTTATTCTTCTGAATGCTCATAACCAATATATTTATCATTGCTTTATCTGTGTGTTGCTGTTTTCCTACCCTGGAACATAAGACTCTGAGACAAATGACTTTATCTGCTCTATTTCATTGTCTCTGGACCAATACCTGACTCATAGATGACACTTCACAAATATTTAAAAAAAAAATGAATCATCACAACTCCTCAGAGGTGGTGCTACTGTCCCCATTTTATAGGTAAGGAAGTGACTCTCAGGGTTATTAAAAGACTTTGCATCTAGGTTGAAAATAAAAGGTTTATAGCTGAGGAGGGTTGTGGATACTGGTCTTTGAACCATGATCCTGCAGCATGGTCCAGTATAAAAATTGTGTATTACTGCCTCCCCAGCCTCTACTGTATCCTTGTAAAAGAGCAACATAGTTTCTAAGGTTAGCTGGAATAAATCCAATATTGATTTTTAGAAATTAATTTTGCTTTTTAGGCTGGCTTGGGGGCTCACACCTGTAATGCCAGCATTCTGGGAAGTGGAGGTGGGTGGATCCCTTGAGCTCAGTGTTTCAAGAGCAAGACCCCTGTTTCTACTACAAATAGAAAAACTAGCTGACTGTATGGTGGGCGCCTGTAGTCCCATCTACTCAGGAGGTTGAGGGAGGAGATGGCTTGAACCTAGGAATTTGAGGTTTCTGTGAGATATGAGGCCAAGGCACTCTAGCCAAGGCAATAAAGTAAGACTGCCTCAAACAAACAAACAAAAACCCAGAAAACAACAAAAAAAAGAAATTGACATTGCTTTAAAAAACAGCCAAATAAATTGTTTCTTTAGCAATGATTCACATCTTTGATTCTACATGGGTAGGACATTTCCCTTAATTCTAGGCAAGGAAATGCCTAGTGAATTCATGTTAACCTAGAACAAATACTACAAATATTTTTAAACGACTGCTTGAAAATCAAAGGGTTGGTACCGCGGAGTTGGAAAGCTTAAGTACAGCGTCTAATCACTTAAAACTGTGAGACGTTGGGCAAGTTATCTAGCTTCTATTTCCTTATCTATACTGGATCTTAATAACCACCTGTAGGGTGATTGTAAATTAAATGAAATATGTGTTGCAGAGCAAATAAAAGATGGTTTCGCATTAATATCAAGCAACAACCCACGCTGCAAAACTAAAACGAAACGCTGCGTCATAACGTTGAAGCACATTAAGTCTCTGGACCTTCCCTTTTTTTTTTTTTTTTTTTTTTGAGGATAAGAACGCAAAGCGCCCCCTTGAACCAAAATGAAAATGAATGAACCAAAAAGAGAAGAAATAAAGGAAGCTGTGGGGCGTGCACTCAGCCCGAGCCTGGCCAGCATCTGTGCGGGGTCACTCTCCCCAGCGACCGGGTCCTCCCTCGGGATTGTTCCCAGCAGCCGCCTCCTTTGTAGCCCAAGCTACGCAGCGGAGTGAAATGTCTCTCCTCGGCAGTCGTACTCCGTATTCCGGAAGTGCATTCCTATTGGCTAGAACTGTTTGGCGCCAAAGCGTGGAGCGGAGGAGAGGGCCGCAGCTGCTGGGCCTGGAACCGGGAGCTCGGTGGTCGTTTGGGCTTGAGAGCTGGCAGTTGAGAAGCCGCGGGAGCGGAACGCCTCTGCCATGTTCTGCGAAAAGGCAACAGAGTTGGTCCGCGAGCTGCACCGCGCCCCCGAAGGGCAGCTGCCGGCCTTCAATGTGAGGGGCGCGGGGTAGACGGCTGCGGCGGGAGGGAGCCTTCCCTGGAGGGTTAACCTTCTCGGTTTTCTCTTCTCCGAGGTCGGAAACTAAAATTTTGGAACGTGGCAAACAAAATATAGGGGGGGAGGAAGCATCCGTGCGTGGGTAGGGGGCGGCGCCTGTGGCTCAGTGAGTAGAACGCCGGCCCCATATACCGAGGGTGGTGGGTTCAAACCCGCCCCGGCCAAAGTGCAACAACAAATAGCCGGGCGTTGCGGCGGGCGCCTGTAGTCCCGGCTACTCGGGAGGCTGAGGCAAGAGAATCCCGCCTAAGGCCAGGAGTTGGAGGTTGCTGTGAGCTGTGTGATGCCACGGCACTCCACCAAGGGTGATAAAGTAAGACTGTCTCTACAAAAAAAAAAAAAACAAAAAAAAAAATCCATGGTTCCATCACCTAGTGATTTGGCGAATTCCTTCCGTGAATACCCTTGTTCCTATGTTCAGCTGAACATTTACTGGTTACCTGAAAATTTAGCATGTATCGCTCACCAGGCAGCGAAGTGTGGCGATTAAAGGCCCGGCCTCTGGAACCACACTGGGATTCTGGCTCTGCAGCGGGCCTTTGAAGCAGTTACTCAGGGTTTCTGTGCCCTTAGTTTTCTCAACCAGAAATGGGGAGGAGAAATATGATCGTAGCGGCCACCTCTCGGAGTGGTGAGGGCAGAGTAGGTGGGTGTGTGTTAGGGTCTCTGAACAAAGCCTGACATGCGGGTGGCGCCTGTGGCTCAAGGAGTAGGGCGCCGGTCCCATATGCCGGAGGTGGTTGGCGGGTTCAAACCCAGCCCTGGCCAAAAACCACAAAAAAAAAAAAAGCCTGACGTGCAGTGAAGGCTGAGGCAGTGTTAACTGTTAGTGTTATTTCTACTACTGTTGTTGTTGCTGCTGCTGTTACAATTGACCTAGGTTATCTCTTGTCTTCATCATAATAACCCTTTGAATTTTTTCCAGCTCTATACATGTAGGCATGGGGAAATGTAAGTATCTTGACGAAGTAAAGCTAGAATTTGGCACTCTGGCTCCAAAGCCTGCACTAAATCTTTATTTCACTACCTCTCTAATAGAGCAGCCACTGTGTGGATGCTGGGTCACATTCTGCTGGGAGAGGAGCACAAAACAGGAAACAATGAATGTGCTAAGTCACACCAACAAGATGTAGACACAAAGAGGAAAGGCCATGTGAGCTGAGGTCGAAGAGGGTACGTTTGAGCCTTCTCTTCTTTAAGGATGAAGTCACCACTTTGAGACATCCCATTCAAGGGATGCTGCAGCTCAAAGTCACATGGTCACCTTGGAAAGGGTTACCAACAGGATCTTCAGGGAAATTATAAAAAAGTGGCTGATAGCCTAGAAGAGTTTGACATTTACTTGTAAAGGATTTTGGAAGCTGGTAGAAGATTTTACGTTTTGTGTTTTACATAGGGGAGGATAATTTTTGTGTTTTAAAGATAACTGGATATATTAATAAGCAATATAGGGAATGGATTGAAGACAGGAAAGATTGGGGGTGGGAGACCACATGAGAGGTGTGTGATCCAAACTGCATCAGGTTGGTGGCACTGAGATCAGTTTCTGGGTTTTACAGACATGAGACAAACAGGACTTGAAACTTTTCAGACAGGAGATGGGTGAATAATGAATGAGAAGGATGGATCAGGGTCCCTGGAGCATTCTCAGGTAACTGGAGGATTCTCAGGTAACTGAGTAAACATCAGAATTCAAGAGGAAGAGCATTTAGGGAAGGTGATGAGTTTTGTTTTAAACATAAAAGCATATCTAGTCTGTCAGGTTATTTTACAAGTGAGACTGAGCCAAGAGAAATTTGAGTCAAGTTAAGGAACTTGTTCGAATCTACAGCATATTGGAGACAGAGGCGCAACTTGAACACAGGTTTTCTGGATTCTAATCTATTCTTTAAACTTCAAAACAGCTACCTCTTTTTAAAAGTTAGAAGATGGGGCGGTGCCTGTGGCTCAGCGAGTAGGGCGCTGGCCCCATATACCGAGGGTGGTGGGTTCAAACCCAGCCCCGGCCAAACTGCAACAAAAAAATAGCCGGGCGTTGTGGCGGGCGCCTGTAGTCCCAGCTACTCGGGAGGCTGAGGCAGGAGAATCGCGTAAGCCCGAGTTAGAGGTTGCTGTGAGCCGTGTGACGCCACGGCACTCTACCCGAGGGCGGTACAGTGAGACTCTGTCTCTACAAAAAAAAAAAAGTTAGAAGATGGAGGGGCGGCGCCTGTGGCTTAAAGGGGTAGGGCGTTGGCCCCAGATGCCGGAGGTGGCGGGTTCAAACCCAGCCCCGGCCAAAAACTACAAAAAAAAAAAAAAAAGTTAGAAGACAGATCAGTACCTGTAGCTCAATGGCTAGGGCGCCAGCCGCATACACTGGGGTTGGCAGGTTTGAACCCAGTCTGGGCCTGCCAAACAACAATGACAACTAAAACCAAAAAATTGCTGGGCATTGTGGTGGGCACCTGTATTCCCAGCTACTTGGGAGGCTGAGGCAAGAGAATCCCTTAAACCCAAGAGTTTGAGGTTGCTGTGAGCTGTGACGCCCCAGCACTCTACTGAGGGCGACATAGCAGGACTCTGTCTCAAAAAATAAATAAATAAAAAGTTAGATGACAACAGTGTGAAGCTCAGTAGAGATGCTGGAATGTAGGTATTTGAGCTCTAAAATGCGGCTCCATGCAGGGGTTGGAGAGCTAAGAACTTTAGAGGCATAGACCTATGAGGGCACAAACCCAAAGGCAAGAGACTTGTCCAAACAGGTACTGGCTGAGCTGGATGTGGAACTGGGCTCTGACTCTTGGTCTAGCTCTCTTTTTCACTCAAATTTTAAGAAAAGTGCTGGTTTACCACTTTTGGTGAGTTGGGGTAGGTCTTAGAAATTGTGAAATCCCTCTCTCTTCTAGGTCTTTGTCTCATTAATGCCTTTCACTGATAGACCTACCAGCCTGAAAGACTCAGCCTGCACAGGAGGGACTCTCACTCAGCTGAGCAGGGAGGGTGGATCTGAGAAGCCCAGAATTATTCAAGAATAATTTTTCCAGGCGGGTGATAGCCAGTATGTTTAGAACAGGGGCTCTGTCTTGTTGCTTTCAAAATCATACATGGTTAGATGCTGGGTTCACCAAGTTGAAAATTGATTATCCCCTTTCTACATGCAGAGCTGGCCATTTTTTTAATTAAAAAGTACATTTTTAAGACACTTACTTTGGGCTCTTAGGAGCTTATACCCTGAGGTAGGGGCACAGAATAAAGATAATTCCCACTTTAGGCAAAAATGTGTATTTTATATTTTACAAAATTATTTTGTGGCTTTTATATACCTACAGATGTTAATTGCACAAGAGTTTCAGCTATTCCTTAGAATAATATTTGCTGATAAAATAAATAGTTAACTGAATTGTAATTAATAAATCAGATCTTTCTTTGAGACAGAGTCTTGCTCTTTGTCCTGGGTAGAGTGCAGTGGTGTTATAGCTCACTGCAACCTCAAACTACTGGGCTCAAGGGATCCTCCTGACTTAAGAGTACCTGGGACTGGGCGGTGCCTGTGGTTCAGTGAGTAGGGCGCCAGCCCCATATACCGAGGGTGGTGGGTTCAAACCCAGCCCCAGCCAAACTGCAACAAAAAAAATAGCCGGGCGTTGTGGCGGGCGCCTGTAGTCCCAGCTACTCGGGAGGCTGAGGCAAGAGAATCATGTAAGCCCAAGAGCTGGAGGTTGCTGTGAGCAGTGTGATGCCACGGCACTCTACCGAGGGCGGTAAAGTGAGACTCTGTCTCTACAAAAAAAAAAAAAAAAGAGTAGCTGGGACTACAGGTGCACACCACAATGCCTGGCCTGGCTGGTTTTTCTATTTTTGGTAAAGATGGAGTCTCACTCTTGCTCATGCTGTTTTCAAACTCCTCAGCGCAAGCAATTCTACCTTGGCCTTCCAGACTTCTAGGATTGTAGGTGTGAGGCACCATGCCCAACCTCATGATATATTTTTTTTTTTTTTGTAGAGACAGAGTCTCACTTTATGGTCCTTGGTAGAGTGCTGTGGCCTCACACAGCTCACAGCAACCTCCAACTCCTGGGCTTAAGCGATTCTCTTGCCTCAGCCTCCTGAGTAGCTGGGACTACAGGCGCCCGCCACAACGCCCGGCTATTTTTTGGTTGCAGTTTGGCCGGGGCCAGGTTCGAACCCGCCACCCTCGGTATATGGGGCCTGCGCCTTACCGACTGAGCGCCGCCCTCATGATATTTTTTTAATGAGGTGATGGAAGGGAAGATAGGACTCATGCTTTTTCATCAGGAATTCTCTTTTGAGCAGTGCCAAGTAGTTGATCTTGTAATTTGCCGGTAGTATACCAAAGCATTTTTGCTAATACATGTATTTGGGCCCTAAAAATAAATTGGGAAAAGTAGATGGGATCCCTTCTCTTTAGTTGTTGATAGATCTATTGTGCGACATTTAAAGATATCAGAATTCTAATGTTTTATCTTTCCAAGGGAAGATTTGCCCCAAAATGTGGATAGCAGACTTTTGACTTTCTCTAAAGTACAAACCCAAAACGCTATTCCTTTTTTCTTGGCATTAAGCTTTTAATACTGTTTTTCAGTAAGTAATAAATGTTTATGTATTTTTGTTATGTCTTATTGCTTCTGTAGGCTATTGATTTTTCATTAATTTTATTGAGGTATAATTTATATACAACAAAATATACATTTTAATGGGTTTTTGGATTTTGACAAATGTATATTTATTTATTTTTTGAGACAGTCTGACTATGTCACCCTTGATAGAGTGCTGTGGCATCACAGCTCATAGCAACCTCAAACCCTTGGGCTTAAGCAATTTTGTTTTTTGCCTTTTTTGGCTGGGGCTGGGTTTGAACCCGCCACCTCCAGCATATGGGGCCGGCACCCTACCCCTTTGAGCCACAGGCACCACCCTTAAGTGATGTTCTTGTCTGAGCCTCCCAAGTAGCTGGGACTACAGGTGCCTGCCACAATGCCTGGCTATTTTTTTTTTTTTTTTGGTTGCAATTATTGTTTTAGCTGGCCCAGGCTGGGTTTGAACCCACTAGCCTCTGTTTATGTGGGGTGTATATGGCTGGCGCTGTAACCACTACGCTACGGGCGCCGAAGCAGACAAATAATATCTTTATAACCAGCATCCTGATGAAGATTTCTGTTGCCCAGGGGTGCCCTTGTCCCACTTTGTGGCCACCCACCTCTCACCTATAACCTTACACAACCACAAATTGGTTTTCTCAGACTACAGGTTGTATTCATCTTCTTTACACATTGCTGGATTCAGTGTGCCCTCCTTTTTCTGTGGAGGGCCAGATGGAATCATGGATATACTCATGTCTGTCAGCTCAGTGTAATGTTTCTGAGTTTGTCCTTATTGTTGTGTATATTGTCAGTAGTTCATTCCTTTCTGTTGTGCTTTATTTCCTGTTTTGTTTTTAAAATATGGAATACTTCACCAATTTGCGCGTCATCCTTGTGCAGGGGCCATGCTAATCTTCTGTGTACTGTGCTGCTGAAGCGAGCACTGTTCTGTTTTTTTTTTTTTTATTTTTTTTTATTTTTATTTATTTATTTATTTATTTTTGGCCGGGACTGGGTTTGAACCCACCACCTCCGGCATATGGGACCAGCGCCCTACCCGCTGAGCCACAGGCGCCGCCCACTGTTCTGTTTTTTGAGACAGGATCTCAAACTCTTTGCCCAGGCTGTAGTACAGTGGCATGGTCATAGCTCACTGCAACCTCAGATACATGGACAGAACAATCCTGCCTTAGCCTCCCAAGCAGCTGAGACTACAGGCACATACTACCATGCCTTGCTAATTTTTTAATTTTTAAAAAATTTTTTTGTTTTTGGCTGGGGCCAGGCTTGAACCTGCCACCCCCAGTACATGGGTCAGCGCCCTACTCCTTGAGCCACAGGTGCCACCCCTAAGTTTTTAATTTTTTATAGAGATATAGTCTTGCTGTGCCACTTGGGCTGGTCTCAAACGCCTAGCTTCAAATGATCCTCCTGCCTTGGCCTCCAGAAGTTCTGAGATTATAGGCATGAGCCACTGCTTCCAGCCTTCTTATTTATTTATTTTTTTTACTGTGGCAAAATATACAGAGTTATAAACCATTATACATTACCACATTAACCATCACCACACTAACCATTTTAACCATATATACTTCAGTGGCATTAATTACATTCACATTGTTGTATAACCATCACAACTATTCATTTCCAAAACTTTTTCATTCCCCCCAAACAAATACTCGGTCATTAAGCAATAACGAACTCCCCAGTGCCCCCTCTTTGCAACTCCTGGTAACCTCGTGTCTCTATGAATTTGCCTGTGCTGCACATTTCAGATAAGTGGAATCGTACAATAGTTGTCCCTTTCTGTTTCCTTTCATTTAGCGTAATGTTTTCAAGGTCTGTCCTTGTAGCATGTGTTAGCACTTCATCCTTTTTTATGGTTGAATAATGTTCCATTGAATGGATATACCACATTTGGTTTATCTCTTAGTTGATGGACGTTTGGGTTGTTTCCACGTTTTAACTATTGTGAATAATGCTGCTAAAAACATTTGTGTATAGGTTTTTGTATGTTTTCAGTTGTCTTGAGTATACACCTTAGGAGAGGAATTGCTGCATCATATGGTAATTCTGTGTTCAGCTTTTTGAGGAGCATCAGGTTTTTTCCACATTTTACATTCCTACCAGCAGTGTACAAGGGCTCTAGTTTCTGCACATTTTGCCAGGAGCTGTTACTATGAACATACTGGTAGGGTGGGAAAGGACTATTGCTTTTCGATAAGGTATATAAATCAAAGATAAATACAGCATAATATGGATAGATATTGCCACAGAATTGGTGGGGGAAATTAATAAATACGTACCAATATCAGTTTGTATGTTCTAGGAGGATGGACTCAGACAAGTTCTGGAGGAGATGAAAGCTTTATACGAACAAAATCAGTCTGATGTGTAAGTTTGATAAGATTGATATTTTAAAACAATTTAAAAGTAAAATGTTGAAATCAGATAACCTTGCATTAGGTTTTGGATGTGATTTTTTTCTCTTAATTTGCTGTGTGCCTGGTCATACTATAGAAGCACAGAGTAGAAGGGTTTGTGCTGATCTGTGCCTAGTGAACATTTGTTGTTTGACTGATAATGAGTTGAAATGAGTTAAGATAGACCTAAGAAATGATCTGGCCCAAGTAGAGTTTACTGAGGACCAGTGCTGCAGAAGGCAACGTTGTAGGTCCAAAGAGGGCTCTAAAGTGACAATGGTTTATAGCTGAGCATGGTAGTTGGCACAGTGCAGAATCTGGGCTGCGTGACAAAGGCCATGGGATCCTGTGACTTGGTGAGGAGTAGAACACAAAAGGGAACCAGGTGCTGGGTCAAAGTTGAGTTATTCAGACCTCAGCCTAGAGAAGTCTTTCTTTGTGACATGCAGTCTCCTCTTTGGCCTTGTTAGCTACAGTGTTTTAATCAGTTATTTGGATGTAGAAATCAAGAGAATGTGATAAGATCTGTAGGGTACACAGAATGATAGGATCATTTCCAACTGTTGTGCTATGTAACAGGGAAGTCTTTACAGGTGGAATGAGGAACTGAAGCCCAGCAGGTCTGCAATAAATGTAAGGCAAATGTAAACTCCTGCACTCAAGTCCTAAGCCATTCATTGATCCATCCAACAAGCATGACTGAACAAGTTTGTGCTGGCAGGTGGCTCTGGTCTTCCAGTGGTGAAGCACGCAGTCAGGATCCACGTCCCTGTGGCCCCACAGTACAGTGCAGAAGACAGATGCTAAATACCCTTGTGCCAAGTTGGGACACATGCTGTGAAGGAAGCAGCAGGGTGCCAGGAAAGAAAAAAATGAATTAACCGTTTAGCTTAGGACAGGAATCAGGAAGTTCTCTCAAAGAAAGAGACATGTTAGGTGAGGCCTGAAGGAGAGGTGGGTTTTAGTGAGGCAATTATTGTGGTCAAAGAGCATTTTAGGCAGAGGGAACAGTATATGCAAAGTCATGAAAGAGGGTGGGAGGGTGGGGAACCCAGGAAACTGACAGAGGACTGTGGGGCAGGTGGTGGATTGTGAGCTGAAAGATCATCCTGGCTGTTGTGTTGATGGTAGTCTGGGAGAGCTGAGAGAAGGGGTGCTGCTGGTCATGCCAGTGACTGGAGAGGTGACCCAGGCTTGGTAAAAGGTTAGCCGGGGAAAGAAGTGTTCTAGAGGCGACCTGACAGGCCTCAGTCCAGTAAAGGAGGGTTTTCCTGAATTCTTTATTTTGTCCCATTTGCAAATTCATGAGTCACCTTCCTAGTTTCTTTCTAGGGAGTATATTTTTGCTACATTTCTAGTTAAAACTATTTGTGAAAAGAAATCTTTCTTAATTACTTCATGTATAAATGTGAATCTTTAGAAAGCTCTTTTAATAAAGTACATTGATATTAGTTTGGGGGTATTTATTTGTGCTATTTCCTTATAATCCAGAGCACATTGTAAACAATATATATAGAGAATAAATCAGATTTCATGGAGTGGCTGAAGTGTGTAGAACAGACCTGGAAGACTTGATGGGATCAGACTGTGTTTCTCCTGAATTAGCAGGGTCTAGTACAGGGCCAGGGGGGAGCAGGCACTACGTAAATGAATCCTTTCCATGTTCATCTGGTTCCTTTAAAAACTCCAAAATCAATTCCTATGCATTCTGTAACACTTATCTAATATCTAAAGACGTGTACTTTTTTTTTTGGCTGGGGCTGGCGCCCTACTCCTTTGAGCCACAGGCACCACCCAAAGATATGTACTTTTTATATCGTAAAACCAAAATTTTCTCCACTGAGTGAAGAATACTGAAGTACAGCACACATACTTCGTGAAAGACCGTTTTGACCTCATTTCAACTCCCGGTATTATTATAAAGATTTGAAAGTACCACTGACAGACAAGTGTAGGATGACACGACAGACCGTCATCTAATGAACCAAATTTTGGGTTTGTGTCTTCTCAGCATTACCAGGGAATTCCAAAAAATGAGTAAACACACTGTTTATCATTTGGAAATTGTAGTAGAGATTAATCAGTGTTCACAAATGCAAAATACCCAATGGTATTGGCCCAGCGTTTGGCCCCCTGCATCTCACAGGGTATGAAATGGCAAGTCATTTAGCTTGTGGCTTTTATCTTTTGACACATTGATAGAGCTCTCATGTTCACTGCTGATCATAGATGGGTGAAGCCAAGTGTGAATCAGTTGTCAGTGGGCTTGGAAAATTTTACTTATTCTGAAATGTACATTTTTTTCCCTCTTCAAATGCTCTTTATTAGGAATGAAGCAAAGTCAGCTGGACGAAGTGATTTGATACCAACCATCAAGTTTCGACACTGTTCTTTGTTAAGAAACCGTCGCTGCACTGTAGCATACTTGTAAGCTCCTGGGTTTTTGCTTGTGGTGGTAGAGAATGCTGGAAGGTTTTCTATGTAGTTTCCTGGTTAACAAATCTAACTGAAATCTTAGATTTGTATCTCTCTGTATCATTCTAAATTTTTCTTTTTTTTTTTTTTTTCATTTTTAAAACTTTTCATTATGAAACATTTCAGCCTTCGTAGAATGTTGGGAACAGGGAGAAGCCCCTGCCAAGAGCCCCAGGGAGCCTCCCAGTCAAGGCACTTAGAGGTTAATGGTTTATTAATTTGCCACATTACTTCAGTGTCATGGTCACTGACTACGGGAGTGTTTTTAGGGTTTTTCTTATGTAAGAAATAGGCCCTTTGGGATCTTCTCCTCTAGGGCCTGGTGCTACTGTCACCTGGGGGAGGGGACAGCAGCAGTCCCCAGCGTTTGGCCCCCTGCATTTCACAGCTGGCCGTTGGCGTCAGGAGCCATGTCCACTTGTGACACTCAGGTTCTTGTGAGTCCTGAGTCTCCTTGTCAGAATCACTCCCCTTTTACTCTTAATGTCACTAACGCCTTCTCAGTGTCCTAGGTATGACCGGTTACTTCGCATCAGAGCGCTCAGGTGGGAATATGGCAGCGTCTTGCCGAACACGCTACGATTCCACATGTCTGCTGAAGAAGTAAGTTGGCTTTGTTCAAGCTTATCAGTTTGGAAAATGCTGAGGTTCTGGCATTGCTATATAATAGTCATTGGTATTTCTCTTTCTAATTTTTTTTTTTTGAGACAGGGTCTCGCTGTGTCACCCTGGGTAAAGTGCCCTGGTGTTGTAGCTCACAGCAACTTCAAACTCTCGGGCTCAAGCGATCCTCCTGCCTCAGCCTCCCCAGGAGTTAGGACTACAGACACCAAAACACCTGGCTAGTTTTTCTATTTTTTTAATAGAGATAAGGTCTTACTATGTTGCTCATGCTGGTCTTCAGCTCAAGTGATCTTCCCACTTTAGCCTCCAGAGTAACTGGGACTACAGGCACCCGGGACATTGCCTGGTTATTTTTAGGGACAGGGTCTTGCTCTTGCACAGGCTGGTCTTGAACTCCTGAGCTCAAACAATCCACCTGCCTCAGCCTCCCAGAGTGCTAGGATTATAGGCATGAGCTACCTACCACTCCTGGCCTGGTGTTTCTCTTTCTTTCTTACTTTTTTTCTTCTTAGAGATAGAGTCTCACTTTGTCACCCTTGGTAGAGTGCCATGGCGTAACAGCTCATGGCAACCTCCAGCTCTTGGGCTTAGGTGATTCTCTTGCCTCAGCCTCCCGAGTAGCTGGTACTATAGGCGCCTGCCACAACGCCTGGCTATTTTTTGTTGCAGTTTTGCCGGGGCCGGGTTTGAACCCACCACCCTCGGTATATGGGGCCGGCACCCTACTCACTGAGCCACAGGTACCGCCCTTCTTTTTTTTTTTAAAGCAGTCTCACTCTGCTGCCCTGAGTGGAGTGCAGTAACTTCATGGTAGCTCACAGCAACTTCAAACTCCTAGGGCAAGTGATAACCCTGACATCACTTCCCGAGTAGCTAAGACTATGGGTACCCGCTGCCACACCCTGTTAGTTTTTCTATTTTTAGTTGAAACAGGGTCTTGCTTTGCTCAGACTGGTCTCGAACTCCTGAGCTCAAGTGATCGCCCCGGAGTGCTAGGATATCGGGAATGACCCATCATGCCTAGCTACTCTGTTTTTGTTTTTTAACATCTCTTTTCAGCAATTTTTTGGCCTGTGTTTATTTAGTATAGAGTGTGATAGGAAATATATGGTGAGGAGTAATTTTAAATGCTATGTGGAAAACTATATTATTACTTTACAAAATTGTAATACTGAGGAGTGATCCATCAGTAGGATTAAAACATTGGCATTATTTGAGGGTTTTCCATAAAATGTGTGTGCGTGTGTACTTTCTTGGTCAACATTGCAAATTCATATTTGTAGTGAAACTCTTGATTTACCATACGCCAAGGTGCTGACCTAACCCAGTCAGCACCTGAGGAGATAGGATTGGAGTCGGGCTGGCTTGGATTCAAATCCTGGCTCACCACTGTCTAATCTTGAGCAAGTGACTTGATCTCTCTCTGTGCCTAAATTTCCCCATTTACAAAGTGAAAATCATAGTATCTACCAGTTATGGGTTGCAATGACTTCTGACACTAACTGCAGTTAGGCCAGATGTCCCAGGGTAAGTGCATAGTCTTCCATAAGACTGCCCTCACTTGAGATGCCAGCCGCAAGTTCAGAGGTCTCACTATCACCTTAGGTTTGATAATTCACAAGAATGACTCAGAACTCAGGAAATCACTATACTTCAACAGTAAACTTAAAACTGTAGTCTTTATAGCAAAAAAGATACACATCAGAACCAGCTAAATGAAGAGACTCGTAGGGTAAGGCCAGAGAGGGTCTCAGACTTGAAGCTTGTGGCATCCTCTCCCTGTGGGATCAGGATGTGTTGCTGTCCTGGCACATAATGTGTGTAATGGTCACACAGAGGACAGCCAGGGAAGCGCACACAAGCTTTGCTGTTGGGGGAGTGTTTGTAGGGGCTTCGTTGTATAGACTGATTAAATCTAGGCCAAACCCCACCCTCTTCTTCTCTGTGAAGTCACGCTGATATCAAGGGACACACGCCCTGTCCCTCTTTCTAGGATGGGCAGCCTTCACTCTGAGTCATCTAGCGAGTATAAACTAATCTAGGGGCCACCTTGAGTCTCCCCATTGGCACCTGTGATCAGGGCCCAGAGTGAATCACAGGACAATTTTTTTTTTATTTTTATTTTTTTGTAGAGACAGAGTCTCACTTTATGGCCCTCGGTAGAGTGCCGTGGCCTCACACAGCTCACAGCAACCTCCAACTCCTGGGCTTACACGATTCTCTTGCCTCAGCCTCCTGAGTAGCTGGGACTACAGGCGCCCGGCTATTTTTTTGTTGTTGCAGTTTGGCAGGGGCTGGGCCTGAACCCGCCACCCTTGGCATATGGGGCCGGCGCCCTACTCACTGAGCCACAGGCGCCGCCCAAATCACAGGACAATTATCCCTTGAGAAAGTCCAAGGATTTAGAAGCCACCTCCCAGGAACAGAGGACAAAGGCCAGCCAAGTTCACTGTTGTATAACAGGGTTACTTCAGGCGGTTCGTATGGAACACAGCATTGGACAGTGCACGGACACCAGCAGTCAGTTAAGGTAGCAGGTGTGCAGTGCATTTGCCATTGGCTTCTGCACAGTTTGGAAAGTGGCAATCTATTTGCCAGCTGACTTTCACTGATTTGTTTTATTCTTTTCCATTTTCAGGATAAATAAATGAGTACTCTCTACCTCAGATTTGCCAATACCTATAAAATTGGTAACATGTTAGTACTTTAGTTTCTAATTTATTTCCGTGTTCTTTGTGCTCAGATCTGCTTCGTGCTAATTGAACTTTTGGATGTTCCTTGTGTATAATGGTGAACCAAACATGATGTTGCTTTTCTTTTTTTTTTTTTTTGTAGAGACAGAGTCTCACTATACTGTCCTCGGTAGAGTGCCTTGATGTCACACTGCTCACAGCAACCTCTAACTCTTGGGCTTACGCGATTCTCTTGCCTCAGCCTCCCAAGCAGCTGGGACTACAGGCACCTGCCACAACGCCCGGCTATTTTTTTGCTGCAGTTTGGCCGGGGCTGGGTTTGAACCCGCCACCCTCGGCATATGGGGCCAGTGCCCTACTCACTGAGCCACAGGCGCCGCCCATGATGTTGCTTTTCTGATGACAGCTGCAGCGATTTTTTCCATATAATATCTTAGATTAGTATGTTTTTTATATTTTCATAAATGGCTATAAACTATACTTATTCAAGCATATCCACTAGATTTCATGGGGCACTGTATCTCTAAGGGTAGCACTTTTCTGTGGTTATTAAGTTACAAAGTCAGTTCTTCCCTTCCTTCCCTTCCCACCCTGGGTAGAGTGCTGTGGCGTCACAGCTCACAGCAACCTCAGACTCTTAGGCTTAAGTGATTCTCTTGCCTCAGCCTCCCAAGCAGCTGGGACTGCAGGCGCCCGCCACAACGCCCGGCTATTTTTTTGGTTGCAGTTGTCGTTGTTTAGCAGGCCTGGGCCTAGGTTTGAACCTGTCAGCCCTGGTGCATGTGGCCAGCACTCTGACCACTGAGCTACGGGTGCTGAGCCTGTGCAGTCTCTTTAAATTCAGCTTCTGCAGGAACGTGTAGTGGTATCTCATTTTGATTTTAATTTGCATTTTACTGATTAATGAACCTGAGCATATTTTTATGTTGATTGACCATTGAGACATCCTTTTTTGTGAACTGTATGTTCAAGTCTCCTACTCATTTTTACTTCACATCCAGTCATCATCAGTTGGTGGACATTTGGGTCTTTTTCTTATTACTTTGCAGGATTTGTTAATGTCCATATTCTAGTTATTTATGTCCTTAGTTATGTGCATAGCAGATACTGGTTGCACCTTTGTGGCTTTTGACTTTTCACTTTCTTACTGGCATCTGGTAATAAAAAAAAGTTCTAGATTATTATTAATGACCAACTTATTTTTTTCTCTGTGGTAAAGGTTTTTTGTTTGTTTTGTTTTTGTACAATTGAAGAAATCATTGTCTACCCCAAGGTTATTAAGATATTTTTCTGTGTAAGCTTTTAAGACCTGTATTTTACCTTTCCCAAGCAGGTGTACAGTACTGAGATTGTTTTTGTGTAAACATATACCATAGGAGTCACATTTCATTTTGAATATGGATATTGTTTTGACTTGGAACCCGTTTTGAAAAGATCCTCCTTTGTGTATCCCTGTGCCCCCATCCTATCTCTGTCATAGACTGAGTGTCAATATTTCTGTGGATTTTGTATGGGAAGACTTTCTCTTTTCTTCTGTTTGTCTTTACACAGCTTCACTGTTAGAATTGCTGTAACTTTATGACATGTCTTATTCTTTTTCGAGATTATTCCAACTATTTTTGGCCCTTTTCCTTTCCATGTAAATTTTAGATTAAATTTGTCAAGTTCCATTTTTATTAGTTTTGTTTTTGAGACAGAGTCTCATTGTGTTGCCCTCGGTAGAGTGCTGTGGCGTCACAGCTCACAGCAACCTCAGACTCTTGGGCTTAAGTGATTCTCTTGCCTCAGCCTCCCAAGTAGCTGGGACTATAGGTGCCTGCCACAACACCTGGCTATTTTTTTGTTGTTGTTTAGTTGTCATTGTTTATAAGGCCCAGTCTGGATTCAAACCTGCCAGCCCCAGTTTCTGTGGCTGGTGCCCTAACCACTGAGCTATGGGTGCCGAGCAATGTTACTTTGCTTGCTTGTTCATTCTTTGTTTGAAGTACTCTTTTTTTTTTTTTTTTTTTTTTTTGTTCATTTTCTTCTTCCTCTGGCAATGCTCTTTCCCATTGCCTCCCCAGTAGCTGGGATTACAGACACCCACCACAACGTCTGGCTGTTTGATGTTAGTAGAGACGGGGTCTTACTCTGGCTCGCTGCTGCTCATACTGGTCTCGAACCTCTGAGTTTAGGCAGTCCACCCGCCTCGGCCTCCCACAGTGCTGGGACTACAGGCGTGAGCCACCACGCCAGGCCCCATGTTCCATTTTTAAGAGTTCACATTTTGATTGAGATTGAATTGAATCTATAGATCAGTTGACATTATTACAATATGGGATCAGCCAATCTGTGAACGTGGCATATCTGACCATATGTTTACATTTTCATTCTTTTCTCTCAACAGTTTTTAAAAACATAACAGATTTACTGAGATACAATTCACATGCTGTGAAATTTACCATCTTAAAATGTACAATTTAGTGGTTTTTAGTACAATTGGCAGAATTATGCATTCATTACAGCCATCTTATTCTAGAACATTTTCATTACCTTCAAAAGAAACCTTTCATCCTTCATAATTACTTGGCATTCTCAAGACCAGCCTAAGAAGATAGCAAGATGCTATCTCTACAAAAAAACTTTTTCTTTTTTTTTTTTTTTGGCCGGGGCTGGGTTTGAACCCGCCACCTCTGGCATATGGGACCGGCGCCCTACTCCTTAAGCCACAGGTGCCGCCAAAAAAAACTTTTTAAAAATTAGCCAAAACATAGTGGCATGTGCCTATAGACCCACCTACTTGGGAGCCTAAGATGGGAGGATCACTTGAGCCCAGGAGTTCAAAGTTGCAGTGAGTTATGATGGTGCCGCTGCACTTGAGCCTGGGTGACTGAGTGAGAGGAGAGAAGGGAATGGAAGAGAGGAGAGAAAAAAAAAAACGCATCAGTGCAGAGTTTGAAGAAATCAAAACCCTGAAATGGGTGTCTTTTTCATGGTTCTATTTCTGTTTGAATGTTCTTAAGGTTTATAGTGAAGTGTGTGCCCAAGAAGTGTATGCTGGTGTGTGTGCTCTGTGAGAGAGTCAGTCTCACTCTTGTCTCCCTGGGTAGAATGCTGTGCCATCATAGCTCATGGTAACCTCAAAACTGCTGGGCTCGGGTGGCGCCTGTGGCTCAAGGAGTAGGGTGCCGGTCCCATATGCCGGAGGTGGCAGGTTCAAACCTAGCCCTGGCCAAAAAAAAAAAAAAACTCCTGGGCTCAAGTGGTACTCTTGCCTCAGCCTCCCACGCAGCTGGGAATATATGCACCCACCACAATGCCCAGTTAGTTTTTCTATTTTTAATAGAGACAGGGTCTTGCTCTTGCTCAGGCTAGTGTCGAACTCCTTAGCTCAAGCAATGCACCTGCCCCAGCTTCCCAGAGTGCAGGGATTACAGCCGGGAGCTACTTTGCCTGATGAGATCAGAGACTTGTTCACTTTGTTAAATGATTCATCCTAAGTTCCCAGACCAATACCTAGATCTTAAAAGGCAATCAATAATATTTGTAGTGTAACTGAATGAATGGTCAGCATAATTATTCATGTTGAGGTGTGTATTGATTTTGAAAGGGTAAGTATACAATTTGTGCAAGTTTTCTTACAACTTTATCAAATGACCATCTTACATTTGCAGATGGAATGGTTCAATCATTATAAAAAGTCTCTTGCTACTTATATGAGGTCACTGGGTGGAGATGAAGGTTTGGACATTACACAGGATATGAAACCACCGAAAAGCCTATATATTGAAGTACGTATACCTTTTAAAAGTGCATTTCTTTATATATGTGGACTGTACTTACTATATCTTAGCTTCTATTATGAAAGAAGGGAAACGTAAACTAAAACAAAAAAAAAAATGTAGTGGGATTAATAAAATAGAGAGCAGCTGAAATTTTCTGCATATACCTATTTTAATAATTTTGACTTTGGAATGATGTAAATGTTTTACTTATTATTAAAACAAAATTAATTAAAAATGGGAAACCACTAAATCCTGAAAGCAAAGTCAAACAAATGAACCTGTGTTTCAAGTTGGTGGATTAGTGTACAGTTTGATGGTATTACGTGCTTTTATAATGTTGTGCAACCATCACCACCATCCATGTCCAGATACGTTTTTCGTCTTATAAAAGTGAAACTCTACACCCACTAAACAATCCTCTCCAATTCCCCCTCTCCCTGGGTCCTGGCAGCCTTCATTCTACTTCCTGACTCTCTGGGTTTGACTACTCTAGATACCTTGTCAGTGGACTTGTGCACCGTGTCATCCCGTGACTGGCTTACTTCGCTGGGCTTGGCGTCTCCAGGCTCCCCCATGTTGTAGTCGCGTCAGAATCCCCTTCCTTCTTAAGACTGGGTAACGTTCCCGTGTGTGGATGTGCCACGTTTTGTCTATCTGTTCACCCATCAGTGAACTTCCACTTTGTAGCTTTCGTGATTAATGCTGCTGTGAACATGGGCGTGCAGATGTGTCTTTGAGACCCTGCTTGTGGTCCTTCTGGGTGTGTGCCCAGAGTAGAGCTGCTGGATCACGTGGGGTGCTGGGGTGCTGCGTGTGAATTGTGAGGGGCTGCCACTCACAGCACCTGCACATCTCATCCTGTCAACTGTTCCCAGTATCTAGTTTCTATCTTCTCCAGCACTTAGTGTTTTGTTTTTTCTTTTTCTTCTTCTAATCACAGCCATCCTAAAGGGTACAAAATGGTATCTCATTGTGGTTTTGACTTGTAATTCCCCAACGATTAGTCCTGTTGAACATGTTTTTATGTGTTAACTATTACCTATCATGTTAACTATTTTTATGCCTTCTTTGGAGAAGTGTGTGTTCAGGTAGATATTGTGTGGGTTATCTGTCCTTTCACAGCTCTTGAGACTTAGTTTGCAGTCTGACTGGCTGTCATGTGGTCTGAGAAGGACAGAGATGCTACTGCCTTTGGGCTGAGGGTCTGTCACTCCCAGCTGGGCTTTTGTTGAGTCCTCCATTTGCTTAGTTGTCATCCATCCATTGTTGAGAGTGGGGCATAAATGTTTCAGCTGCTGTCTGTTTCTCCCTATAGTCCCCATTTCCTTAGTGTCTGTCCGTCCGTTGTTGAGAGTGGGGCATAAACGTTTCAGCTGCTGTCTGTTTCTCCCTTTAGCCCCCATTTCCTTAGTGTCTGTCCGTCCGTTGTTGAGAGTGAGGCATAAACGTTTCAGCTGCTGTCTGTTTCTCCCTTTAGCCCCCATTTCCTTAGTGTCTGTCCGTCCGTTGTTGAGAGTGGGGCATAAACGTTTCAGCTGCTGTCTGTTTCTCCCTTTAGCCCCCATTTCCTTAGTGTCTGTCCGTCCGTTGTTGAGAGTGGGGCATAAACGTTTCAGCTGCTGTCTGTTTCTCCCTTTAGCCCCCATTTCCTTAGTGTCTGTCCGTCCGTTGTTGAGAGTGGGGCATAAACGTTTCAGCTGCTGTTGTCTGTTTCTCCCTTTAGCCCCCATTTCCTTAGTGTCTGTCCGTCCGTTGTTGAGAGTGAGGCATAAACGTTTCAGCTGCTGTTGTCTGTTTCTCCCTTTAGCCCCCATTTCCTTAGTGTCTGTCCGTCCGTTGTTGAGAGTGAGGCATAAACGTTTCAGCTGTTGTCTGTTTCTCCCTTTAGCCCCCATTTCCTTAGTGTCTGTCCGTCCGTTGTTGAGAGTGAGGCATACACGTTTCAGCTGCTGTTGTCTGTTTCTCCCTTTAGCCCCCATTTCCTTAGTGTCTGTCCGTCCGTTGTTGAGAGTGAGGCATAAACGTTTCAGCTGCTGTCTGTTTCTCCCTTTAGCCCCCATTTCCTTAGTGTCTGTCCGTCCGTTGTTGAGAGTGAGGCATAAACGTTTCAGCTGCTGTCTGTTTCTCCCTTTAGCCCCCATTTCCTTAGTGTCTGTCCGTCCGTTGTTGAGAGTGAGGCATAAACGTTTCAGCTGCTGTCTGTTTCTCCCTTTAGCCCCCATTTCCTTAGTGTCCGTCCGTCCGTTGTTGAGAGTGGGGCATAAACGTTTCAGCTGCTGTCTGTTTCTCCCTTTAGCCCCCATTTCCTTAGTGTCTGTCCGTCCGTTGTTGAGAGTGGGGCATAAACGTTTCAGCTGCTGTTGTCTGTTTCTCCCTTTAGCCCCCATTTCCTTAGTGTCTGTCCGTCCGTTGTTGAGAGTGAGGCATAAATGTTTCAGCTGCTGTTGTCTGTTTCTCCCTTTAGCCCCCATTTCCTTAGTGTCTGTCCGTCCGTTGTTGAGAGTGGGGCATAAATGTTTCAGCTGCTGTCTGTTTCTCCCTTTAGCCCCCATTTCCTTAGTGTCCGTCCGTCCGTTGTTGAGAGTGGGGCATAAACGTTTCAGCTGTTGTCTGTTTCTCCCTTTAGCCCCCATTTCCTTAGTGTCTGTCCGTCCGTTGTTGAGAGTGAGGCATAAATGTTTCAGCTGCTGTCTGTTTCTCCCTTTAGCCCCCATTTCCTTAGTGTCCGTCCGTCCGTTGTTGAGAGTGGGGCATAAACGTTTCAGCTGTTGTCTGTTTCTCCCTTTAGCCCCCATTTCCTTAGTGTCTGTCCGTCCGTTGTTGAGAGTGGGGCATAAATGTTTCAGCTGCTGTCTGTTTCTCCCTTTAGCCCCCATTTCCTTAGTGTCCGTCCGTCCGTTGTTGAGAGTGGGGCATAAACGTTTCAGCTGCTGTCTGTTTCTCCCTTTAGCCCCCATTTCCTTAGTGTCTGTCCGTCCGTTGTTGAGAGTGAGGCATAAACGTTTCAGCTGCTGTTGTCTGTTTCTCCCTTTAGCCCCCATTTCCTTAGTGTCTGTCCGTCCGTTGTTGAGAGTGAGGCATAAACGTTTCAGCTGTTGTCTGTTTCTCCCTTTAGCCCCCATTTCCTTAGTGTCTGTCCGTCCGTTGTTGAGAGTGAGGCATACACGTTTCAGCTGCTGTTGTCTGTTTCTCCCTTTAGCCCCCATTTCCTTAGTGTCTGTCCGTCCGTTGTTGAGAGTGAGGCATAAACGTTTCAGCTGCTGTCTGTTTCTCCCTTTAGCCCCCATTTCCTTAGTGTCTGTCCGTCCGTTGTTGAGAGTGAGGCATAAACGTTTCAGCTGCTGTCTGTTTCTCCCTTTAGCCCCCATTTCCTTAGTGTCTGTCCGTCCGTTGTTGAGAGTGAGGCATAAACGTTTCAGCTGCTGTCTGTTTCTCCCTTTAGCCCCCATTTCCTTAGTGTCCGTCCGTCCGTTGTTGAGAGTGGGGCATAAACGTTTCAGCTGTTGTCTGTTTCTCCCTTTAGCCCCCATTTCCTTAGTGTCTGTCCGTCCGTTGTTGAGAGTGGGGCATAAACGTTTCAGCTGCTGTTGTCTGTTTCTCCCTTTAGCCCCCATTTCCTTAGTGTCTGTCCGTCCGTTGTTGAGAGTGAGGCATAAATGTTTCAGCTGCTGTTGTCTGTTTCTCCCTTTAGCCCCCATTTCCTTAGTGTCTGTCCGTCCGTTGTTGAGAGTGGGGCATAAATGTTTCAGCTGCTGTCTGTTTCTCCCTTAAGCCCCCATTTCCTTAGTGTCCGTCCGTCCGTTGTTGAGAGTGGGGCATAAACGTTTCAGCTGCTGTCTGTTTCTCCCTTTAGCCCCCATTTCCTTAGTGTCTGTCCGTCCGTTGTTGAGAGTGAGGCATAAATGTTTCAGCTGCTGTTGTCTGTTTCTCCCTTTAGCCCCCATTTCCTTAGTGTCTGTCCGTCCGTTGTTGAGAGTGGGGCATAAATGTTTCAGCTGCTGTCTGTTTCTCCCTTTAGCCCCCATTTCCTTAGTGTCTGTCCGTCCGTTGTTGAGAGTGGGGCATAAATGTTTCAGCTGCTGTTGTCTGTTTCTCCCTTTAGCCCCCATTTCCTTAGTGTCTGTCCGTCCGTTGTTGAGAGTGGGGCATAAATGTTTCAGCTGCTGTCTGTTTCTCCCTTTAGCCCCCATTTCCTTAGTGTCTGTCCGTCCGTTGTTGAGAGTGAGGCATACACGTTTCAGCTGCTGTTGTCTGTTTCTCCCTTTAGCCCCCATTTCCTTAGTGTCTGTCCGTCCGTTGTTGAGAGTGGGGCATAAACGTTTCAGCTGCTGTCTGTTTCTCCCTTTAGCCTCCATTTCCTTAGTGTCTGTCCGTCCGTTGTTGAGAGTGGGGCATAAACGTTTCAGCTGCTGTTGTCTGTTTCTCCCTTTAGCCCCCATTTCCTTAGTGTCTGTCCGTCCGTTGTTGAGAGTGGGGCATAAACGTTTCAGCTGCTGTCTGTTTCTCCCTTTAGCCCCCATTTCCTTAGTGTCTGTCCGTCCGTTGTTGAGAGTGAGGCATAAATGTTTCAGCTGCTGTCTGTTTCTCCCTATAGTCCCCATTTCCTTAGTGTCTGTCCGTCCGTTGTTGAGAGTGGGGCATAAATGTTTCAGCTGCTGTTGTCTGTTTCTCCCTTTAGCCCCCATTTCCTTAGTGTCTGTCCGTCCGTTGTTGAGAGTGAGGCATAAACGTTTCAGCTGCTGTCTGTTTCTCCCTTTAGCCCCCATTTCCTTAGTGTCTGTCCGTCCGTTGTTGAGAGTGAGGCATAAACGTTTCAGCTGCTGTCTGTTTCTCCCTTTAGCCCCCATTTCCTTAGTGTCTGTCCGTCCGTTGTTGAGAGTGAGGCATAAATGTTTCAGCTGCTGTTGTCTGTTTCTCCCTTTAGCCCCCATTTCCTTAGTGTCCGTCCGTCCGTTGTTGAGAGTGAGGCATAAATGTTTCAGCTGCTGTTGTCTGTTTCTCCCTTTAGCCCCCATTTCCTTAGTGTCTGTCCGTCCGTTGTTGAGAGTGAGGCATAAACGTTTCAGCTGCTGTTGTCTGTTTCTCCCTTTAGCCTCCATTTCCTTAGTGTCTGTCCGTCCGTTGTTGAGAGTGAGGCATAAACGTTTCAGCTGCTGTCTGTTTCTCCCTTTAGCCCCCATTTCCTTAGTGTCTGTCCGTCCGTTGTTGAGAGTGAGGCATAAACGTTTCAGCTGTTGTCTGTTTCTCCCTTTAGCCCCCATTTCCTTAGTGTCTGTCCGTCCGTTGTTGAGAGTGAGGCATAAACGTTTCAGCTGCTGTCTGTTTCTCCCTTTAGCCCCCATTTCCTTAGTGTCTGTCCGTCCGTTGTTGAGAGTGAGGCATAAACGTTTCAGCTGTTGTCTGTTTCTCCCTTTAGCCCCCATTTCCTTAGTGTCCGTCCGTCCGTTGTTGAGAGTGAGGCATAAATGTTTCAGCTGTTGTCTGTTTCTCCCTTTAGCCCCCATTTCCTTAGTGTCTGTCCGTCCGTTGTTGAGAGTGAGGCATAAACGTTTCAGCTGCTGTCTGTTTCTCCCTTTAGCCCCCATTTCCTTAGTGTCCGTCCGTCCGTTGTTGAGAGTGAGGCATAAATGTTTCAGCTGTTGTCTGTTTCTCCCTTTAGCCCCCATTTCCTTAGTGTCTGTCCGTCCGTTGTTGAGAGTGAGGCATAAACGTTTCAGCTGCTGTCTGTTTCTCCCTTTAGCCCCCATTTCCTTAGTGTCTGTCCGTCCGTTGTTGAGAGTGAGGCATAAACGTTTCAGCTGTTGTCTGTTTCTCCCTTTAGCCCCCATTTCCTTAGTGTCTGTCCGTCCGTTGTTGAGAGTGAGGCATAAACGTTTCAGCTGCTGTCTGTTTCTCCCTTTAGCCCCCATTTCCTTAGTGTCTGTCCGTCCGTTGTTGAGAGTGAGGCATAAACGTTTCAGCTGTTGTCTGTTTCTCCCTTTAGCCCCCATTTCCTTAGTGTCCGTCCGTCCGTTGTTGAGAGTGAGGCATAAATGTTTCAGCTGTTGTCTGTTTCTCCCTTTAGCCCCCATTTCCTTAGTGTCTGTCCGTCCGTTGTTGAGAGTGAGGCATAAACGTTTCAGCTGCTGTCTGTTTCTCCCTTTAGCCCCCATTTCCTTAGTGTCTGTCCGTCCGTTGTTGAGAGTGAGGCATAAACGTTTCAGCTGCTGTCTGTTTCTCCCTTTAGCCCCCATTTCCTTAGTGTCTGTCCGTCCGTTGTTGAGAGTGAGGCATAAACGTTTCAGCTGCTGTCTGTTTCTCCCTTTAGCCCCCATTTCCTTAGTGTCTGTCCGTCCGTTGTTGAGAGTGAGGCATACACGTTTCAGCTGCTGTTGTCTGTTTCTCCCTTTAGTTCTTTCAGGTTTTGCTTCACATATTTTGATAAATTGTTACTAGATACATAAACGTATGTAATTGTTATATCTTCTTTTTTTTATTGTTAAATCATAGCTGTGTACATTAGTGCAATCAAGGGGTACAATGTGCTGGTTTCATATACAATCTGAAATATTCTCATCAAACTGTTCAACGTAGCCTTCATGGCATTGTCTTAGTTACTGTATGTAGACATTTGTATTCTGCGTTTATTAAGTTTCACCTGTACCCATTCTAAGATGCACCACAGATGTGGCCCCACCCATCACCCTCCCTCCACCTTAACCTCCCCCCTCTTCCCCTTCCTTGGCCCTTTCCCCATATTCTTGTGCTATAGTTGGGTTATAGCCTTCATGTGAAAGCCATAAATTAGCGTCATAGTAGGGCTGAGTACATTGGATACTTTTTCTTCCATTCTTGAGATACTTTGCTAAGAATATGTTCCAGCTCCATCCATGTAAACATGAAAGAGGTAAAGTCTCCATCTTTCTTTAAGGCTGCATAATATTCCATGGTATACATGTACCACAGTTTGCTAGTCCATTCATGGGTTGATGGGCATTTGGGCTTCTTCCATGACTTAGCAATTATGAATTGGGCTGCAGTAAACATTCTGGTACAGATGTCTTTGTTATATTGCGATTTTTGGTCTTCTGGGTATAAACCTAGTAAAGGAATTATAGGATCAAATGGCAGGTCTATTTTTAGGTCTCTAAGTATTCTCCAAACATCCTTCCAGAAGGAACGTATTAGTGTGCATTCCCACCAGCAGTGTAGAAGTGTGCTCTTTTCTCCACATCCACGCCAACATCTCTGGTTTTGGGATTTTGTTATGTGGGCTACTCTTATTGGGGTTAGGTGATATCTCAAAGTAGTTTTGATTTGTATTTCTCTGATGATTAAGGATAATGAGCTATATCTTCTTGATGTACTGAATCTTTGTTTATTTACTTATTTTATTTTTTTCGAAAGAACTTTTTTTTTTTTTTATTGTTGGGGATTCATTGTACTTATTTATTTTTGATACAGAGTTATCACTATGTCGCCCTCAGCTCACAGCAGCCTGGAACTCTTGGGCTTAAGCCAGCGGTTCTCAATCTTCCTAGTGCCGCGGCCCTTTAATACAGTGACTGTGGGTCATAACTCACAAGTTGAGAGCCGCTGTCTTAAGCCATTCTCTTGCCCCAGCCTCCCGAGTAGCTGGGACTACAGGCGTACGCCACAACACCCACCTTTGAATCTTTATTAATATATAGTGTCCTTTGTCTCTTGTAAACTTTTTTGATTTAAAATCTGTTTTGTCTAACAACTGGTATAGCCCCCTCTGTGCTCTTTTGTCCACTGTTTGCGTGGAGTATCTTCTTCCATCCTTTCTTTCTTTTTTTGAGACAGAGTCTCACTTTGCTGCCCAGTATCAGCCTAGCTCACAGCATCCTCAAACTCTTGGGCTCAAGTGATCTTCCTGCCTCAGCCTCCCAAGTAGCTGGGACTACAGGTGCCCACCACAATGCCCGGCTATTTTTTGTTGCAGTTGTCACCATTGTTTAGCTGGACCGGGCCGGGTTTGAACCTGCCACCCTCCATGTATGTGGACAGCACTGTTACCACTGTGCTATGGGCGACGAACCAGGTCTTCTGTCTCTTTATTGATCTTTCCATTTTGTTCACACATTGTTTTCTTAACTTTCTTCCCGTCTTTCTTTTGTTTTTGAGTGTCTTTGACGTAGTTGTTACAAAATCTTTGTGTGGTAGGTCTGCCATCAGGTCTTTTTCAGGGATAGTTTCTGTTGATTTTATTTTCCTTTGAATGGACCATACTTTCCTGTTTCTTTGTATGCCTTGTAATTTCATTTTTATTGAAAAAAAGACATTTAAAACTAATAATATGGGCCAGGTTTGGTGGTTCACTCCTGTAATCCCAGCACTTGGGAGGCAGAGGCAGGTGGATTGCCTGAGCTCAGGAGTTTAAGACTAGCCTGAGCAAGACAAGACCCCATCTCTAAAAATAGCCAGGTGTTGTGGTGGGCGCCTGTAGTCCCAGCTACTCAGGAGGCTGAGGCAAAAGAATCACTTGAGCCCAAGAGTTTGAGGTTGCTATGAGCTGTGATGCCACGCACTCTACTGAGGGTGACAAAGTGAGACTCTGTCTCAAAAAAAAAAATAATAATGTAACTTTTTAAGTCAGATTCTCTGCTTTCTCCAAGGTTTGCTGTTGTTATTATTTTTGTTTATTGTTGTGTATCTGATACCTGATTGTAGTAGGCTGTCTCTGTGCCAAAGGTCGGCCTGAGGTGGAACTTAAGGTCTTCTCAGATCTGTTTTGAGCCCGCGCCTTTCCCTGGACTTGTGTGGTCACTTTCTAATTTTCCCTCCCTTTACAGTCGCTTTCAGGAGCCTCTCCTGAGCCCTGCTCTGTGAGGCTGCCTCTGTTCTTTGTTGATGCACTTCTCAGCACTCCTGGAAGAGAGCCTGAATATTGACGGTGACCGGAAGAAGCTCTTCCAAAAAACAACTTGCAGACTTCCCTGTGTCCTGTTCTCAGATATCAGTATTTCATGGGAGGGGTCTATATGAAGCAGGTTGAAGCAAATGGAAAACATTCATTATAGACACATATCCCACTTGCTTAGGGAAATAATCCAACAATGTTGCCTTTCTGCCCGAGCTCACTTTGGGAGATTTTGCCACTCTGCTAGAGCACCATAGTAGCAGTACCAGGCCCAGGCACACGGAGAAGCAGCACACAGAACGCGTAGTACTCTTACTGTGGCCATACACGTAATGCCTGTTCACTTTTTGGTCACTACGTATTAAAAAATGGTTTTGATAAAGCATCAGTTTTTTCTTTCAGGTCCGGTGTCTAAAAGACTATGGAGAGTTTGAAGTTGATGATGGCACTTCTATCCTGTTAAAAAAAAATAGCCAGGTATTTGTCTTCAGATACTTTAAATCTTGTAAGAGTGTTGGGCGGGCATGGTGGCTCACACCTGTAATCCCAGCACTCTGGATGGCTGATGTGGGATCTCTTTAGGTCAGGAGTTTGAGACCAGCCTGAACACAAGTGAGACTCTGTCTCAACTAAAAATATTTAAAAATTAGCCACACGTGGTGGCACATTGCTTGTAGTCTCAGCTATTTGGGAGGCTAAGGAAGAAGGTCACTTGAGCCCAGGTGTATGAGGTTGCAGTGAGCTATGATCATGCCACTACGCTCTAGCCTGAGCAATACAGTAAGACTCTGTGTCAAAAACGAAAAAAAAAAAATTGGGATTAATAGCAAAACAAATAAGACCTTGTGATGTTCATTTATATCTTAGGCATTATGTTTAGTAATATACCTATTCTGTACTTATCTCTAAATATTAAGACTTTAAGCAATGTTGTCTATAATAAGAAAAGGTTAATTAACTAGGGTGTTGCTTACATATGTAGTAACACTAAGCATTTTCTAGGGAGATTATTACAATGGGCCTTACTCTGGTAAGTAGTAGATTATCATCCAGGGGCTGTCAAGGACTGTTGCATTTAGTTCCTTTCTTCAAATTATCATTTATTAGAAGTTGGTAAGCACTCATTTTAGCTTATACCTCATTTTACTTTGTAAACCTTAGTTTCTTTAGCAAACAATGATACAGATGAAGAATTTCTAAGTAGGTAGCATATAAATCACAGAATCTAATAGGGAAAGGTTAAAATTGTAAAGTTGTAGGATATCCTAAATTTTTCCTCATAAACAATCCCAATATATTTATTATATCCTTAGACATCTTAAATTCACATTAGCTAAAATTAGCATTAACTGAATTTTTTTCCTATCCCAGTTTTCTGAATTTACAGTACAGGATGACAGGTTGGCTTATTTCCCTAACAGGGTGAGACGACCTCTTATTTTACTAGCACGCTTGGAGCTTTAAATGGTTTTCTAAAAGATTGAATAGTCTTTGGTTGTTAAAGCAACAATTTCATTCCCAAGTGTCCTCTCAGGAATCTTAGGTTTCTGGAGGTCCCATGAGGAAGCTCTGGTTCACAAGAACTAACAAGCCACCTCCTGAAGCAAGATATAGGCCATCTTCCCAAACATGGCCCCGTGGTGGAATTTCTTTCTCAAGCTTCCTGGCTGGTCTGTCCACCAGTGTGTTGGGCCGCCGCCGTCTTCTGTGTGGACCATGCGGAAACTTCCTGGTGGTGATGCTTTTGTCTCAGCTGTGATCCTACTCTCAATTATAAAAATGGGGACATTAGAAGAAAAAGCTTATAATTAACCTTAGTAAGTATTAAGGGGCTACTAATATTCAACCGTGTGTCAATTTTGTTCTTTTTATTTGAGACAGAGTATCATTCTGTCACCCTGGGCAGAGTCCCATGGCGTCATGGCTCATAGCAAGTTCAAACTTTTGGGCTCAAGCTATCCTCTTGCCTTAGCCTCCCAAGTAGCTGGGACTACAGGTGCTCACCCTGACAAATACTGGCTAGTATTTTTCCTATTTTTAGTAGAGAGAAGGTCCCATTATTGCTCAGGCTGGTATTGAATTCCTGAGTTTAAGCAATCTGCCCATCTCAGCAGAGTGCTAGGATTATAGGCATGAGCCAGCGCACCTGGCTTATATGTCAGTTGTTTATAGAATCGGTGGTGTAGATCATTCACATATCGTAAAAGCATTAATAGGGAGATGTTTTCTTAAAATATAGGTCAGGGGCTGGGTGCAGTGGCTCATGCTTGTTACCCCAACACTGAGAGGTGGAGGCAGGTGGATCACTTGTGCTCAGGAGTTTGAGACCAGCCTGAGCAAGAGCAAGAGTCCCATCTCTAAAAAATAGCCGGGCATTGTGGTGGGCACCTGTAGTCCCAGCTACTTGGGAGGCTGAGGCAAGAGGATCACTTGAGCCCAGGAGTTCAAGGTTGCTGTGCGCTATGACAGCACAACACTCTACTGGGGGCAAGAAAGTAAAACTCTGTCCCCAAAACAAAATACATGGTCAGACAGTTAAGTTTGCAAACTCGTCCTAGAGAAAGTGCCACACAGCTCCTTGTTGAATACCCCTGTGGTCACCTCTGAAGGGTGAAGCTGTACACCAACGCCAGTGTGCATTTCCCCCATCATAGCACTTTTTCTGGTATGACGACAGCTCTGATGCCAGCCATTCCAAAAGAGTTCAAAACTTACTTTGAAGGTGGATTGGGTGCCCAAGGGGAGGACTTTGAAGGTGTACTGGGGGCCCAAGGGGAGGACTTTGAAGGTGGACTGGCTGGGGGCCCTAGGGGAAGACTTTGAAGGTGGACTGGGGGCCCAAGGGGAAGACTTTGAAGGTGGACTGGGGGTCCTAGGGGAAGACTTTGAAGGTGGACTGGGGGCCCAAGGGGAGGACTTTGAAGGTGGACTGGGGGCCCAAGGGGAGGCCTTTGAAGGTGGACTGGGGGCCCTAGGGGAAGACTTTGAAGGTGGACTAGGTGCCCTAGGGGAAGACTTTGAAGGTGGACTGGGGGCCCAAGGGGAGGCCTTTGAAGGTGGACTGGGGGCCCTAGGGGAAGACTTTGAAGGTGGACTAGGTGCCCTAGGGGAAGACTTTGAAGGTGGACTGGGGGCCCAAGGGGAGGCCTTTGAAGGTGGACTGGGGGCCCAAGGGGAGGCCTTTGAAGGTGGACTGGGGGCCCTAGGGGAAGACTTTGAAGGTGGACTAGGTGCCCTAGGGGAAGACTTTGAAGGTGGACTGGGGGCCCAAGGGGAGGCCTTTGAAGGTGGACTGGGGGCCCTAGGGGAAGACTTTGAAGGTGGACTAGGTGCCCTAGGGGAAGACTTTGAAGGTGGACTGGGGGCCCAAGGGGAGGCCTTTGAAGGTGGACTGGGGGACCTAGGGGAAGACGAAGGTGGACTGGGTGCCTGCCTCCTTAGTGGAGGACTTTGAAGCTGTCCATAGTGACATTCAGCAGGGAACTGTGTAGCACTTTTTCTAGGATGAGTTCATAAACTTAATTTTCCAGCCTCATATTGTTTCTTTTTATCCAGAATTCAGAATTCCACATTGTTTTAATAGCATTAGAGGAACTATTAAATGAACAACTCAATGTGTTTTGTTGTTGTTTTTTTTTCTTTTTTTACATTTTACTTTTTTTTTTTTTTTGTAGAGACAGAGTCTCAGTGTACCGCCCTCGGTAGAGTGCCATGGCATCACACAGCTCACAGCAACCTCTAACTCTTGGGCTTACGCGATTCTCTTGCCTCAGCCTCCCGAGTAGCTGGGACTACAGGCGCCCACCACAACGCCTGGCTAACATTTTACATTTTTAAGGCTTGTCAGCAATTCCGTTAACAAGTTAGACAGTAGTCCTTGACCTATGTGTTTTGTGACTGGTTTAGAAAACTTTGGTGACAAGTCTCCCTCAGGCCTGTGATTTGTGAGGCAGGACTTGCAGGTGCACAGTGCACTGAGGTTATGCTTTGCTTCCTTAAAATCTGTCTCCAAGGTTTCTTTGACTCCTGTGAGCTTTGAACGTCTTCCTGCCTTGATTGCTGCACCCCCCAGGGACCCCATACCAGGGGGTATAGTAAATGTTCACTTCTGTGTCAAGGAGGAAAGAGAACTTCTTTCCATCTTGGTTCCTCATCAAGGAGGGAGTGATATCCTCTCTGGGGGACACAGGACAAGCCTTTAGCTGACTCCCAGCATCTTCATACACAGTATGTGAACAGAAACCCCCACTGTAGGTCGTAAATACTTTCTAGAACCTGAAAACTAGAGTTCCTCTTACTGGTCTTCCTGACATTCTGCTGGACCAGTTCTTACCAGATCTTACCTATCTGGGTTTTTCTGTGAGTAAATTTAAAAAGTGCTGGCTTGGCGCCCGTAGCACAGTGGTTACGGCACCAGCCACATACACCAGGGGTGGCAGGTTTGAACCTGACCTGGGCCACCTAAACAACGACAACTGCAACAAAAAACAGTTGGGCGTTGTAGCGGGCGCCTGTAGTCCCAACTACTTGGGAGGCTGAGGCAAGAGAATCTCTTAAGCCCAAGAGTTTGAGGTTGCTGTGAGCTCTGACACGACAGCACCCTACCCAGGGCAACAGCTTGAGACTGTGTGCAAAAAAAAGTGCAAACAGGCTGGGCGTGGTGGCTCATGTCTGTAATCCCAGCACTCTGGGAGGCTGAGGCAGGTGCATTTCTTGTGCCCAGGAGTTTGGGACCAACCTGAGCAAGAGTGAGACCCTATCTCTAAAACTAGCCGAGCTTTGTGTCAGGCACCTATAGTCCAAGCTACTTGGGAGGCTGAGGAAAGAGGATCACTTGAGCCCAGACGTTTGAGGTTGTTGTGAGCTGTGACGCCACCATACCCTACCCAGGGCATCAAAATGAGACTGTCTCAATAAATAAATAAATAAATAAATAAATAAAATAAAAAATGCAAACACTAAGGAACACCACTAGAATTCAGAAGTCTTCAGTTGAATTTAAGCAAACTGTGAATTCATTTATAAAAATCAAAATTCAGTGCAGCTCTAAGTGGCATCAGTTTCAGCGGATGAAAACAGTAAATATAGTTGAATTTTAACTTTTAACAACTTAGTTGCTTAAGTTTGAAAAATAATGAATGTTGCTTTTTAATGGTGCAAAAAGTGATTTCACATTCTTTTCCCAAGCGTTTCTCTGACTCTCCCCACTCCTCTCCCCTCAGCACTTTCTCCCTCGGTGGAAATGTGAGCAGCTGATCAGACAAGGGGTCCTGGAGCATGTGCTGTCGTGACCGTGTATGTGTGCAGGGCCCTGCCCACCTTACCCAGTCCTAAGATGTGCCTTCCACACACGCTCTTCACCTGCCCTTGGGATTTAAAAAGTAAAAGACATTCTTTAAGATAACCAGGGATGTTTGGCTAAGAAATATGATTTGGTATTAAGAATTTTTTATGTTGTACACTGTTATTTCTGCTCCTTTTTGTGATAAGTTGTATCATAACATTCCTGCAGGTATTAGTGTAGTTTTTTAAATGAAAATAAATATTACATTTGAATCTGTCTTTAAGTAATAAGAGTGAGCATCTTGTGTTCTTTTCTGGTACGTGTGCTGTGTAAGCTAGGAGCTGAACTTCTGGAATTCACGTTTCTGTATCTCATGGGCAGGTGAAGATGGTGGTCTCCAAACATTTTTGGTATATTTCATGTTTAATGACTTAATTCATCATCTGGCTATTTGGGAGGGAAGGAGACAGTGGATTTTGCCCATTTTCAGCAGTGGTGACTGGTTTGGTTCATGGCTGTGGGTCAGCACTGTTATCTCCTTAGGAAAAGCGACATGGAAATTGGAGCCTGAGAAGGAACTGTCGGTATAGTTTTTCCTGAGACTCACATGAACATGAAGTTGTCTGGCAGTAGAAGGCAGTTTTATCGTCTGCTGGACTATGATTGGTAGGAGGTGCAGTGGCACAGACTGGTCCAGCCTTGCAGTCAGTGGCCTGTCCCCACCAGTGCTCTCCCCAGCCAGCAGCCAGGTCGCCTGAAGGAAGCACCAGACGGCCATGTCCAGATAAACCAGCTCCCGGTACATATGGTGTATGCAGTTTCATCTTTATACACGGGGATGTTTCTGGCCAAAATTATATTCAGGAGATGAGTAATAGACTTTACCAAGGATGTGAATCTGTATATTTTCTAATAGACCTCCTATGTCAATAGGCTCCCTTTTGCACGTTTTTTCATTATAGGAAATAATTTCCCCCTTGTTTTGTAGCCAGATCACACTGACTAAGGAAAATTTCCCTAATGAGTGGCCTGGATGATGTCGATATTTTAGCTGTGGGTACATGGCCACCTCCTCTTCCCTCACGTCCACTCCTGTGCACACAGTTGTGCCGTACATGCTGCCCAGGACAGCTGAGGGGCACTCCTGTGAAGGGTGGTGTCATGTAGCCAGCTCAGCCATCTTTCCTGAACTCACATTGTTTGGTGCCCTTTGTGTTTGATACCCTGAATAAAATATTAAGTACAGCCCTCATTTGAAATGAAGTGTATACTGGTTGAAAAATTTGGAATTGTAGAGTTTACATCAATTTATATATTGACTGGCTCTCTATTTGGAATTGTAGCTAGAATTTTAAACTTGTCTCATAACATTTTTACTCTAAAAGTAATCTGGATGGGCTCAGCAAGTGCCTCACACCTGTTGTCTCAGCACTTTAGGAGATCAAAGTGGGAGCATCGCTTGAGGCCAACAGCTTGGACCAGCCTGGGCAACATTGGGAGACCCCCATCAAAAGAATTTAAAAATTAGTGGGGTGTGGTGGAGCATACTTATAGTCCCAGCTGCTCAGGAGGCTCAGGTGGGAGGATCACCTGAGCCCAGGAGACAGTGAGCTACCACCACACCATTGAACTCCAGCCTGGATAACAGCAAGACCCTGTCACTGAAAAGGGAAAAAAGGAATTGTACAGTTAAAAAAAACCTGATTAGAGTTGTGTCATAGGGAATTTAGACACAGTGTGACAGACATGAGCGTGTTCAGAGATGATTCGTTTGATGAACACAGCACAAAAGCAGCCATCACAACCCACGGAAAGGGCCGCTGAAGAAACCAGGCCTGCCAGCACCCCAAGCTTGGACTTGAGCTTCCAGAACTGAGAAGACACATCTCTGCTGTCTGAGCCACCAGTCTGGTATTTTATGGCAGCCCTAGCAGGCTAATACAGGATGTTAAATAGCTCCAGGATGTCACTTAAAAATCCATTTCTCTATCAATGGATACTTGCGTTGGATCCAGCCTTTCCTCTTACAAACAAAGTAACCTTACCTAAACGTGATTTCGCACAGTACAGCTTTATCTGTAGAATAGCTTTGATGACTCTTGCCAAAACTTAAAGGAATTATAGGGATTTGTACAACCACCAGAACTGAGAGAAATTCCCCTTCCCGCACTCCCCATCCTTGCTAATGATGTGTTTCCTCTTACAAAAGGATGCTTGGAACATCTATGTGTATGAGATCTGACAAGTTCACAGACTCATCCTAGAAAAAGTGCTGCACACCTGGTTGCTGAGCGTCACTCCGGTCACCTCTGCAGTCCTTCCCTGGGGAGCTGTGCACCGATGCTAGCACCTGGCCCGCTCTGCAAAGCAGGTCTCCACTTTTTTCTGGAATGGCCAGCAGATCTGTCCTGAATGCCATCAAAAGGTTTTCCTTTCAATATTTCCTTTATCTTTGGGTAAAGAAAAAAGTCATTGGGGGCCAGATTATGTGAGTAGGAAGGTATTCCAATTAAGGGAAAAAAAAAAACCCACAGGCTAGGCACCTGTACTCAGTGGGTAGGGTGCCAGCCACATACACCAAGGGAGCTGGGTTGGAACCCAGCCCGGGCCTGCCAAACAACGACAACTATAACCAAAAAATAGCCGGGCGTTGTGGTGGGTGCCTATAGTCTCAGCTACTTGGGAGGTTGAGGCAAGAGAATCGTTTAAGCCCGAGAGTTTGAGGTTGCTGTGGCTGTGATGCCACAGCACTCTACCCAGGGTGACAAAATGAGACACTGAAAAAAAAAAAACAAAAAAATACCTCCCCCACAAACGGTGTCATGTGAGCTTTTGCCTTTTGTTCATTTGTGAGCTCCTGGACCATTTTGCACACACCTTTCTCATGCCAGATTTTCAGTTTAGATTTTCCTGTTAATCAATGTTTACTTTGTCTGCTATGGTTTCCATAGCCGAGAGTTTTGATGCATGACTCGAATTTCTGGAGTGTTTTCATCAGTTCTATTTGTTACTGACTGCCCTGACCTCTCTGCATCAGTGATACTTTATCTCCCCTCAGAAAAATGTTTAATCCATTTGTACACTGCTGTTTTCTTCATGGCATTATTCCCATAAACTTGGACTAACATGTCTCTGATTTTACTTCCACTCTTGTCAAGTTTAACAAGAAATGTAATGTTTGTTTGTTGCTCTAATTCAAGCTCTGACATTCTAGCAATGACACACACAAACATGAAATGATAATAAGGAACTTAGCAAAACATCACTACAGGTCAACACAAACACAGCTGTGAGGCAATGATAACCTCACCAAGATGTCTGTACCGTGTTGCCAACATCAACACGGAGTGGGAAGTCTGTGAACTTAATTGTCAGACCCCGTAAGTCTTCTGTGGACATGTATTTCTTTTTGAGTGAATAAGAGTGGTATCCTAATAAGACACTGCCTGGCTGAGCGTGGAGGCTCACGTCTAATCCCAGCACTCTGGGAGGCTGAGGCAGGAGGATCCCTTGAGCTCAGGAGTTTGAGACCAGCCTGAGCAAGAGCAAGACCTCGTCTCTACTAAAAATAAAAAGAATGAGCCAGGCACAGTAGTGCACACCTGTAGTCCCAGCTACTCAGGAGGCTGAGGGAGGAGGATTGCTTGAGCCCAGGAGTTTGAGGTTGCTGTGAGCTATGATGCTATAGCACTTGATCCAGGATGATAGAGTGAGACTCCTGTCTCAAAAAAACAAAAAAAACCTCTCAAACTATCTTTTGAGTGGTTGTGCAACTTGAATTCATACCAGCTGTGTGTGAGCAAGCATTCCCCTTCTTCACATCCTGGCCAACACTTGGTTAGCAAGTGGTTAGTGTTTATAATTTTAGGCATTCTGGTGGGTTAGTAGTGCTATTTCATTGTGATTTTAATTTGCATTTCCCTAATGACTAATTGTATTGCATATCTTTATATATGAGTATTTGGAATATGCATATCTTTGGTGAAATATATCTCCAAATCTTCTGGCCTTCTTAAAACTAGGTTTGTGGGTTCTTTTTTTTTTTTTTTTTTGAGACAGAGTCTCAAGCAGTCACCCTGGGTAGAGTGCTATGGCATCATAGCTCACAGCAACCTCAAACTCCTGGGCTTAGGCGATTCTCTTGCCTCAGCCTCCCGAGTAGCTGGGACTACAGGCGCCCGCCACAACACCCGGCTGTTTTTTTGTTGCAGTTTGGCCGGGGCTGAGTTCAAACCTGCCACCCTTGGTATATGGGGCTGGCGCCCTACCCACTGAGCCACAGGTGCTGCCCTAGTATATTCTAATTCTTGAAATAAATAAATAATGTTAGCGTTCTACATTTCTTCTTTATGAGATTTGTTTTGGCTATGCTAAGTCCTTTGCTTTTTATATGAAATTTAGGATCACCTTGTCAAGTTTTACCAAAAATGACAACAAAAAACTCATCTATGAGCTTTTTTTTTTGAGACACTGTCTCACTGTCACCCTGGGGTTGAGTGCTGTGGTGTCACAACTCACAGAAACCTCAAACTTTTGGGCTCAAGCCATCCTCTTGCCTCAGCTACCTAAGTAGCTGGGACTACAGGCACCCGACACAATGCCCGGCTAGTTTTTAGAGATGGAGGTCTCTTGCTCAGGCTTTTCTTGAGCTCCTGAGTTCAGGGTAATCCACCTACCTGGGCCTCCTAGAATGCTAGGATTACAGCATTACCTACGAGCATTTTAAGTGAGAATGCATTGAACTTTTTAAGTTGTTTTTTTTTTTTTTTTTTAGAGACAAGAGTCTCACCTCATGGCCCTGGGTAGAGTGCCGTGGCATCACACAGCTCACAACAACCTCCAACTCCTGGGCTTAAGTGATTCTCTTGCCTCAGTCTCCCGAGTAGCTGGGACTACAGGCGCCTGCCACAACGCCCGGCCATTTGTTTGGATGCAATTCAGCCGGAGCCAGGTTTGAACCCGCCACCCTTGATACATGGGGCCGGCGCCTCACCGACTGAGCCACAGGCGCCGCCCTGAACTTTTGTATCAATTTGGGAAGAATTGGCATCTTAATAGTATTGAGTCTTCTGGCCCATAAATAAGGTATATATTCCTATTTCTATCTTCCATTTCTCTCAATATTTTGTAGTTTTCAGTCTGTCTTTTGTCAACATTTTATAATTTTGATACTAAATATTAAATTTCAAATTGCTTGTTGCTAATAGAAATATAATTGATTTTGAACTTGTAACCTACAACCTCACTAAACTCATTAGTTCTCATAGTTTTGTAAGTTACATCAACAGCCATGTTTTCCATGAATAACAAGTTTTTACTCCTTTTTTTTAAAATCTGATGTCTTTGATCTCTTTTTCTTGCTTGATTGTGTTGATTAGAATCTCTAGTAGAGGTTCTGAGTTAAAGTGTTCATACAAGACACCTCTATACTGTCCTGATTTTAGAAGGAAAGCATTTTGTCTTTCACCATTGAATATGATATTAACTCTTAAGGTTTTCTCCTAGCTAGGTATGGTGTCACACCTGTAGTCCCAGCTCCTCAGGGGGCTGGCAGGATAATGCTGCTGCACTCTGAGCCTGGGCAATGGAGCAAGGCCCTGTCTCAAATAAACAAAGAAACAAGTAACAAATCAATCTTAATAGAAAAAATTTATAGCAAGTGACTCTTCATGTTACAGTACTACTTTCCAATAAACCATATAGCCATAAGTTATGTGTATTTCATATATAAAACTATCCTTTTGGGTTTTTACATATAGTACAATTTCCAGTGTGATGATATTTCAATGAGAAAAAAATCGCATTCACAATAAAAACACCATCATCCCTGAGTCCACAGACGATAAGCCTGGTCAGGATGTCCCCCGGGGGAGCCCGTCCCTGTAGAAGGGGCTTCCCTTTGTTCTGGGTTGACAATTCACAGCAAGTGATGTGTACAGAGCCCCAGTGAGAGTCCTAGGGGTCTACGCCCACAGCAGAGCAGAGAATTAGCAACTGCAGAGCCTGACTTTGCATTGTAATCTGCACAACCCCAGTTGGAAGTGTGACATGGAAGTGTTTCATTAACCACTTCTTAGCTGTTCTTTGCTGACAGCCCCCCAAATCTATCTTCCAGTGAGCAGAAAAGTTGAGAATTTTACAATGGGAAGTTACTCAGGACTGCTAATAAAAAAACATTGTCTTTTGTAACGTGTTTCCCCATCATCTGACGCACAGTAGGTATTCACTAAATGAGCAGGGACTGACCAAAGAATTCATAATCTTCACGTGGCCAAGGGTGCTCTCCTAGGAGAACAAGCGTCTACACAGACAGGGCTGCAGGAGCCATCTTACTGATGAGTTTGTTGAGAGCGTGGACTTTTTCTTCCAGGATGCGGCTTTTCTTCTCAGCACCTCGTTGCTTCTCTTCGGTGACCTGGAGTGCCTTGGCCAGGTGAGCGTTCTCCACGTAGAGCTCTTTGAGCAGCAGGCTGGACCTCCTGTTCTTTTCAAACTGGACAGGGAGGAAGCCACACACAATGTGAGTCTGGTGTGGAAATGCTACACTCCAGCCTGCCTTTATCCATGTCTGGTAAACCATAGTTTTGGATTCTTACAGATCTGACAAAATCCTGGACATAATGACAACTTTTGTTAACTCTGGCATGGGGGAGAAAATAAAGGATTTGCTGAGTTGTAGAGAAAATTTTGGGTGGATTTGTGCCACGAAATGAAGCCTTTAGACCTCAGAAGGCCCTCTTAATAAGTACAATATAAATTAATGAAATTGTCAAGGGTATGGAAAACATCTGAGTCCTGTACAATTGCTCTGCTGGCAGTGATGTCACCCAAGACGCACTGCACCTGCCCTCACAGCCTGGTGTGAGGCAGGCCACACGGACTGCAGTGGTGGGGACAGGAAGCCACTCCAGTCCCAGCCCCTGCAGTTGGGGGTCCCACCCAGGGCTTCCCAGGTCCATGCTGTGCCCACTCACTCAGTGGGTGGCTCCTGTGTGCCCCCCCATGCGCCCCCTGCCCTGGAAACAACACATTTCAATGCCAGGAGGCAGAGGAAAAACACAGCCAAGTGTGAGAACATGCAGCAGGGGACAGCGGGGGTTTCCCATTTTGGCTAGGTGAACAGAGATCTGAATTACCAAAGGGAGGAGCCTAGTGGCTACGCCTGTCTCAGGCAAAGAAGGGCACATGCTCAGGGTGACCCTCCATGGCTGCAGGAGGTAGAGGTCAAGGGGAAGTAACTAGACCTGGTAGAACTTCAGAGACCAGTGCACAAACGCTGCCTCTTATGGAGGGACATGGGAAGATGACATTTCTAGGTGGAGGAGGGCCAGGACCTCTGCCAAGTTTTAAGAGGGCCACTATTGCTCCTACATCAGGACAAATTAGGGCAGGGGCGAGAAGCCAGGCTGCGTGCACGGAGGTGGGAGGTGGGAGGTGGGGGGTGGGAAGGGTGGGGTTTGTCCACTTTGAAGGTGGGAATATAGATGAGATGTGGACATGGGGGGTGGTGAGCTTTGACCCCGAGGGTTTGGACCTGAGCTAGCAGCTAGAACAATGGAAGGGCCACAGGTGAGGGGGTGCAAACCGCTTTTCCAAGAGTGTTTCTGTGAAGAGCAGTAGGGAACTGGGGGGCCAGGAGCTCTCAGGGTTTGTGAGATGGTGACAGCAAGGGCCCCAGGGGAGGGGAGGGGCTGGGGTCCCAGGCTGCAGGAGGGCCACAAGCAGGTTCTCTTGGGGGGCTTCTGGTTTTCAGTGACATCAGCAGCAAGTTCATAACTAGGGGAGTTCAGAGGAGCTGGGGGTATGGAGGATGGAGGGCAGAGGCTTCCCGTGCCAGGGAAGATGTGCAGAGCCACAGGATTAACCAGAATCACGGTGCTGCCCAGCAAGAGGGACAAATGGTGTGTAAACAAGTGACTGTGAGGACAGGTCAGCCAGAGTCCCCAGCAGCTGGGACAGCAAGAGGCCACACGGGGCCCAGAAGAAGGATGGGAGCCTTCTACAAATGTCTTATCCACTTCGGGCTCAGCTCCAGATCCCTCAGATTCACCAAACCCTACTGAATAACTATGGAATAAAATCCCAGGCTTTCACATTTCTCTCAGCTCCTAGCACTGGACATAACTCTGCTGCAGCCGTGGTGTGTGTCCAGGCCTGTGCTTCCTGACGCTGCCCATGCTGTCCCCACCCCAGTGCCCTGCTGAACCACCTCAGTCCATACCCCGTGGTCAGACCACAAGCTTTACAGGCCTCCTTCTGTTGCTTTGCTCCTTAGAGCAGCCCCAGCTACTTTTATTTATTTTTTGAGACAGTCTCACTTTGATGAGCCCAGTAGAAGGCTGTGGCCTAATAACTCACAGCAACCTCATAAACTCTTGGGCTCAAGCCATCCTTTTGCCTCAGCCTCCTGAGTAGCTGGGACTATAGGTGCCTGTCACAATGCCTGGCTATTTTTAAGAGATGGGGTCTCGTTCTTGCTCAGGCTGGTGTCGAACTTCTGAGCTCAAGTGATCCACCTTCCTTGGCTTCCCAGAGTACTAGGTGTGTGAGCCACTGTGCCTGGCCCTCAAGTTACTTTTAAACTATAGATGACGTCACGGTCTTAATTGAATCTTCCAATGGCTTCAAACTGCACTTTAGGTTGGCACCTGTGGCTCAGTGAGTAGGGAGCTGGTCCCATATACCGAGGGTGGCAGGTTCAAACCTGGCCCTGGCCAAACTGCAACAACAATAACAAAAAATAGCTGGGCGTTGTGGCGTGCGCCTGTAGTCCCAGCTACTCAGGAAAGAGAATCACCTAAGCCCAGGAGCTGGAGGTGGCTGTGAGCTGTGTGACGCCATGGCACTCTACTGAGGGTGATAAAGTGAGACTCTGTTTCTACAAAAAAAACCCCCAAACAAACAGAAACTGCATTTAAAAAAACCCCAACCCTTGGCTCGGTGCCCGTAGCACAGTGGTGAGGGGGCCAGCCACATACACCAATGGTGGTGGGTTCAAACCCGGCCCGGGACAGCTAAACAACAATGGCAACTGCAACAAAAAATAGCCGGGTATTGTGGCGGACCCCTATCGTCTCAGCTACTTGGGAGACTGAGGCAAGAGAACTGCTTAAGCCCAAGAGTTTGAGGTTGCTGTGAGCTGTGATGCCATGGCACTCTACCAAGGGTGACATAGTGAGACTCTGTCTCAAAAAAAATAATAAAATAAAAAACCCAAACCTCCTGACCTTGGCCTATAGAGCATGATGACAGGCCTTGCCCAACTGCGCCCTATCAGTTCATATTAGCCATGGCCTCCTTCTAGACACATCCATAAGTATCCACTGAACAGAACACTGTCCCAGGCCCATGCCCTTCATCCCAGCCTGGCCAAGCTGGCCAAGGTGGGTGGGTGTCACGGAATTCCCAGGCGAGGCCCTACAAGCCCTGCAGCATCTGTCATACTGCTCAAGGCCTCACTGGCTGGGCTATAAGCACTCTGTGTGACAGGGAGGCCATCTGGGGGGTCCAGTCCACAGGGCTCTGAGACACCAGCCAGGGCCACGGCCAACCACATGAGAGACCCACCTCAGCGTGAAACCAGCTGAGCCTGCAGCTGCCCAGGGGCCCCAGGGGAGAAGGGCCTGGCTGAGCCCAGCAAGCCCATGGATCCAGAAGGATGATCATGGAAGGGCCCCTAGGTGGGGCTTGCTGCGCTGTCACACAGAACTAGGATGCAGGTTCTGGCCTATGATGCAGCCGCACGCTGTTTGTTCCCTACAAAGGCTCTGGCTGGGGCTCTCAGCTGTACCTTCCCCGCCCACCCTGGTCTGTGGCCCCCTAGAGCATTCCTCTTCTGAACCATGGGCAGGACAGTGGCCACCCTAGTGGAAGTGTGTGGAGCTCACTGTGTCACTGCATGCCTGGCACAGAGCCTGTCAGCCTAGCATCTTCCCACCCTCGTGGCCTTGAGCCCACTGCCTTCCTTCCCTGGTGAGTGAACTGAGCCACAGCTCTCCACAGGACCTTCTCTGGGCTAGGGCAACTCTGGTTCTGGGCCTGGTGAGCTGTCTCCAGGGGTGGACCAACCGCCTCTCTGGGCTGGTCGGTGCTCGGCTGGTGTCCCAGTGACACTACCCAGGCCAGGACTGGACCTGGCACCTCAGCCGCCCTCACACCCACCTGGTCTTGATGTTCTTCAAGGGTCCTGGTCAGCTCTGCCTGGGACAGTCTCAGGCTCTGACATTCTTGATTCACACATTCAAGTTCAACTTCAAGTTTTTGGATTTTGTTACTCTGTTTTTAAAAAAGTTAATTTCACAAGTATAAGAAAAATCTTAGCAGTCTGATATGCAATTGATGCATAAACTTCAGAAAACTACAGAAAAGAAATAATGACAAACTCTAAATCCCCCAGGATGCCACCAGCCAAGGCCTCCCCGACCTCCTGCGATAATCCCTCTGCCCATCTCCGCATGCACGTCCAGCCCGGGGATGGTGCCAGAAAGTACGGGCAGTGTCCTTGCTGTGCCTGCCTCCTCATCATGGCCCAAGCGTTTCCCATGACACTAATCTGAAAACATGGATTTTAAGGCTGCACCGTGATTTACTGACTCATTCCTCCCCTGCTGCTGACTCAAGCTGAGTCCAAAAGTTGTGCTATTATAAAAAGCATAGCAATGAAAATGCTCCAGCTAACTCTTTCTTTAATGCTCTTAGATTAAATCTCCATAACAGAATTAGGCAGTCAAAGCATAGGGATATTCTATTTATTTATTTATTTTTTTTTTTTATTTATTTTTTTTTTTGTAGAGACAGAGTCTCACTTTATGGCCCTCGGTAGAGTGCCGTGGCATCACACAGCTCACAGCAACCTCCAACTCCTGGGCTTAAGTGATTCTCTTGCCTCAGCCTCCCGAGTAGCTGGGACTACAGGTGCCCGCCACAACACCCAGCTATTTTTTGGTTGCAGTTCAGCCGGGGCCGGGTTTGAACCCGCCACCCTCGGTATATGGGGCCAGCGCCTTACCGACTGAGCCACAGGCGCCGCCCTTATTTATTTATTTTTGAGACAGACTCTCATTATGTATTATGTCACCCTCGGTAGAATGCCATGGTGTCACAGCTCACAGCAACCTCCAACTCTTGGGCTTAAGCAATTCTCTTGCTTCAGCCTCCCAAGTAGCTAGGACTACTATGCCCAGCTATTTTCTGTTGTTGTTGTTGTAGTTGTCATTGTTGTTTGGCAGGCCCGAGCCAGGTTCGAACCCACCTGCCTCAGAGTATGTGGCCAGTGTCCTACCCACTGAGCTACGGGCGCTGAGCTCATAGGGATATTCTTACGGTTTTAATATATATTTTGCCAAACTGGCCTCCAGGAAGGTTGTACCAATTTGCTCCTTGGTCACCAGCATTTAAGGCCATTCTGTTCCTTCTAGACTATGGATATGCAAATGCCGCTCAGGGGGAAGTGCTTGTGGCTCAAGGAGTAGGGCACTGGCCCCATATACCGGAGTTGGCAGGTTCAAATCCAGCCCTAGCCAAAAACTGCAAAAAAAAAAAAAAAAGAACAGCAAATGCTGCTCAGGCTGCTGGCTTCTGCAGGGCCTGTGTGGGAACCTCATTGTCCAGCTGAGAGGCGCCTCCCTTGGGGCTCCCCAGGACTCATCCTAATCTGTTTCAGCTGCCTCCCAGACCATGCCTTTCTCTCTTCCCCCTCAGGTCCCCGATGGAGCTGGGGCACACCCACCTGCTGCTGCCCCCAGCACTCTGCCTCCTCCAGGCTCTGTGTTAACAGCTGGATGGTGAGGTGGTTCTCCTCCTGCTGGGCCTGTTGGGTAGAAGCTTCCTCTCCCAGCTGACGGACTCTGTGGTTGAGCTGGGACAACTGATCCTTGTATTTCTGACTCTAAAGCAAAAAAAAAATTAAAACATAGACCTAAGAAAATGTTTTTTGTTTTTCTTTTGAGACAGAGTCTCACTTTATTGCCCTTGGTAGAGCGCCATGGCATCACAGCTCATAATAACCTCAAACTCTTGGGCTCAAGCGATTTTCTTGTCTTAGCCTCCCGAGTAGCTGGGACTATAGACGCAGACACAATGCCCAGCTGTTTTTTAAGAGATGAGGTCTCGCTTTTGCTCAGGCTGGTCTCAAACCTGTCAATTCACCTGCCTCAGCCTCCCAGAGTGTTAGGATTACAGGCGTGAACCACCGCACCCAGCTAAAAAATGTTTTTAAACCAGCAGTTTAATTAAGATCCTTCGGGTTGGGCAGTGTGTGTGGCTCAGTGGTAAGGTGCCGGCCCCATATACCGAGGGTGGCAGGTTCAAACCCTGCCCTGGCCAAACTGCAACAAAAAATAGCCGGGCGTTGTGGTGGGTGCCTGTAGTCCCAGCTACTCGGGAGGCTGAGGTAAGAGAATCGCCTAAGCCCAGGAGTTAGAGGTGGCTGTGAGCAGTATGACACCATGGCATTCTTCCAAGGGCGACAAAGTGAGACTCTGTCTCTCTCTCTCTCTATATATATATATTACCAATAAGAATTTTAATAAAAGAAATGAACAAGGATGACATGCTTGGCTTGCATGTCTGTTCCCTTATAATTCAGTGAGTGGGGCCTACTGGAGAAGCATCTGTGGGTCAGAAGGGCCCTACACGAGGGGCAAGGAGAGGCTGATCCAACAGAAAGGAAGCACACCAAGATGGGGCAACCAGGCCTCTCCTTGCAGGAGAAATGAGATAGGATACAGAAATGCAGAAAAGTAGAATTACACCAGTAATGCTGGGTGGGAGAGATGCAGACATGGGTTGGAATTTGTGGTTTTCAGCACAGAGAGACTCATTATGTATTATGTCACCCTCAGTAGAATGCATGTAAATGAGGTATAAATGAATATACTTGAGCCTGTACGCACGCGTGCACACGTATGTATATGAACACGCACACTTGCCAGCGGCACCCACTGAGAGCACTGTGCAGAGTGCTCGAGAGGCACGTCTGGTCTCTGAAGACGCTCCTACACAACAGCAACCAAGAGCTCCTGGGAGAAATGGCTACTTCCAGGGCTGGGGCAGGGGAAGTATCAGATGAACCGGGAACATCTTGGGGGATCAGAAAGTAAGGAAGTGTTCAGATAATGATAAGGACCTGTCCAAGGGACTTGGAAGCCACCCAGAAGGGGTTCCCATCGGCAAAATCTGGGACGACATAAGGATCAAAATAAATCTGAAGGTAGAATATTACAATTCATTGCACAAAAACGGAACCAGTGATAGTAACGTAAAGATCCGATAAACAAATGGGGACAAAAAGTTCTTCCTCTTGAGAGAATGCCGACCACTAAATGTGATGAGCCCAGGGACTAGTCACCACCTGGTCCCCTTCATAGCAGGAACTGACTCCACCAAGAAACACAAGGCTGCTTCAACTTGTAGGTGAGAGTTTGATAAAAGGAGGATATTTGTAAATCTCAAAGTCTCTCCCCATAAAATACTCATTAATCACAAAGAGAAAAGTGGCCTTACTGTGGAGAAACCTGGCAACCTCCCCTTCACCGAGTGACCGACTTCAGTGTGAACAACGGGGCAAGTTCCTGCGACCCTGGAAGGGTGAGCTGAGGACACAGCATCATTTCTGAGTCTCCCTCCCCAGGAAACGTCAGACACACTGAAATGGAGGGCTTCCTACAACCACCCACTTGTGCTCTTGTGCCCTAGAAACCAAGGCTGACAAAAGCGGGTGAAACGTCACATGTGATGGGGACGCTCTCAGGACCACTGGCAATCCCGGCCAGGGGAGCGTCTTTGTGGATGTGGTAGGTTTCTGATTTTGGTGGGGGCTGGTCAGCAACTCACTCTCAAACCTTTCAGGAAAAAGTCATCTATTTCATTTTTGTAAATGTGAAATTGTCTCCAAATAATGAAAAAGGGCAGCGGGCACTGATTTCATGCCAGGCACTGATGATACTCGACCTGTCTGCTGAGCTCCTCCACGTCATAGCAGGCCTTTTCCTTGTCTTTCTTCAAATCCTCAATCTCCCTCCTGTTGAAGAAGCAAAATTAATAACACTTCTAACCAACTAGGCTCTTGTTCCCTGGCCACCACCCAGTGTGCCACCAGGGGCCACAGTGCAGACGGTGGCAGCTGCACCGGGCATGACGCGGCCACTTCATGGACCTGTCACTGCACTGCTGCTGCCCCAGCCAATGGCAACAGGGAGCCAGCCCTGATCTCAAAACACAGCGAAGCTATGAATGCGAAGCTGTTTGATTTTCAGGTCATACACAGCCAGACTTTTCTTTAAGAGAGACTCTCACTCTGTTGCCCATCACAGCTCACAGCAACTTAAACCCCTGGGTCCAGTATTCCTCCTGCCTCAGCCTCTGAGTAGCTGGGACTTTAGGCCCTTGCAACCATGCCCAGCTAATTTCTCTAATTTATGTAGAGACAGTACTGGGGTGACAGACAGGAGCCACTGGGCCCAGTCCCACTGCCGGTACTGTGAGAATAAGCATCCCTGTGACGTTCCTCAATCACACACATTAATACTTACTTTGTACAACATATAACTATTCATACCCAGCAGCACAGACAAACACGGAAACAGCCTGACCCCTGTGGATGGCTGTTGTCCATGGGTCTTGCAGCAAACTCAAGAAAAAAAGGTTTCTAAAGGAAAATCATTAAATTTCCAGGTAGTTGTGATATGAGTAATCACTTGTTAAATGCTCTGGATTCCATCTGCTGATCATCACAGTGCTGCCATGTTAGAAAAACACTCAGCATTTTAGAGCTACGCTCATCGTGAAAGTCACGGTTAGCGGGGTAAAGGCCAAAGAAACTGGATGTGGCTGCAGCAGTGACGGCAGAAATCCCGTCTCCCAACACCCATTCTCTTCCTGCCCTGCGCCTGCCTCTCACCTGACTGGGGTCCCAGCTCCTCTCCTACCTCAGAGCTCAGGTGTCTGCCCCTCTCTCTTCCTCAGCTCTGAACCTTGGAGAAAACGGGAGCTAAAACTGTTATCAGGACAAGATCAACAGGCTCTACCTGCCAGGAGAGCCCCAAAGAACCTCTAACCCCTAACAAGAAGGAGTTAGGAGTTGAGGTCAGGAGTTCGAGACCAGCCTAAGCAAGAATGAGAACCTTGTCTCTAAGAAAAGAAAAAAAAGAAAAATTAGCTAGGCACAGTGGTGGACACCTGTAGTCCCAGCTACTCCAGGGGCTGAGTCAGGAGGATTGCCCAAGCCCAGGCATCTGAGGTTGCTGTGAGCTATGATGACACCACTGTACTCTAGCCTGGGTGACAGAGTGCGACATGGTCTCAAAAAAAGGAAAGAAAAAAGAGAAGAGGACAAACTGGCTTCTTGCCTCTGTTTCCGCAGCACAACCATGCTGTGTTTGCACATGCTCTGCCTGGGCTTTTGAGGCTCAGGAGCTTGGAAGTCAAGGTGCTGCCCACCTTGCCCGTCCAGTCTGTCTGGGAGTCTACAAGGCTCACCTACCGTGGTTTTCTGGAATGTGGGTCTGATCTGCAAACATTTCCCACTTTACACAACACCTTCTAAACCCCCATAGCCAGTACACTGCGGGTGTCCTGGAGGCCTGCACGGGATGCTAAGGCATACCCATCGCCTCACCTCTGTGCATCATTTGTACCCTCTGCAGCTTCAAGCTCCTGCTGGAGCCTTCCCAGATCATTTTTCAACAAAGTGTTTTCTTCGGAAAGCCGATGAACTTCGACTCTGCATGAAAAATTGAGAAGCTGGTGAGCACTCGCAGAGCTGGCAGCCACATGAAGGGCAGAGCCTGGCTCTGCAGCGGGGTCCTGGAGATCCTGCTGCCCACTTCCCTCCCCTGGAGGAGGCACAGGGCATTCTTCCCTTCCCTCCCCCTCTAACCAGTGTTAACCTTCTGCACCTCCCAAGAGTCAAGCCACAGAAAACAAAGCCGAGAGACCATCAACTCACTAACACACTCAGAACCTCGGTTTCATTGTTTACGCTGACCGTTGGGACATCCCTATGTGGACACATGCACATACTGGGTATGTACTGGGTATATACTAAAGCCAAACTGGGCCTGAGCTCTCGGGCAGAGTGAAGGACATTTGTCCTCTCAGTGAGCTCCACGTGAACCTAGAAACACGAGAAAGGCAAAGGCCAAAATACATGGGATACATTTTTCTCTTTAGTGGGAGTTCCATCTGTCCTACAATCTGAGGTCAGCCCTAGGAAGAGACACTCAGGGAAGTGAATTTATGGAGGAGACACCTGATGCCAGGTGGATCCTCCCGAGGAAAAGCAAGAGTGAGTAGCCGCTACAGACCCAAGCACACCTGGGGCCGTCTTTGTTTTCTGACAACTCTGAGAGTCTCTGCTTAGGTAGTGACACTATCAATCTATACAGGTACATGAATAAACCAGATTAGTATTTACATTGCTAGAAGTCTGGACAGTGGATGCTCTGGGGGACTTTGTGTTCTGGTGGTTAACATGGGTTCGTCTAACTGTAAAGACTTTATTATTTTTTTTTTTTGTAGAGACAGAGTTTCACTTTATTGCCCTCGGTAGAGTGCCATGGCATCACACAGCTCACAGCAACCTCCAACTCCTGGGCTTAAGCGATTCTCCTGCCTCAGCCTCCCGAGTAGCTGGGACTACAGGCGCCCTCCACAACGCCCAGCTATTTTTTGTTGCAGTTTGGCTAGGGCTGGGTTTGAACCCGCCACCCCCGGCATATGGGGCCGGCGCCCTGCTCACTGAGCCACAGGTGCCGCCCGACTTTATTTATTTTTTGAGCTATGGTCTTGTTCTGTTGCCTGGGCTAGAGTATAGTGGCAAATCTTTTTTCTTTTTCTTGAGATAGAATCTCACTCTGTTGCCCTGGGTAGAGTGCTGTGGTGTTATCACAGCTCACTGCAACCTCAAACTCATGGGCTCAAGCAATCCTCTTGCCTCAGCCTCCTGAGTAGCTGGGACTATAGGCACCTGCCATAATGCCCAGATAGTTATTTTCTATTTAGAAAAGGAGACAGGCTCTCGCTCTTGCTCAGGCTGGTCTTGAACTCCTGAGCTCAAGCCATCCACCCACCACATCCTCCCAGAGTGCTGGGATTACAGGGCTGAGTCACCAGGCCTGGCCTTTGACAGATACAGATTTTTCTCATGTGTCTATACAACACTTGACTAAAGTTAGAAAGAGATGCTAATGAAAAACCAAAGATAATGAAGACCTTAAATTAGCCAGAGGACAAAAGTCAGATGACCTCTACAGTGGGCACAAAAGCAGCCTTTAGAAGTTATCCACATCCCAATCCTCAGAGTCTGTGAATGTGTTCCATCACCTCCCAGGGGGAGTCAGGCTGCTAGTTACTTGATTTTAGACAGATTATCCCGGATAACCAGGGCCCAATGCAATCCCAGGGTCCTTCACAGTGGGGATAAAGGCAGAAGAATCGGTCTGAGTGACGTGGTGACAGAGAGACCTGGCCGTCAGTCTGAGTCACGCGGTGACAGAGAGACCTGGCCATCAGTCTGAGTGACACGGTGACAGAGAGACCTGGCCGTCAGTCAGGAAGAAAAGCGTCTCTGGATGCCCTGACAGAAGGCAACAACTCAGGAAAGCTCCGAAGTGGGCAGAGGTGGGGCAGGAGGGGAACAGCTGAGTCTGGAGCAGCTTCCAGCTGGGATCTCAGATCTGACCAAGATGATACCAGAAGAGGGTGAAGGTGGCAGGGGAAAAAGACCTCATGGTGTCTCAGGACACCTGAACGGTGCTTTCACTTTATGAAGGGAGAAATTCTGGCTGGAGAACAGGAACAAAAGTTGCCCCCAAACATTCAGCAGCCTGATAATCAAGTGTTAGAATTTCATTTTTATGTTATCAATCTTTGAATGAAAGACTTACAAGTTTGAGCTGTCCCAAACTGTCAATATGGATGAAGTCCCATTCATATCTGATGGGTCATCCCATAGAACAGAAGAGCAAAGATCAGGGCTGTTAAAACTAGTGGACACAAGAAACACAGTTCGCTGTTGTTCTAGCCTGTTGTCCAGACAGAACAAAACTACCACCTGTGATCATCTGTCAAAAAAAAAAGTTTCTGGCTGGGTGTGGTGACCACACTTGGGATCCCAGCACTCTGGGAGGCTGAGGCAGGAGGATCCTTTGAGGTCAAGAGTTTGAGACCAGCCTGAGCAAGAGCAAGACCCTGTCTCTACTGAAAATAGAAAAACTATCCAGGTCTGATGATGGGCGCCTGTACTCCCAACTACTGGGGAGGTTGAGGCAGGAGGATCTATTGAACCCAGGAGTGTGAAGTTGCTGTGAGTTGTGATGATGCCATGGCACTCTACCAGGGCAACAGAGTGAGACTCTGTCTCAGAAACATAAAGAAATTTCTGAAAGAAAAGATTCTAGGTAGGGTTATTGCCGACAATCTTGAAAAAGGATGGATGAATGAAGACAGTACAAAAACCTGGTTTAACAATGATGCCTGGACGATTACTTTACAAACAGCCTTGCTTCTATTTGATCACTTCAAAGCCCAAGTCACACTCAGTGCAAAAGCGATCACAGCAGACTTGAAAACCAACTGGCTGTGATGCCTGGGGACTAACCAGCTTCTTGATGTGTCAGTAAACAAGCCCTTTAAGGCCTGGTGAAGAAAGTGGATGTTACAGATGCCATCAGCTGGTAATGATTTAACACCTACGGGCAGAATCAGGAAAGTATCCGCCGCCCAGGTTTGTAAATGGATCCAAAGGTTGTGAAATCACATAAAAAATGCAGCATCAGCAATGCTGTGGATGGAACTTTACTACAACGGTGACGAAATTTACTGGGATGAAGAAAGTGGCTCCTCAGGAGACACCAGTGATGTAGCGATGGAAGCTTGTACTTCTGATATTGACAGCAAGGAAGAGCCTTCTATGATATGTAAATATACATTTGTTACCGATACATAAAATTTCTTATACCTTATATCTGTTCTTGGGTTTTTTCATTATTGGTAACATAAAATGTCTTGCGCCATAATGTGTTAGAAAATAAACGCTAAAATTCCTCTATAATACATAAAACAAGTACCTAAACATAAATAAAATTTGAATTAAAAACTAAAATAAAAATTTTTTTCCTGAAAGTTTGGGCTGAAAATGTGCGTGCACATTATACATGGCAAAATATGACAAATGCACGGTATGCTCCTTGACAAAATCTGGGCGGAAAGAACTGGAGCAGCTGGGGAAGTCGGGGGTGGTGGTGGTGGCGTGTATTGAAATACTGCATTGAATGAACGTTAAATGTCCCATGTGAGGCATCTTTGATATATAAGAGAACATTCTTAAAAAATAGCATGAAGGGCGGCGCCTGTGGCTCAGTGAGTAGGGCGCCGGCCCCATATGCCGAGGGTGGCGGGTTCAAACCCAGCCCCGGCCAAACTGCAACAAAAAATAGCCGGGTGTTGTGGCGGGCGCCTGTAGTCCCAGCTGCTCGGGAGGCTGAGGCAAGAGAATCACGTAAGCCCAAGAGTTAGAGGTTGCTGTGAGCCGTGTGATGCCACGGCACTCTACCCGAGGGCCGTACAGTGAGACTCTGTCTCTACAAAAAAAAAATTAAAAAAAAAAATAGCATGAAATATTGAGCAAGAAAGCATGTCTACAATTATTTCAAATGACTCAGTACAAGCACAGGGTGTGTGTGGAGAGACTCAGGCAAAGACAGCATAGTCACAGTGGATGCACACGGCGGGGTGAGCAGAACCTTGCTGCAGGTGCAGATGTGTCTACAATCTGAAGGCTGAGATCCCCACCACGGCCCTGGACATCCTGCCGTCTGACCGTCACCCAGCCCAGGCCCCACTGTCTGACCATTGCCCAGCCTGGACCCTGCCATCTGACCACTGCCCAGCCTGGGCCCCACCGCTATGGTTGGTTTGGGAGGTAACGCATGTGTTTCCTAGAAGGGGCGGTGAGGTCGATGTGCTGGGAACTGTGGCCACAGATTTGTCCCCCCAGAGCAGGAGCGGGGCAGGGGCCCAGTATAGGGTGAGAGGCACCCTGCATTGCTAAGCCCGTGGACTCCTTCAGTCTGTGAACTGGCCTCAGTGGCTCCTTCCTTCCTTAAGGAAACCTTTGACCTTCCCTGAAAGGCACCCACCCCTCAGTCTACTCATCCCCCCTTTCCTGGCTCCTCTTCCTGACTCTGTTCTCTGCAGGAGGCAACATAATACTCTCTCCAAGCTCAGCTAAATTCTCCCCTCCCTCTATTCCAATGGTTCTCAACCTTCCTAATGCCGCCATGTATTTTCATTGTTAAAAAGAGGTCACAACCCATAGGTCGAGAACTGCTGCTCTATTCCCTTCACAGTAGCTCATGTTTCCTGGGCATCTGCTGACAGCCTTGCCTGCTCCCAGAATCCCTGCCTCACCCATTGTCACCTGTTAACTCCACATCTCCAGCCACTCAGCCAGCACCACCTCTCACCTGGATGGTCCCCTCCCCCACTACCTCGCAATCCCCTCTTTCCCCGCCAAGCTGGTGGGGTGCAGGTCCCAACCACTTGCTCTTGGAAAACCTTCCCTGTCCCCCTACCAACCCTCCACACCTGGGTCTTGCTGTTCCCCCTGCTCTGCTACCTTTGGGGCAGCCCACCCCCACCCTAACCCCTAGCCCTCCCAGAATACAGTGGCACAGGGGCCTGGACGTGGTCAGCTCCTCTGTGGCTGCTCCTCCAACAATACGGGGCTAGCTGTGTCATGTAACGCCAGGGCCAAGGATAGCCCCAGCACGTGCAGTGGGGGCCTCTCTCAGACTCAGTGCGGAGAAGAGGGCTCACAGGAGACCCAGAACCGGCATGCAGCCTGTGCACCCAGCAGGACACTAGAGCCAGAGTCCTGCCTCCCCTGCCCACTTGCTGAGCACCAGTGACCCTAGGACCCCTGGCCGGGGCTTGGCTCATAACCCTTACATGGCCACCCCCACCAGAGGCTACTAGCTCATCAGTGGGACCCACAACAGCAACAGCAGCTCAGCTCTGCACTTAGGAACAGGGAGAGACCAAACCTGCTGTCCTCTCTCGCGTCTGCTTCTTTCTCAAGAGCCCGGACGATGTCTTCCAGCTGCAGCAGTTTGACTGTCACGCCGTTCCTCTCTCTCTCCACCTCCTCTGGGGAGGCAAACTGGGGCTGAGCTGGCAAGCTGCCCTCACCCCCTGCCTGTTCCTCCAAGACCTGTCCCTGGCTCTGGCTCCCAACTGGCTCCTCCAGAGCAGCCTGTGGCCTCTCAACCCACCTGCTCCTTGGGGAGGCCAGGCCTACTGGCAGCCCCAGCATCTGAGGCTGAGCCGGTGAGACATGTCCCTCTGTTCCCGGCAGGAACCACTGCTGGCCTTTAGGCTGGCTCAGGCCCATGGGGCCCCTGGCAGAAGGCACTGATTCCTCCGGGATTGGCCCTCCATCCACCCCATGTGGCTGCACATGTGACCACCTCTCTGAGGGAACAGAAGCCCCCTCTGGAGTGTTGAGCAAACCCTGACAGTTCTCCTTGAGGCTGAGGCTCTCCGAGGGCCCACTGGCCACCAGAGCAGGGGCTGAGTCTGGGCTCTGCATGGCATCTGCACAGCAGAGCTGGCCAGGCATGTCCCTGCACCTGGCTTGCGGACAGCCAGGCTTGACTCCTGCTGCCTCTACCATCTGTCCACTAACACACAGTTCCAGCCAGGGCAATGGCTGCTCCCCACTGCCTGGACACTGGGGCATGGGGCTGTGTGTGCCCTCCTGTCTGCTCCTTGCCACCACTGGCTCACCTTTCCAAAGGGCCCGTGGCACCTCTACTTCCCAGGCAGGCCCTTCCACCTGCTTCTCATTGGCAAGGTCTAACCTCTCCTTCTCTAGCATGAATAATTTGCAAATCCGTGGTGCCGGCTCTTTACTCCTCAGCTCCTGCAGCTCCAGCTGCTGCTTTAGACAGAGAGTGAGGATGTCTGTCTCCCTCTCTGCCAGCCACGGCTTCTCCAGACCCAGACGCTCTGCCATCTCCTTCTCCTGCAGCTGGTGCTTCCGAGGTAGCATGTCCTTCTCATGCTGGCGCTGGAGGGGCAGGTCTCCGCAGTGGGCAGCGTGCTGGGCTTCCACCCAAGACAGCTTCCGGCTCAACTCATGTTTCACCTCTTTCCTATGAAAACCGCATGTGTCATACCCTGCAGGCTCCACCAGCTCTCCCCCCAGCCCTTCTCTCAGCTTAGGAAAGGTCATCAAGCTCTACCCACACTGTGTGCGTGCTTGCCCCTCCCCTGGCTTTCTCTATCCCTCCTCCTCCACGTGCCTCAGGCTCCAGCCTACACCCAGGCCCTCCTCAGAGGGTCCAGCAGAGGGACCACGCTTGGCGGAAGCCACTGGCCACACAGGAGTGTTTCAAAGCACAAGTAACAGGATTAAGGCCCAGGTCTTAGTGGCACTGCCCAGTGGCCATGGGCAGAGGGTGGCTGCCACCCTGGACAGAGGCGACAATGGCCTTCAGCACAGTGAACTCTATAGGACAGTGCTAGTGCCAAGATATGGTGAGACGCAAAACTCATCACCCAGAGCTGCCTCCAGAGCCCCTTAAGCTGCTGGGCCTGGGGCCTTGAGAGTGGAATAGAAGAGAATTGAGGACAGTGAGATGGGTCCATGTCACTCCACCTCCATGGGGAATGACCGCAAGCCTAGCTGAGGATCAAGAGCAGCTCCCCAGGAGCCAGGGCTGGAGACCTGAGGGGCTAGATGGCTCAGAGTGGGCAGCTAAGTGCATGCTGGCCTGGGTGCTGGAGGAAGCAGCCAGCCCGTACTTTTTCCTCTGCCCCCCAGGGATCTGGGGGGGTCTCTGATAACGTACCCTCATCACACACTCTCAGCTTAAGAGAAGAGAGCCGACAGCTCAGGGAAGTGCATGACTGATAAACAGCATTTGTCTACCCTCCAGGACACAGGAGGTTCCCATGACCTTGATGGCCAGGGCTGCCCTGCAGGGTCATCTGTAGAGCGGGAGGGGTGCTGATTCCTTGCCACCACATCCCATGTCCCCAGGCTGCCTGACTCGGTCCTACCAGGAAGGACAGTCCACCTCCTCCAGGTCGGAGACACAACCTCCTGCTATCAGCAGTTGAGGGGCCCACATCCACTTGGACCCAGCACCAGAACCCAGCCAACCCCACGCAGCACCCCTCTGTGTGTGAGGCCCTGATTCCACTGTAAGCTGGAGGTGGCCTGGCTACATGATGGAGGGCCTATCCTCTCCTGAGCCAGGGGATGTAACTCTCCATGGACCTGGCTGACCATCAGCATGTCCACGGTCAGACTCAGAGGACAAGAATGGGCATGTGGTTATTTCAAGGTAACTCTAGACCCCAGAATGTATAAAACACCAGCCCAGCTTTTCCAAATAGGCCTTTCCTCACAGGAGGGCCACCCGAGTCCAGGAGCTGGAGGCTGCAGTGAGCTACAGTGACACTGCACTCCAGCCTGGACAAAGCAAGACCCTGTTTCCAAAAAAAACAAACAACAAAAAAATCATTCCTTCATTTGCTCATTTTAACTTTTTCATGAACCTCACTGACCCATGGTCTCTCTGACCATCTTTCTCAGTGTTTTAGGGCCTCGGGGCTCTTTGGCCTCCCTGCCCTGAACAGGAGAAAATTGTGTTAGATGACAGAGGACATGCTGCCCTTTGCTATCAGGCCCGTTGGCCAGAAGGGAAACAATACTAAGATCAATTTCTTTTTTTTTTTTTTGTAGAGACAGAGTCTCACTTTACTGCCCTCGGTAGAGGGCCGTGGCCTCACACAGCTCACAGCAACCTCCAACTCCTGAGCTTAAGCGATTCTCTTGCCTCAGCCTCCCGAGTAGCTGGGACTACAGGCGCCCGCCACAACGCCCGGCTATTTTTTGGTTGCAGTTCGGCCGGGGCCGGGTTTGAACCCGCCACCCTCGGCATATGGGGCCGGCGCCCTACCGACTGAGCCACAGGCGCCGCCCCACTAAGATCAATTTCTACACAGCAAACGACTCAAGATCCAAGTTCCATTCGATCTGTATTGTTAACTTAAAGTAAAATCTTTATCCCAGGACCTGTTTTTTCAGCACTCCCCCACCTGCCCGGAGCAAAATCACCCAGTTAGCTTGCACTGCAATTCTCCGCAATCTAACTCCAGTTTCAGATTGTGGTCTGGGACAGGACACCCCAGACCTGAACCCTGAAAGCAGTCAGGCCAGACCTGCTCTGTCGGCGCCGGCGCCGGCGACTCATGCGAAGCTCCTCCTCCAGCCGCAGGGCCAGGCTGGACAGCGCCTGGGTGCAGCACGGTGCCAGGGCCAGGCCCAGCTGTTGGGCCTCAAGGCCCTGGGCTGAGTGCTGCAGCTGCTCCTGCAGGCCCTGGGTGACCTCCTGGGACTTGGCAAGCAGTGTCTCCAGGTCTGTTTTCTGTGCCTCCAGAATGCTGACCTCGCACCTGTGAGCCTGCTCCACCTCCTGTCTCTCTTTCTCAAAGTCCCTCTTCATTACCTCCATCTCCTTCTCGTAGTAATTCACCTGAAGAGAGAAACATGCACTTAATCAGAGGGCCCCAAAGACAGCCTTGCTGACCACCCAGCACAGAGACACGGAGCTGTCAGGCGCAGCACCCAAAGGGCCCAGGCCCAGACCTGGCAGGGAATGAGCGGGGACGCGCCCTGGGGCCAGCGTGGTCACACATCACACTGTCCCCTATGAGGCAAGCCCAGCAGACGCGGCAGGCAGTTGGGGGCCAAGCTGAGCTGGACAAGTGGCCAGGCAGAGCACAGGGGCAGAGGGCGTGACAACTGCCGACGGAACTGGGGAGCCTTCCAAAGGCCACTGGGGAGGCTCAGAACATGACGGGAAGAACACATCTGGCCATGGTGGGCAAGGGTCCATTGGGAGTTTGCAAGTCAGGACGGGGGTGGCTGCCTCTGCGCTGTGCAGATGGAAGGATCGGACACATCCAGAAAAGCTGCGGCAACCTCGTAACACAGTAAGGATAAATTAGTCTAAGAGACAGCCTCAGCCAGGATGCGCTGACCATGAAGCCACTTAGCTGCCCCCAAAGGACAAACATCACATTATCTTAGGCTTGGGGCACAGCCAACAGTGTCCACAGCACAGCTGCCCCCAGGGGTCCCTGTGACACTCCCAGTGGAACACCACTCCCTCCCCCTTACCAGTCATTCCCATGTCTGTCTCCCTCCACGGAGGGCTTGGGAAAGAATGGCAATTTTATTTGTGTTTCCCTACAAGCCTTCCTTCTAGAGCAGGATCACTGGAAGGCAGAGGACTGTGGGGCACCTGCACAGGGACACAGCACAGCTGAGCAGAGCTGCCAGGTGTGCAGCAGGCCACTCCCCTCACCTTGGTCTCCAGCGCCATCCTGAGGTCTTGGTAACGTTCCTTCACCTGCTCCATCATTATCTCTGTTTCTATACTCATGGGAGCAGAATTACCCATGAGGAGGATGCCTGCAAACAAGAGGACATTTGTGATACCAGGTGAAGGTGATATGGACAGTCGCCTGCTGTACTCAAGGCACGGACCTGACCCTCCACCCTGTATGTTAAGCCTCCCCCTTTCTTGGTGGCCCTGCGTTATTTACTATGAAGGCAGGCTCCAATCAGCAAGGCCAGTACACCAAACCCTGGGGGATAAAACAGCAGCTGACAGAACTGAAAAACAAGAACAAAAACCCTGGAGCAACGAGGGCTCTGACATGCTGCTCCCGATGTGTCTGTCGGAGGGACCCACTGCCAGGGTGTTATCTGTGTTCGTGCTGGGGCCCAGAAACGGTAAAAGACACATCCTCCAACTCTCACTCTCTCCTTCCATTTCCTAAATTATTGTCCAGGAAAAAAGTGACAGACTCAGGGCTCAGGCCAAGCCCTCAGGAGAAAAAGCCTCCTGGCACTGGCCACCCACAACTGCCGCCTCTGGGCCCAGCAGCTGCTCTAACCACGGGAATCCCAGCTCAGGTCACACCCCTCCACTGTGGTAAGTCCTAACTGTCCTCTCGCAGACAGACCCTCCCTCCTTTTAAGGCACCAATTAAACCTCTGTGGTCAAATAGAGGGGGACAAAGGCACTGGTTTTATCAGCAACACCACAAAACTAAGGGCTGCCCCCTGTATCCAAGGTCTGCCTGACACGGGCCCCAAGACAGAGAACTTCAACTCATTCTATGCCAACTCAGGCTCCTTGAGGGACAAAAGAAGGTAACAGTCGCCCAGCTACATGTCCCATGTCTAAGAATTCAAACATAGCCCTGTGTGCACCTGCACCCCAACACCTTCTGGCCTCCTTGGCCTGGGTATGGACGGGATGTCTCGTTTCTTCCTGAAGTTTCCTGTGAGCCTCATCCAGATTGTGGGCCTGGGGAGCCTTTGACTCCCAGGAGACTGGGGTGAGGAGCTCCTGGCAATCAGACCCACATGCACAGAAGGTCCATTGGGTTCCCCCAGGAGGTGCCCAGATTGACTGTTTTGGATACAACGTTCTTTTCTATTTTATTAAGTAAACAGCTCTTAGGATTACAGATGGGAGCAAAATATTCTCCAAAAGGCTGAGGTTGCCATGACATGGGATCCTGGGGAGTGGGTGGGGTTGTGGGTCCCAAGGGCTCCCTACAGTGGAGACCTCACAGCCACAGGCACCATGTGCTACCACTGGCTACACAGAGGCCACACAGCTGTCAGGGAGGGCAGCAACTAGCTAGGCCCACTCAGTCCTCTAAAAGGCCCATAGCATCTGGATCGCTTGTTCTGGTCTCCAAAAGGAGCCAAGAACTTCAACATGGGGCCTCATCATGCTCAGAGCTTGTCCCCATGCCACTGGCTGAAGAGCAGGGGGCACATGGCCACGTGGGGGCCTTCCCTTGTGCCCGGCCCTCCCAAGCTCATCTAGACCTGGAAGGCGATGGCTCACGCCTCTCTCACAAACAGCAAAACATAAGCCCTGCCGGCCTTTGTCCTCTGAGGACCAGGGGATCTCTCCAGTCCTGAGAGCTGTTAACAAAACTAACTCTCAGATGCAAGGATGGCCTGGGCCAGGCCACAGCTATTCCTTGGGGCTGGAGACCAGCCTGCCCACCTCAGTCTGCCTCCTCACTCTGGTTCCTGCAAGGCTGCCTACTGGCTCCTCCCTAGAAACTTCCCTGCAGGGCAGACCTTCACCCCTGAGCTCAAGACCAGGTCATCTCCTCCATCATGTCCACCCAGAAGGTGAACCTCTCTCTCATCCCCCGGGGTGGGCGTCAACACCAGGCCTTGGGGCAGCCCCCTGCCAGGCCAGGCTCCTACCTGCTGGGCTGTGTCCAGGTCGCCGCTGCCCTGGGCCTCCAGAAGGGCTGTGCCGACATGGGGGCAGCTGTGCCCGCAGGCCTTCCAGCTCAGCCTGCAGCTCGTCGTTGAGGTCCTGCAGGTCCTGCGGGGACAAGTCCAGGCATCTCGTCCAGCTGCTGCGGCCACTCGGCACAGAGAACCGGAGCGTCCATTGCGGCCCAGGCACACTGTGAGGTGAGAGGGCAGCAAGCCCACACTTGCAGCATAAAACACTATCAGAACTCTGAGTCCCTAACTACTGGGTGGGCTGAGCAAAAGCAGGGGCCTCTCCTGACTTTCTCCTACCCCACATCATTTGCTTTCACAAGATACATGAGAGGGGCTCAAGAAAAAAGGGGAGAGGACACTGAAGACAAACACAGGAAACACGGAGAACGGTCAGCATCATAACTCTGAGAAGCTGTCAGCAGTGAAACCCTGGGAGTGCCGGGCTCCTTTCCTCAGCAGCTAGCAGTTTGCAAAGAGTTCTGCAGAGAGGAACTACCAGAGAGGAGGTTGGAGCGCAGAGATGGCACGTTGGAGGGACAATGGCAGCTCTGACACCAAAGGGGCGGAGAAGCAGGGGGTACTGGTGGGGGGAGAAAGCTTAAGAGGAAGAGTCTGAATTTCTGCACCTCCCATCACACTTTGCTGAGCCATGTGGTAACAAGCCACGAGAAGGGACAGCGTCCAGCCCGCCTCACCTGGCAGCTCCCCAAGGACTGAGTGTGACTGTGTGGACCAGCTTTGCTGCCACGCCCACCACAACTGTGGACCTGGGTCCCCACCAACATCCCGGCAGCCCTGTGACTGCCCTGACCCGGACAACACGAGTGAGGCCAAGTGCTGGCTTCTCCTCTGGGATGGCGCCTGGGGGAGCCCCTGCCATGCTGGGAGGAAGCCAAATGGCCCTGAAAGGTCACCTGGGGAGGCCCTCAGGGAGAGACAGGTGTCCCCCTGACCTGTAAACCCTGCTCCAAGCACCTCATGGCCTCCCAGGCACCTGTCACTGATGAGGCCATCTTCTTGCAACTGCTCCTGGGCCTGCCACATGTGTCACGGACTTCCCCGTTGCAGAAGGAGCCTCTCAGCAATTCTAGGCCATGTGGGAGAAGGAATGGGCTCTGAAGATGTTTGAAGCGGCATGGATTCATGAGGGCCACTCACACCTCATTCAGAAACTCCTGTGCAAATATGCACGTCTGCTCCAAGGAGAAAAAGGGCCAGGAAGGCAGAGCTGCCAGATAGACCCAGAGCAGCACAGCCCCTTGGCGGCTAGCTCACTCCCCACAGTGACGGCAGCCCCATCCATCACTTAGACCGCCATGTCCACACATGAGCTGTTCCCATGTGGGCAGCTGCAGAGGGGTCTCTCTAGCTAGGAATGTGCCGTGAGCACAGTACACGGAATATTGAAGACTCACTCCAAAGCAGGATGTTAAATACCTCAAGAATTTGTTTATGTTTGAAATGATAACATATTTGATATGTTGGATTAAAGAAAATATGCTAAAATTAATGTTATCTGTTTCTTCCATTTTTTTAAACACTAAGCCTACCATGTGCGACCCCCACTGTATTTTTACTGGCTAGTACCAATCCAGAGGGTGGTAGGAACAGAGTCGTTTCTACCTAATGCCTGGCCCCTCTGTGGATCTTTCTGCTACTCTATCCTGCAAATTTAGCAATGCCAGCGAACAGGGGTTCTCCCAGCTGACCGAGGGACACAGGCTTCTCTGTTCTCAGGACACGCCAGGAAGCCTGGTTAGTTATGGCTGGCAAGGGTAGTGTGTGTTGCTCTTGGTACCAGCAGCCTCCACAACCCTAACCCTAACCCTGGCCCATGGCAGGGCGCCTATTGTCATGTGAAAGGTGGTTAAGGGCCACTACTGCATCACATAGGAGCAGTGACACTCCCGGAGCAAGGAGCAGCCCACACAGCCAGACCTAGGTCTCTACAGCCATTGCCCTGTAAAGGAACCAGGAATCCTTGGAGAAAAAGCAGATCATCCCAGGGCAGGTGCAGGCAAAGCACCAGATAAGTCTGGAGTATTCTGCCAGGCCAGGAGTACGTAGCTATTCAACAGAGCCGATCAACAGCAGAAATGACAGTGATATGTGACAGGGACACGACAGATGAAGACTCCCATGGCCAAATCATGCAGTTTGAGCACCAACGTAATTAAGCAAATTACTGCGTTATCACTGGGGAACACATGGGAATTCCTGAGTCCACAGCAGTGGAATTCATGAGTCCACTCCAGCTGCCAGCAGTAAGGACAGATGGAAGGGTGGGGGTGCTGAAGCAGGAAACCATCATTTTGTAGCCATCAAGCAAGAGTGAGTCGCGTAAGAATCAACAGATGCTAAATCCAGAGAGGATCTCACTGAAGAGCAGGATATTTGCACGATCTTTAAGTGTTTCCCTACCGACTGCTTATGAGTTGCAAGACAGAAAAAAAACCTCAGTGAGTTTACAGCTCACAATCAGCACCACCAAAGAGGGATAGACACAGCACTGCCCAGGTGGTGTGCCAGCTTGAGAACTCACAGCCTCCATGCAATCAAAAGGAAACATTAGAAAAATAATCGAGGAGAAGTGGGGGAAGGAAAACAGTAGTCTCCAAAAATATCAGTCATAGAAGGCAAAGAAAGGCAGAGGGAATGTTTGAGAGCAAAGGACATTAAAGAAACAGGACAGTCTAGACCACAGTCTGTGCTGAAAGGGAAAATGCTCCAAAGAACACCAGTGGATTCACTAAGAAAAATGAAACAGGGACACTAGCTTGAAGTGCTGCGTTGATGTCAATTCAGGAAGCTAAGAGGTGAGCCACAGCTATGTTAGAGACTATTATTACCACAGGGTGCTGGGAAACTCACTCTCTAGGAAAACAAAAAAAGCCCTAGTTGTAGCTTTTGCAATCTTCTGTGGTATGAATTACTAAGATCATAGTCAATTTTAAAAGCTATCAAAGGTTTAACAAGGAGCTAGCAAAATTCCTGAACATTTACCAATAGCCTGCAGGAGCAGAACTGTGCACACCACTGCCGTGTAAAGTGATTAAGCCCATTCTTAGGAATGCATGCCCAGGTGCTGAGGGGCGATGGGCTGTGATGTGTGTGACATACCCTACAATGGTTCAGAAATAATGCTGTGTGCACAACCACTGCACCATGAGCACACACGGCGAGCATGCCAGTGTGCACATAGCAAGGCGGCTGTGGCAAAAAGGGGGACCGGGTCCAGGTGAGGGGTGTACGGGCGCTTCTCATGCTGCTTTCGTGTTTGCAACTTATGTGAATTTAAAACTATTTTCAAACAAAAAGTTTATTAAATACTTTAAATATTAATTTGAAACAGACAAAAACATCTAAAAAATGGAGGGGGTATATCTCTAAATAAATAGGTTAGCACTAAACTGTAAACTACCTCCACTAATGTTAAAAATAAAATTTCAAGAACCAAAAGTGAAAAGAGTAGCAGACCTTTAAGTAACAAAGTTAAGTTAAAGAAAGAAGAGGTTTATGTCTACTTGGAAATGCCAGTGCCCTAAAGGGGCATTTTCATGCAGGGATCTCTGGTTTTGCACCTGCTTACTATGTTACAGAGGACGGGACAGAGCCCAGCACAGCACTGCAGTCTCCAGCGTGCGGCCCCGCCCCACAGAAGGCCCCGCCCACCCCTCACCCCCAAGGTGGTCAGGAGAGCGACAGCTCAGCACACACATTCCCAACAGGAGACTCAGTGTAGGCAGAGACAGCAGAGCACCTAGAGGCCAGACCACAGACAGAGGCAGGACACACAGCCCATTCAGTGCAGGGACCCGGCTCACCTGGATCCTCTGTGGTGGCCAGAACAGCGTGCAGCAGGAACAAAGTCAATTAACTTTAAATTGGAGGGAAGTCATCAGGAAGTGAACTCATAACAGACCCTTAAAATCTGTTCCTCTGGCCATAGGGCAGCTCAGGAATTAATCACTAGCTTTGAGGACAGATATTCTTGACACAATATCTGCTCAACTTTCAAATTATATGAAATTACTTTACAACTATTGGTGCCGTAACAAGGACCATAATAGTATCTTCAGAAATAATGGCCTATTTTCAGTATGAGGTGACTTGGAGCAAAGACAACTTTGGACAGATGAGCTGTAACTAACCCAGCCATGCTGCGGTATCACCACACAAGGTTACTAAAGATCGCCAGCTTGGAAAACTAACCAGTTTTGGACAAGCACATCTTCACATAGCTACAAATTATGGCTACCCAACTTGAAAATTTTTATTGTCAATATCTATTATTAAGGCAAATAAGGAGTATGAATACACGAGTGACCAGTCAACTACAGACATCCTTTGTTTTTCTTCTTATTTTTGCTGGTGGGGGTTACACAGGGTTTTAATGGCTGTACTTGGAGGGTGCACATCATTTACTTTGGCCCACTTGGCAATGCTACCTAGAAAGACTCCCACATTATCGTGAAGGCGACATAGGACTACCAGAACAAGAGTCGTGAGGTATCTGGCCAGCTGCAATATTGGGCGCTTGTTTTTTTTTCCAGTTCCCACTAGTAAAACTTGGATATAACCTTTTTTTTTTTTTTTTTGTAGAGACAGAGCCTCACTGTACCGCCCTCGGGTAGAGTGCCTTGAGGTCACATGGCTCACAGCAACCTCTAACACTTGGGCTTACGCGATTCTCTTGCCTCAGCCTCCCAAGCAACTGGGACTACAGGCGCCTGCCACAACGCCCGGCTATTTTTTTTTTGTTGCAGTTTGGCCGGGACTGGGTTTGAACCCGCTGCCCTCGGCATATGGGGCCAGCGCCCTACTCACTGAGCCACAGGCGCCGCCCGGATATAACCTTTTTTTGTGCCAAGGACATGAGAGGGGCGAGTGGGTCAGGGGCTGAGGTTTTTGATGGTTTCTGATTTAACCACACATACACCTCTCTTTATTAAAGAAAAAAGTTTCTGCTTAAGTTTTACATAAATCAACTTTTGGTAAATTAAACCCTAACTAGGAGGTGACTGATAAGAAATTATGCAGTAAACTACTTTAAATATTCAAGAATAAAAAAATTTGCACTGTTTTGTTAATAACCAACCGTACTCAACTCTGGCTTGTTTTTTATACTAAAACTTCTTCACAAGGATAGATCCCATGGGTCAGAGCAGGTGGGGTGAGACAGGGACGGGGAGCCACTGCCCTCCTGCAAGGCCCTGAGACTGGGCTTTATTCGCAGCTCTAGGTGAGGACCTGACCTTTAGAACATTAGAGTGCTCAGGTGAACAGGGAAGGGAGGGAGGGCCTGTCAGAATGGCCCAGAATGCAACAGCAGTATTTAAAACAAGCCAAGGAGGCAGCGGTCCAACCCAGGCTCTGATCCAAGGCAAGCAGGGACCAAAGGGTCTGCAGAGCCGCACAGGCTGCCAGGCCTCCTACAGGTGGCCCCCAGGGAAGGATGTGTGAAGCAAGGAGATGTGAGGTGCACTGCGCATGTCCACTTTCTCTTGGCAGACTGGAGCTTTCTGGAGCTCTGCACCGTGTCCTGTTTATCACTAGAGACTAAGGCAGACGCAGATGCAAAAACACAGCTGTCCCTTGCTAGGCCAGGTATCAGTGAGGTCAGCAAAGCAATGGTACACTTTTAATTTTTCTTTCTTTTTGAAAACAGCTATTTTCATAAAAGTGTGCTATTTATAGTCTGTGAAAAATAACTTGCTTGTTTGTGATTCTTTTTTTTTTTTTTTTTGCAGTTTTTGGCCAGGCCTGGGTTTGAACCTGCCACCTCCAGCATATGGGGCCAGCGCCCTACTCCTTTGAGCCACAGGCGCCGCCCTCTTGTTTGTGATTCTTAAAGAAATTCATGATTTTATTTTCCACTTTAATTTTCACCATGGTAAATGTTAAATCTAACCTGCATAACATACATCAACAAAAGCTCTTTTACGTTCCTGATGATTTATTTAAGAGTGCAAGGGGGTCGTGAGGTCTAAGTGTCACTCACTATCCCCACCCAGATGTCTCCAGCGGGATGGGGTACATACACATTGTCAGACCTGGCCTAGGAAATCTAAACATTAGCAGCAGAAAAGCAGACAGAGCCCACCATGGTCCCTGGGAACAGGAGGAGCATTCAGAACAGGGGCCAGGTAGAGCCAGAGAACCCTCACCTAAGGGCACTTGGCCTGGCCACAGGCCAAGCACACCATGGTCAGAGGCTCCAGCTGGAGACACTTCGCCATTCCCTACCAGCCTGCGTGCGGAGACTGAGGGTCTGGACATGGGACTACAAGGAGGGCTGGCGGGGCACATACCCGGCACTTGTGCTCGTATTCCTCCAGGACTGCTGAGAACCGCTCCTCCTGCACCAGAAGCTCTGTGCTCTGAGGCTCCAGCTACAAGTTAGACATGCAGGAGGTGACCAGCAGGTGTCAGGCCGGGGGAGCTCTCCCTCCCTGACTCTGCGTCTCAGGCATACCACTCCGTCCCTTCTCCTCCCTTCCCTGTTTAAAAGGTCTCAGGAAAGAAAGATTTTCTGAATTCACTGATTTATCCAATGTGGCTGTGCTTACACTCTGCATGGGGCGGCCCCGTCCACCTCCTCCCGATGTGATCCGAGGGCCTCCTGGGGCCCTTGCGGTGACCCAGCACCCTGCCCTCCCTCTGCGGCCCTCACTGAGGCCAGGCAGGTGGCAGCCTGAGCTGCCATGAAGGGGAGCAGAGCAACAGGACGCACCAGACTAATTTCTTCCCTGTTCTAGGCCTCAGGAGAGAAACGCAAACTCCAGTCACTGGGATGCTGCCTCCTTTGTGCCCAGCACCTGCGGCCGCTCCTCTCTGGAGACTCACAGTCTGCAGGACTTGCCTTGTCCCTCAACACCAAGTCCAGGTCTTTCTGCAGCTTCAGGACCAGCTTCTCTGAACCCGAGAGCTTTTCCACCACTTCTGCAACCTCCTTCTGTAAACGGCTGTTTTCCTGAGAGACACAGGCCATGGGTCACCAGGGCAGGAGGCACAGGATGGGGACATGATAGGGCAGTGTTACTTCTCCCTAAGGGAGAGGCTGGGCTTTCTAACAGCACTGGTGACCAGGGAAGAAACCCTTGAAGGCGAGGCACCTGGGACTGCTGCCTCAGCGCACTCTACGGGCTGTGGGGGGCTCACTGCAGTCAGGGGGTGGGTGCAGGTGGACACTCAATACCCACAAAACCCCTCTGCTCCAGGCCACAAACCCAGGCCTCCAGCAGGTGGGGCTTTAAATTCTGGTCTTTCTGCTGACCCAGGCCACTGTAGCCACTGGCCACCCCTAGCCTCCCCCTAGCCTCAGGTCCTCCTGGCCCAGAGCAGACAGCAGGAGTGGGAGAGGGGAGCGGCCCACAGCTGCATGGCCAGGACCCCACTGCTCTGCTGAGAGGAGCCCCCCCATGCTGTGAAATGTTCTTTAAAGCCCCAGGCATCTCCCTACCCTGACAGATGAGCTTAAGGCCACTGGCAAACATGGATCTCTGACCAGCATGATGTGGGCATAGGCAGATGGACCCTCGGCTCCCCAAGTTTCCTGCTTTGCCCATGGTTCCGTCTTTCTGCGTAGGCCCTGGGGACGTCCCTACCTTCAGGGCCAGGGTCAGCTTTTCACGCAGGCTAGCCTCCTCAGAGCGCAGGCGTTCCAGGTCCTGTTCCAGTGCGGCCCTCTGCCTGCAGGCCTGCTCCCAGAACAGCTCCTGCTCTGTCTCCACCTCTGACCGCAGGAGGCTTAGCCTCCCCTGGTAGCCCTGTTCCAGGTGCCTGCAACGCATCATACATGTGTTACTTTGGGGTCCCCACCTGTGTCGAGAGGCAGGTCTAGGGTGGGCGCAAGTCCCTCCAGGGCCCGCGGAGGTGATCCCAGACAAGGGAGCTCCTGGCCACCTAGTAAATGCCAGCAGCTGTGCCCTGGAGCCTCAGGTGAGTCAGAGCACTCTGGAGAGGGCCCCACAGCCACCGTCTGCCCCTGCACCTAGGGCACACGGTGACCCTTGGATATAGAACATGCACAAAAGCCGCCTCCCTCCCCAGAAAAGAGGCAGGACAGAGGAGGCATGAACCATGGACAGTGCCTCCCCAAAGCAATCTGAGGAAGAGGGGAGGAGCTTTTCCCCAGATGCCCTGTGTGTTTTTTGCAGAAGCTATTTCCATCAGCAGGAGAACAGTGCCACTCTCAGTCTCCCACAGCAACAGCCATTGCTCAGGATTCCTCTGACACGTCTGCCTAGACCAGGCTCGAGGAGGACTCCAATGTCAGTATAAACCTGGCAGCACCAGGAACTCAGCACAAGACCAGACCTGGGCTCAGCCTCTGGCCCATAAGTCCCAGAGTTTTCATTTCAACTCAGAACTTTACAGAAACAATAGCCAAGGGTAAGGAGACAGAGGAAGCACAGTGCAACCGATCTCACTAACTGGACACCCTGCCAGCCTTTGGGCAGTTTTAAAAACACACATTTGATTCTATCGGCCCTCTATCGGCACTCTTTAAAAACCTTTGAAATATACAACAAAAGGAAAATGGTTAAGTAAAACACAGCAGAGCCACCCCAACACCCACATAAAGATGCTTTGTGGCTACCAGAAAACTATATATAATATTATTTTGTAAATAATTACATACACAGAAAAAAGTGAAGGGCATAAAAATTGTTAAGGTTATACCCTCTGGGAAGTTAGATTTCTGGCTTTGTTTTTCCTTTTACTTGTATTTTCCAAGTTTTCTATAACAAAATGCATTGCTCGTGACTTCTGTAATAAGGAAAACCTAATATGACCACCAAAGCCGCTAACAGGAACCCACTTCACATCTAGGATCAACCACGTGCTCCACACCAAGGGAGCGCCAGCGCCTCGAGCCTGGCCCAGCTTGTCCACACAAAGGGCAAGTGCCCTGACCCAGACTGCTGGTTAGTCTCCATACCCCAATTGCTGGCCTCGCCTCCACCTATTTGGTAAAAGGATATTTGACTTAATTTCCCTGAAAATTACAATTATCTCACAAGAGCCTCCCAGCACAGTAGCTGTGGGCATGGGGTGTGAGCAGCGAGCCCCTGCAGCCCCCCATGTACCCTGCACCCTCCCCAGCCAGGCTGAGCCTCCGTGGACTGGACCTGATGTGTGTGGCAGAGCCTTTCTGGATTGGACCTGCTGTGTGTGGCCGGCCCCAGCAAACCCTGGAAGGAAAGAGGCCCTAGTACTTGCAGTCGGACAGACACGGGGTGAGCCCCGCCCCAGTCTGCCCCTCCTGGGCCTGCAGACACCCCCTCCCTGCATACAGATCTGTGGACCCCCTAAGCACATAGAGCTTGTGGAAGCACTACTGGGCCTCAGAGCTGGCCCACGACACTCGTCTGATTTCCAGGAGGCCTAATGGCCAGTCGCACCTTGGCAGGGTGGCCAGGCTCTCACACCCTCAGTGTGAAGCAGCCATCCCTTGCACACAGGAACAGGCCTGGCTTCAGCCTCACCCCAGCGCTCACTGCTGGTGTGGGTGTGGGCGAACTCCAGGGGCCTTAGGTGAGGCAACACCTGGCACTCACAGGAGCTGCAGAGACCACAGTGTCCTATAAGCTTCAAGAGCTTGCCCAGGGGCCCAAGCTCCGCTGTCAGCTCCACAGCCTCTGGGATTCTGGCTGCAAGGCAGAGGCTCCTCCTGGGGTGTCTCTGAGCCCACCCTGCCGCACAGCAGGCACCGCCGGCCCGGCTGTCTGTGGGGCCCCCTGTAGATCCCTCACCTCTGTCCACATGCCCCCTCCATGTGAACCCCACAATGCTCAGGCCCCATGCCAGCGGGCACAGCTTTTTCAGGACCTTGCTCAAAATCTGGGCATCAGGCAAGTAGGGGAGAGTAAGAATCCCCACAGAACCCCCAAAACTGCATGTGCGGGGCTGTGCCGAGGGATACCCACAGGCTGGCACCGCTACAGGGTCGAAGGCCATCAGGCAGCAGTGAGAAAAGTGTCACCTTCAAACAGCGTAACCACAGGCAGAGCAGAAGAGCAAGCAGACTCTGCCTCTGCCACCCCTGAGTGTGAGGCACAGCTGGGCATCCCTGTGCCACTGGCAGGGCACCAGGTCTGTGCTGTAAGCTGCAGGGGGTCACCTATAACCAGTAACTGAAGGGCGCCTGGACATGGCAATGGGAGGGAGGCCAGCAGCACCTGCCTCTCCCGGCCAAGAACCTCCAGTGCACAGTATCTCAGCAAGTGACCCCCTGCTGCCCTGTATGGAGACACCTCTAGGCTAACAAAGCCTCAAGAGGATACCAGGCAGCTGAGCTGCACCAGGGACCTCAGCACAGGGCTCTCCACAGTGGTGGTGGGGAAGCCTGGGAAATCCCCCCAGCAGCACTTCCCTAGATGTTCTGTAATAAACCAGAGCGCTGGTTTTCTGTTCTTTAAAAATAAATCTGTGAAATGAGGGGGAGGAGAGAGAGGAGGAAGGAGGGAAAGGGGGTTATGGTGTATGCCACACCCCTTGGGGGTGGGAAATAAATATGAGGGACTTTATCCAACAAATGCAATCAGTGTAGCCTAATTCTTTGTATCCTCAATGAATCCCAAACAATAAAAAAGAAAAACCTATCCGAAATCCTCTCCTCTTACAGTCTGGCCACTGTCCCCTCACAAGGGGTCTGCTGAGCACACCACAGGTGCCTTGAAGACTCAGGTTTTTGCCTCTTCTACCTCTCAGAAATTCGCCCAGTGTCCTGCACAGGCACATAGCCAGGTGAAGGAAGGACTCGGCTGGTCCGTGTGAGACCCCAGGGAAAAGAGGGCAGCCCCTCTCTGCAGGTATGGCCCCTCCACCCCAGAGAGCAGCGCTCTGTGCTCTAACTGAAGGAGGTTGTGTCTTCCAGATTCCTACTGGCTCAGGTGACTAGGAGTGTCTCTGCTCAGCCATGTTCACAGCCTTGGGGGCCCCATGTCCACCACCTGCCCCAGGTGAGAGCCGCCTCCTAGCCCCAAACCTACTTGATTTTCTTTTCTGTGAGCTGCTCCAGGGCGGAGTGCCAGTCGTCCATCTCTCTCACAAACTCCAGGTTCCTCTTCTCGGCCCTCTCCAGGTCCTGCCTGGCCTTGTCCCGCTCCCTGGCCAGCTGCTCCACCTGCCTCCTGCCACAGGAAGGGGACAGGGTCAGGTGGGGATGCCGCCACTGGTACTTGCCACACTAGGGCCTACGTCAGGCCCAGCAAGTTCCTTGTCTGCGTGGATGACAAAAACAGCTGTGTTAGCCGAGCATACGGGTAGGCCGGTACCCTGCAAACCTCACTGCCACCACACACCCCTTCTCAAGGCAGTTTCTTTCTAAATTGCTACCTCTACGTTACAGGCCTGCATCCTGAGAGCACCAAATGACTTCCAGGAGGTTTCCAGTCCACAGAGTCTGAGCCTGACGCCCTACAGTGCATCCACCTCCTAGACTACCCCAGGCGCCCCAGCACTGATCTGAGCACCCCTAATCCAGGGGAGGAGGCCTAGAGCAGAAGAGGCGGTACAGCCACCACCCCTACTGGCACAGCCCTGCCACCAGCAGCTTAGCGCTCATGGGAATGTGAGGACTCACATGAGCAGGGGTGATCTGTGTGTATGGCTCCAGCTACATCCGCCTCCAGGCCTGGGCAAGGCTGTGCAAACCACTGTGGCAGCCGCTATTCTGGTGACCTTTTCCCTCAGAAGGAGCTTTTTGCCCTCCCCCCTCGAGGTCAAGGGAGGAATCTGAACAAGTCCTTCCCTATTTGGAGAGCTGCTCCAGGCAGAGTCTCCTCTGTCAATACCTAACGGGATGCAAAGCCCTCAGGATGGAGACTGTGATTTCTGCCCATCTATTCCGCTGCTCAGAACTTGGCCTAGGTGGTCAGCTAAGGCAGAACGAGCCCAGATAAAAGGTAACATGTTCTTGACCCTGGCACTTCGTGAACACTTTGAAAAGTGCTGCCTTCTCCCCCTGCCAGCCCTACCTGGGAGCCCTGGCTGCTCTTAGAGGCACGTTCCCAGTCAATGGGGGGCGGGGGAGAGGTGTCCCTCTCACACCTCCAAGTCCGGCATCAGCAGGATGAGGGGTTGCTCAAACCCTTCCCTTTTCAACCTTGGAAGAGGGGTCTCAGCCTCTCATCGTACGGGAGGAAACCCAGAGAAGCTTAAATTCTCTGGATCTAGAAACCTGAACAGGCAGCGTCTTGGGTCCTTAGGCCCAGACACCCAGATAAGTCACCTCCCTGCTCTCCACGGCTCAGCTCTGTCCTTGTCCCTCCACTGGCACTGGGTAAAGGGCCCAAAGAGCACAGGGCAGGTGGTACACAGAGCCCAGACCCAGGACTGTCCATGTGGGAAGGACAAGGGTGGCCCAGCGTCCTTTGTGTCCCAGACTCCCCTTGAGGCCCACCTGACTGGCCACTGCCCAAGCCCCCACAGTTCCCTGCAGGCTCTTACTGGTGGTAGCTCAGCTCCTGGCGGTAGCAGGCCAAGGCAGCCTGCTGGACGGCACCATCGACTGCTATGAGCTCGTTGTCAAGGGCCCAGGTCAATTCCATGAGGTTCACCTTCTCATCCAAACTGAAGTCCAGGCTCTGGAAGCAGCAAGCCCGGTGGGGAGGAGTGAGGGACTTCTCCAGGCACACGCTCGCTGGCTGTCCCACGGACGGTCCAGGGGCCTAGACCTGCCCAGTGCCTGTCCCTTTTCTGTCTGCCCCTCGAGAGGTGCCCCTCCTGGGAAATCCTGGCTAGCTATTAGCACTGTGTCCCCCAGCACCCTGTCTCTGCCTCATCTGGGAATGTACAAGGCTGTACAGAGCCCCTCCCAGGTGGGAGCACATCCCAGGCAAGCATAGGGATAATGTGGAAGCTGGGGGGTGGGTGGGGTGGTGGAGTAGGGGGTGTGTGAGGCATTCTCTCCCTCTGAGATCAAAAGCTGGAAGGACGCGTGAGTCTCAGGAAGCCCCAGGGCCAGGAAGAATGCGCAGGAGAGACCGAAAGGTGTGACAGCATCCCTGGGCTCAGAGCCCCAGATCCCTGACTTCCGGCCTGACTGCCACCCACTGGGCTCAGAGCCCCAGGTCCCTGATGTCCGCCCTGACTGCCCACCCACTGGACTCAGAGCCCCGGGTCCCTGACGTCCGCCCTGACTATCACCCACTGGGCTCAGAGCCCCGGGTCCCTGACGTCCGCCCTGACTGTCCACTCTCTGGGCTCAGAGCCCCGGGTCCCTGACGTCCGCTCTGACTGCCCACCCAGCTGGGTTCAGAGCCCCAGGTCCCTGACGTCCGCTCTGACTGCCCACCCAGCTGGGTTCAGAGCCCCGGGTCCCTGATGTCTGCCCTGACTGCCACCCACTGGGCTCAGAGCCCGCGTCTCCGGAAGTCTGTCCTTGACTACCCACCCAGCTGCCCCCTAACATTCTCATTTTGAACTGGCTTTTTGCCATTTCAAACTAGAGGAATCCTGGTTAATACACGTCCATGAAATGCATCTACAATGGATGATTTTGTTGGTAGTAAAATGCCTTATCAGAGGAGGGGCCACTGTTGAAAGCATTCCAGAGGTGAGCGTTCTTTCCCCTCAGGACTTTGAAAACTAAACTTAAAAATAAAATTAAAAGGACAGAACAGTTTATGTCATAAATATTTCATGATAAAAAAACAGAACAAACATCCAGAAGCCTGTTGGGCTCGAGTGACTAGTCACTAATGTTTTGCTGCACCTGCTTTTCTGGCCTCAAGAACTCTTGGCTCTTGCTTCTAACTGTGACTCCTCAAAGTTACAAAGAGCTTCCCCTGAGTCCAAAGGCAAGCATCAATCAGCGCCCATGCCCAGCCTGGACACTGGGAATGGAGTGGAGACTCAACTTTTCACAGAGGCCCACCGGGGCTCCTGAAGGCAATGGCACTCTGGAGAAACTCGTGGAGCAATGTGGGAGCACAGGCTGCCACATGCACACACTTCCCAGTGCAGCCTCATGGCGGGCAGAGAGTGCATCACAGCAACTTCCCAACTGGGGAAGGGTCATCAGAAGCCACCACAGGGTGGAGCTTCCAGGATGGCTTGCCCACATGGGGGCTCCCCCCACAGCTGTGCTTTTGTGAGATACATATCCATCCTTTGCCCAGTTCCTGACATCCAGCTCCTAAAATCCTAGAAATCTCCAGAGTGATAAGAGCATTTACTGCGAGTCAGTGAGGGGGCTGGTGGCTGGTCTCTGGCAGGATTAAAGAGCTGGGACTTTCAACCTCTCTCTGAGGAGAGGAGAGAGGCTGAAGGCTGAGCTGCTCACCAGTGGCCAATGGTCTCGTCAATCTTGCCTATACAGTGAAGCCTTCATTAGAACCCAAAGGACTGGATTCTGGGAGCTTCTGGGTGGCTGGACACAGGGCACCCTGGAGGAATGAAGGTCCAGGCCCCTTCCCACCTCTCCCCCTGAGCATCTCTTCCATTTCACCATTTCCTTTCTAAAATCCTTTACAAATAAATGGGTTAAAGTACAGTATTCCCTGAGTTCTACGAGCCACTCTAGCAAACTAATGGAATCCACAGAGGAGTCATGGAAACCCCAACTTATACCCAGTAAAACATGCAGGAGACAATCTGTACTTGCAGCTGGAATGTGAAGCGGGAGCGGTGGGGGCAGTCTCGTGGGACTGAGCCCCCACCTGTGGGGACCAACCTATCTTCAGGCAGACGGACTCAGAACTGAACTGAGTCAGAGGAAGCCCGGCAGTGTCTGCTGTGGAACTGCTTGGTGGTGGTGGTGGGGGGGCTTGGGAAATCCTCTGTTTTGATTAGTGAATGAAGGAATAGGAAAAATATCTTGGGTTTTTCTGAATCATGACAAACACCACAAACTACTGAGGAAGTGATGTTGTGTGACGTGCAGGGCTAGGTGGTGAGATAGGCAGCCTCATCCTTGCTCTTTCTCTCAGCTCACTCGCTCTGGGAAAGCCTACAGCCACGCTGTGAGGAAGACCAAGCAGCCACAGAGGCCCAGGAGTAAGGAGCGGGGCCTCCTGCCTGCAGCTGTGGAGTGAGCGTGCCCTGCTGGAAGCACCCCCAGCCCCACCAGGCTTTCGAGAAATGCAGGGCTGGCTGCTGTCTGACGGCAGCCCCACCAGGACCAGCCCGCTAAGCTCCTCTCAAATTCCTGACCCACAGAAACCACGTGACATGAAATCTTGTGCTGTAGGCAGAGTCTGGTGATGATCTGGGAGGAGCAGCAGCTCAGCGTGTCCTCACAGAGCAATGTCAGAATGCGCAGCCAGGTCACAACTGAGGGCAGCAGAAGGGGCAGCTCTAAAGCGATGGAGGCAAGATGGGGACTCCTCACCAGCTAGGCCATGGGGCAGCCAGGGCTCCCCCAGGGCCCAAGAATCAGGTGTCAGAGGGCACCTGAGAACTGCGAGAGCCTGGGCTCTGTGCCCTCCCTGTGTGTCACTTGTGGAGCTCCCGGCTCAGCCTCTGGCTTTAGCATGACAGTAAGGGCCAGGTGCCCAGGTCTGGCCTTTGCCATTCTGGGTTGAAGCCCAGAAGGGCCTCTACCCAGTCAGGTGGAGGCTTCCCAGGCTGTCTTTGAGCAACATATCTTTCCCCCCCCCAGGACTCTGAATTCTTCTAATGACAGGGACATGTCTGTGGGCCGTATGACAGAGTCTACTGAGAAGTAAAATGTGTAATTTCAGGGATCTGCCCTTCAGACAAATACAGCAAGGCAGCATGAGGATGCTCATGTATTATAAATGTTGAGCTTTACAATGGGAAAAAAATGAACAAAACCTGCACATTTAATGATAGGGCAAAGTCACACAAGTTAGCAAGTTACACAGTTTGGTGCCAAATTTCACAAAAGGAAATTTTTTAAAACCAGAATGTGTAAATGTCTGCATCTTTTATGACACAGGGAGAGGCGCTGCCATCTCCTCTAGGGAATGGGGATCAAGGGGGGACAGGCTTTCTTTCTTATTTATTTTAGATACTTTGTACAGTTTAACAATGGAAAAGTAAAATTTGGAAAAGAAAACAGTGAGTCTGGCTTGTGCCCCGTGTACCTGCAGGAGGCCATGAAGAGCTGGCCCTGTGCGAGGACGACTCCCCCAACACCCGGCCTGTGGCAGGAAGGGTCTGGGCCCAGTGGGTCCGGGGCAGAGAACAGCTTAGCCACCCAGGCAGCGGCTCCGTGGGGAGTTCTGGCACCTACAAGCTCATCAGGAGCCACGGAATGGGTGTGCCTGACAGGGGTCCCTTCGTCAGAAGGAAGAGTTTCTTCCCACCCGTTCTAAGATACTAAAGTCTACCTTCAAATGAAATTTTTCCAGACTACCGTCTTCTCTGTATTTTTTTTAATCTTTTTAAATTAAAATTCCCTGTATCTTAACAGCAAAAATTAAAGGAAAACATCTCTACTCGGACTTCTCCACACAGCGTGCAACCCTGGGGGCTCCATCCACCCTGCTCTGTGGCCAGGAAGCCCGCTAGGTCCCCTGCCCAGCCCCACCCCTGCCCAGGCATCACCCAACAGGGACGGCCAAGCAGCCAGCTCCAAACCTGTAAGATCTCCCCACCATTCCGAACGCCCTCCTGGGCCCACACAGCCAAGACCTGCTCAGGACAGGCGAAGCCAGTGCCATCGTCAAAGCGGGAGAAGAGGCACAGGCCTGAGCACAGGGACACCAGGGACGAGGTGGTGGTGGTGTGGCCGCAGCTCCCCTCGAGGACCTGCATGTAGGACGAAGACACCCTGAGCCCCTGGCGTGGTGAGCCCTGGGGCATCGCGCCCTAACATGGTGTCCAGCGCCAGCAGCCTGTGTGTAGCACCTGGCTATCTCCTCAGGTCTAGTAAGAGCTCACGAGATCTTCGCTAACTCCTTTTCCTAGACAAGGGGACAGACACATGATCCATCTGAAATCACAGCTCTGCTGGCACAGAGCTGGGGTGTGCACCTGGGGCTGCTGACACCCAGCCAGGCCCTGGCTCCAGGACTGGAGACCCTGCGCCTGTGTGGCCCAGTGAGGTGGTCTCAGTCAGCATCTTCACTTGAAGGGAGATGGGGAAGGGATTTTAATGTGCTTCCCTGGAATGAGTGAGGGTGAACACCTGGCCACACAGAGGCGGCTCCCCGGAAGGCCCACAGGGTGCATGGGCATGCTGAGGGGCCACCAGGTCCCACATACTACATGCTATCCTCCCTGTGGGGGCACCCAGATGTCCCCATTTCACACACAAGCCTGAGACTCTGGGCAACTCCCCTGAGTTGGGGAAGCAGCTGGGGGAAGCAACACTGGCCAGCTGCAGATCTGGGTGGTGCTAGAATCGGAGTCCCACATACACACCTGTGCACAGGGCCCCTGAATCAGAGTCCCACATACACACCTGTGCACAGGGCCCCTGAATCAGAGTCCCACACACACACCTGTGCACAGGGCCCCTGAATCAGAGTCCCACACACACACCTGTGCACGGGGCCTCTGAATCGGAGTCCCACACACACACCTGTGCACGGGGCCTCTGAATCGGAGTCCCACACACACACCTGTGCACAGGACCCCTGAATCGGAGTCCCACATACACACCTGTGCACAGGGCCCCTGAATCAGAGTCCCACACACACACCTGTGCACAGGGCCCCTGAATCAGAGTCCCACACACACACCTGTGCACGGGGCCTCTGAATCGGAGTCCCACACACACACCTGTGCACGGGGCCTCTGAATCGGAGTCCCACACACACACCTGTGCACAGGACCCCTGAATCGGAGTCCCACATACACACCTGTGCACAGGGCCCCTGAATCAGAGTCCCACACACACACCTGTGCACAGGGCCCCTGAATCAGAGTCCCACACACACACCTGTGCACGGGGCCTCTGAATCGGAGTCCCACACACACCTGTGCACGGGGCCTCTGAATCGGAGTCCCACACACACACCTGTGCACAGGGCCCCTGAATCGGAGTCCCACACACACACCTGTGCACAGGGCCCCTGAATCGGAGTCCCACACACACACCTGTGCACAGGGCCTCTGAATCGGAGTCCCACATACACACATGTGCACAGGGCCTCTGAATCAGTCACTTGCCCTCCCACATTCACATTTGTGGACAGGCTGTCCAACTCCCAGACAGCTCCTCTCTCCGTGACATAGGCAGGGCAAAGCTGTGGTGCCTGAGTGACCACAGCTACTGCTGGAGTCCAGGACTTGACTATCCCAACTTACCTCGCTATGAGACCAGGGCCTGCTTGGGTTGACCAGAATGGAAGATTCTGAAAGTAAGGCGGGCTCATGACTGAGCAAGCCAAGCTGGAATTCCTCAAGGCTCACTCTGCCGTCTCCATCTCGATCCAGTTTGGTAAACAGGTCCTCCAGCTCCTAAATGAAAGCCACCCCACCGCAGGCTCAGAGGCCACCCTCACTGAGGCTTCCTTGCTCCTAACAAAGGCAGTTTTCTTGTCCTTATCCAAACGCAGAACTATCTGGGCCATAACTAGCTGTGCTTTGCCAGGGCCCCCGGTCTGTCTTCCACAAGTGCTCCTCGTCCACAGGAAAGGACCTTCATGGACACAGAGGAGAGAGATCCACAGAGCACAGGAGGGCCCCACAATCCACAGTCTAGCAAGGGGATAGGACGAGGACTGTCCTCCCCAGGTGGGCCCTCGGTCTGCCCCTCCCAGGGGAGTGAACATGTGCCCTGGGACACAGGCAGGCTCAAGTGTGGTGTCCAGACTGGGCAGGAGCACTGGGCCGTGCAGGGGAGGGGAAGGTGCTCTAGGCATCAAAAGCAATGGGCTGGTATGAGGGTGGCAGGCATTTGGACAGGCCACTCGGGGGGCCAGAGATGGATTTTCTAAGGTATCTGGAGAAATGCCAGAAATGATCAAAGGATTTTACACCAGAGAGGGATCTTGAATCAGTGAATGAAGGGTGACAGGTTTTCCAGACAAGACACTAACCCATGGCCAGGGGTGAGAACAAGATGTGGTGTGGACGATCCCACCCTCTCACCTCTTTCTCCAGTCCGTGGAGTCCGACGCTCTGGCAGACCACAGCCAGCTCCCGCTCATCCAGGTGACCACTGCTGCCAACACCCAGCTCTTCCCAGATGACCCGAACCCGGCTCTCGGGGCTGTTAGAGGAGGGGCTGCGGGACTTCTGGGGATTCCTGAACACTCCAGAACCCCAGGTCTGTAACTGGCCTGAAGCAAGGGGGAGGGACCTTTAAACCCTGGTATGTACACAAGGGTATGTGAATCAGCCTTAAAAAGAAGAGAACACTGCCATTTCCCCAGCACGGACGAGCCCACAGTACACTGCTAAGAAAAATAAACTGGGCAGAGTCAAACGCTTGTGACCTCACGTGTGGGGGGAATCTAAGAGAAAACAGAACTCCCATGATCAGGAGCAGAGCGGAGGACACTGGGCTGAGGGCAGAGAGGGGACGCTGGTCAGAGGGCGCGAACCTTCATCACAAGACATGCAAGGGCTGCAGACCTCGCGTCTAGCCTGCGACCACAGTGGACACAACTCTACTAGTCACTTGCAACTTGCTAAGAGAGCAGATCTCCAGAGTTCTCGAGACACACACAGCCTTGTGAGACGATGCCCGTGTAAATCACTGACTGCAGGGCTCACCTCAGTGCACGTGGGCAGCAGGTCACAAGGCCGCTCTCTCCGAATGTGAGCAATGAGTGTCTCCCAGCCACACCTCCACGAAGCTAGAAACCCAAAAAGAGCTCTGGGCCGTGCACTGGCTGATGCACACGGGGGCAGCACTGCAAAGCTGCCCAGCCGCTCCAGAACCACAGGGACTGATGGGGATGGACAGGCACACGTGGGGTCAAACAGCACCAAAGGCGGGATTAGGTGGTGGGCACATGAGTGCTCAGAGTACAGCTCTTCCCTCTCCCCTCTGTGGCTGCACTTTCATAACAAAATGTTAAAGGAAAATCTCGGTTCCACCCCGGGAAAGCTCTTTCTGAAAGGACCTTGCCACAGTCAGACCATTGAAAGCACATGAAGGGGACTCTGCCGCTTGTACATACAACAAAAAGGGCCAGTTTTTAAAAACACCTGATTTTTAGAAACCCCAAATCCACCCAGTGCAAACAGAAGCCCAAAGCGAAGCCCCAGCTCAGCAAGGACAGGCCCAACCTGGCCTCACGGCTGCCCCTTTGTCTAAACTGAAGCATTTGAAAGTACAGGCACTGCTTGACTTACACTGAGGTCATGTCCCCACAAGCCCACCATACGCTGAAAATGTCACATCAAAATGCGTCTGTTACACCTAACTTACAAACATCCTGGCTCAGCCTGGCCTAGCCTAGAGTTGGGCAAAATCACCTAACACAAATCCTGCTTTACATTAATAATAAAGTGTTAAATACCTCCTGTAATTTATTGAATACTGAGTGAAAAATAGCTGTGTGGGTATTCAAAGCATGGGTTCTACTGAAACCATGTCACTTCTGCACCAGTACACAGTGGAAAACTGTTCAGGCAGCCACCACAAGCTGATCCCAGATCTCACACTATTTCATCTCCACATATTTAGTGCACGTTTCTAGAAAATACAGTTATTTTCTTACATCATGACACATACCTAACAAAATCAACAGCAATTTTCCAGCTGTTTCAAAGATACCTTCCTACAGGGCCTTGGCTGATTCAGTGTCCAACCCCCCCAGGGGTGTGCTTGGTTATTATTCGTCTTGAGCCTTTTGGTCACGACCCACTCTCTCGCTTCACCACACACAATCCTGTGTAAGAAATGTATTCGCAGTTCTGCAGAAGGCTCTGCATCTGGGACTAATCTGCTGCTTCCTCACGGAGTCATCTAATTTGCTCCTCTACACTTCACGCTTCCCCAAAACTTTACATTAGCTTCAGAGACTAACTTGGATTCAGGCTCAACTTTTTGTAGGTTTTCAAGACATTTTGGGAGGGCTGGGTGCAGTGGCTCACGCCTGTAATTCCGGCACTCTGAGAGTCCTCAGTGGGAGATTTGCCTGAGTTCAGGCGTTTGAGACCAGCCTGAGCAAGAGTAAGACACTGTCTATACTGAAAACAGAAAAACTAGCTGGCGCTGTGGTGGGCACCGATAGTCCCAGATACTTGGGAGGCTGAGGCAGAAGATCACTTGTGCCCGAGAGTGTGACGCTGTTGTGAGTTATGGCGCCACAGCAGTCTACCAAGGGTGACAGAGGGAGACTCTGCCTCAGGAGAAAAATTAAGTTTTTTGGTAAAAAACCCTTTGCAGGTGATGCTGTGCACATCACGTGCCTCATTCATGAGGCGCTGGTGTCTCTGAGACTTGTGAGACAGCTCAGGTAATGACCAGTTTTTGTGACCTTTCTTCTCAAGCTGGTTGGCTTCCTGATGTGTTTGAAGCTCAGCCACAGGGAGCAACTCGTGTACGAGGACAGATGCTGGATGTCCATGAGGCAGAGTGGGAGCCATGTGTCCACCCAGAGCCCCTCCGCACGTGACACACTGCGCCCGAGGCAGGAGGGGGCCTCACCCACCCAGCACAGATGGGCAGTGACATGGGTCTCTGCCAGGGGCCCGGACTGGGCAGGCAGATGAGTCCGTGGGCATCACTTGCTTTGACAGGCCCACAGGAAACAGTGAAGCCATCGTCCTGCTCACAGATGACACCTGGGCTGGGTCGGGGGAGACAGAGCAGGCCAGGCCACCTCTGAGCTTCTGTCCTGCCTGCGATGCTGGACACCTCTGAGTAGAAACGTGAAGTGGGTCCTGACGTGGAGGCCCTTTCTCAGGGCTGGCGGGAATCCTGAGGCTGACCAGAATGTGTGTGTGTCGATGTCAGTTCCGACCCAGACGGAGGCTTCTGTCCACAGCTGGGAAGAATGCAACCCTGTTCTCCAGGCAGAGAACACTTAAAGTTGATCTGCTCTTTCCTTTTTCTATCCTAGATTTCATGTCCAAGGCAGACCAGAGGCAAACTCAGATCAATCCCCCGGTCATTTTGCCTGACAAGCAAAAGTTGAAGACAAAACAGCCCTGGCACTCAAGGACACACCCAGGGTGTACTGTTTACTTTGGCAGAAATTCCAGGGCAGCGTGGTTTCCCTGTCTGTGAGCCAGGTTTCTGCACCGTCAGCCCCGTGTGACTGACATGTGGGAGGCCTCCGTAGGGCATCCACTGCTCACAGGGAAAAACCCAGAAGGGCAGTGAAACTGCTCACAGGCCGGAGGAATACCAGGCTGTACCACTCCCTGTCCTGCATGGTCAGCGGCCCCCCAGCCTATAGCCCAGCTCAGGACAAATTATCTTGGGGCACCCACCTGGGACAGGGGCTGGGGTGCCCTGGGTGTAGGACACTGACCAGGAGCCACAGATCTGCCCATGTCTTACCAGGGGGTACAGTGCAGCCAGTAGGCCTGATGTCTTCAGGGCTGGGGGGAGCTCGCACCTCCCCCAACAAGACATGCCCTTAGCGCCTCACCCTCACACAGCAGGGCAGCTGGAGGAAGCTGGCAGCCGGAGCAGGCCTCTGTGTCCAGTCGGCTCCACACTCTCCTCCCCACTTATTGGCAGCCCACAGCCCAAAGCCTTTGTCTCTCTCATCACTGCCCTCCTCAAAGACCCACAACAGCCATGTATGGCCCAACGTAGGGACCTCCCAGTTTGCCCCCAAGCCTATCGATGCCCACCAGTTTCTATTTCTGGAGGCACGTGACACCCACCTGTTCCAACTCCTCCCTCTTCCAAAATGCTATCTCTCTTCCTCTCAACCTGTCCCTTAAACAGAATGTGGCTTTCAAATTCTTTGACATTCTTCCCTTGGCGTCTGAGTCCTTCCTCCTCAAGCCTGGCAGCCATGTGACAGTTTTGACCAATAGAACGCAGTAGAAAGGACCGATCTCAGTAAGGCCAGGTCAGCTTGTTTTGGGAACCACAGGTACCCGGGGCCCCCAGTGGCCGGCAAGACAGCTGACTACTCTGAGCTGCTGTGCTTGGAGGAAGCCCAGCCGCACTGAGGCCTCCTGCAGCCACCCTGAGACAGCCTTGGGTTGAGTCCCCGCAGCCTAGATGTGTGCTGACCACACAGGATGTCAAACCCAGCCTTTGAGTGCCGCTGAGCCTGACCCATGTCCATCGCCTCCCCCAGCCTTTTCTGAGCACCCGCCCACTTCTCAGAGCAGCTCGGCAGCAGGTAGCCTTGGGCTGTGGTCACGTAGGCCTGGCTTGAACCTTGGCTCATGTTGCCAAGCTCAGTGATGCCCTCACTCTCAAGCCTTGGGCTGCTCAGAGAGGAGAGATGCTCAGACCATGTCAAGCTTGCTGCAAGGGTTAGCCAGGCTCTGCCTGCCCAGCACCCACAGCAGTCCCTCCCACTCAACACTGGGCCCACACGTCCTTGCTGTGGATCTCTGGCTTTCCCTTCTGCAGTCGTCACTTGAGTCAGCAACTGATTCTAAACTGTTCTCTGCTTTTGCGTTATTTGCAAAAGACGTTGGTTTCATCTCCCAGTCATACTATAGGATTCTGAAGTAACGGTTGTTTGCTTTTTAGTATCAAACTTGTATTACAGGCAAATATAAGATATTAAAATGAAAAGGAAGTCCTCTCCCCTCTAGAACTTCTATTCCCCTCTCCAGGAGGATCTACCATGCAGAGTATTTTTGTCTAGAACCTGAAGTGTTTCTGTACTTGCAGAAGCATGGAAAACACACGTCACCCAGAAAAGACAAGACAGAGCTCACAGCCCACTCACGACTGTGCACGCTCCCAAAGCTCCAGGCCTTGCAGAGCGCGGCCCTCCCTATCCACGGATACTGTATTTTGCTGTCCATGCTGGGCTTATGGTACCAGCTACCAACCTTCCAGCCACTACCGAAGCCACGTCTACGCTCTATTTGGAACACAAGAGAATCCAGCATGTGCCAAGGCTGCTCCAGCACGGCGAGGAAAAGGCGGCACCCAGCCCTGTGTCAGGAAGGGGGTGAAAGTCCAGCCAAGGAGTGACCCAGATGAACAGTACCTGAGACCTGAGACTTCAGGGCCACACCTCCCATCTGGGTGACACGGGTATTCACAGATCACAAAATGTGACCAAACCACACTGGTGCCTCGGCCAGCTGCCTCTGTCTGTGATTGACTTCAGGAACCTGGACTCTGGTCAGCTGACTCCACTGAGTGAGCACCTCCCGGCTGTGACAATATTCTGACCACTCTAGGAGAAGGGGTTGGGCCAGGACACCAAGCACGCTGTGCCTTTCCCAGGAAGCTGCGCTCACGCTGTGCAGTGCCACACAGCTCCTCCCCCTTCCAGGGCTCTGGCCAAGAGCAAGGAGCTCCAAGCATGAGGCCCTGCTTACCCTGGGCTGTGAACGGCTCACTCCGAGGCTCTCTGGTGCTCTCAGCATCTTCATCTGACTTGAGACTCTGCAGAAAAATGTAAGGAGAAGATACTGAACCCCAGCGGGATGCTGCGGGGGTTGGAGCATCAGGAACAAGTAGAATAGGATGTCTGGGGACGGGGAGGGGTCAGAGGACGCCTGCGTGCCAGCAGCAGCCCGGGCTGCGGAGGAGGAGGAGGCCGGACATGGAGGCAGGGACACCCATTCTCAGGCTCCTCCACGCAAGCCAACGTCATCACTGGTCCACACAGAAAACACAGCCAGGCACTTTTGTCTTGAGAGGAGATAATCCACTCCCTGTGGCTGACCTTCCTCGTGGTGCTGGCTTGAGACACAGCTCTTGAGGAGCCGGCCCTGGAGCTGTCGCCACATCAGTCCCAGAACTCTCCCAAGGCTCACAGCAACACCGCCTATCTGCACCCTTCCCTTATCAACCACACAGCTCAGCAAGTAGGCACAGGGGGAAATAGTGTCTGTGTCCCTGCACAGGCTCTGCCCCAGCACAGCATGTCCCTCACCAGCCCTGCAAGCTTGCAGCCAAGATAAGAACAAGGCCATTGAGAAACATGTGACTTAAGTAACGAGCTTTAGTTGTAGTGGAGTCAGCTGACCAGAGTCCAGGTCTGTGTCTAACTGAGTGCTGGGCAGCCTCGACTGAGTGCAGGATGAGTGCCTGGTGACCAAGAGGCCGTGCTCTTCCAAGACGGCACCAACTCTATCAGGGCAGAATGTGTGAGTTGGTGATAAATGTTCATCCCCGTTATTCTAATGCATTCAACTGAACCAACAATTCCAGAGACAGCTTTTGGGAATCAGAGATGATTTAAGACAGAATGAAGCACCACAAGAAACAGACTCACTCACCTCTGTCCCCATGGTCTAAATTTAAAAAAAGGAAAGAAAAGGGCATGTCCTGGGTTTATGGGTGTCACCCAGGCACAGAAGGGCCCTGAGAGAGACCTTAAGATTTAAAGGTATGTTTGCTTTTCCTCTTGGCCTCAAGATATGTTGAAAATATAAACAAACCAATTTGGGGCCCCTGAGTTGTCTTATTATAGACGAACTCCTGACATAGCCCCATCTGTCCGAGGCTGACATCATGGGGAGAAGGAACCTCTGAAATCCTTGAAAATAGGTTTACTGAGGCCCCAAGTCACTTGCAGGTGGTGACTTGCCCTGCCCCTGAACAGGACAAGCAGGCTCCTGGGTGCATCCTTCCCTCCCAGACACTGCAGCAAACAGCCAGGGGATGGGAGGACAAGTGTCAACTCCCAAGGCCCCAGGGACACATCTGGCTCAGACTGGGCAAGTTACAAGTGTGTGGGCCCCAGTACAGCTAAACGTGGGGGCAGGTGCAACTGTCAGCACACAGGTCCCTGACCTGGAGGCTGAACCGCAGTTGTCTTCACTTTGCCATCCTCTCCTATCCTCACGGTTAACACGTCACTCCTAGGCAGCCACAAACATCACCTTCTGACAGTGACGGTGAAGGCAGTGGTGGTGAGCAGGGAGCAAAGAAATGGCAGTCTCCACTGCCCACGTCTGAAGGACAGAGCCTGTGGCCAGGATCACCCCAAAGTCATCAGGCCCAGGACCATTTAAACAGATTCCTCCCTGTGCCCCGTGCTCCTGGCCACTGAAGCTGCCTGGCCGTGCCACCACCCTCCCCGGGTCCTCCTGTGGCCACATGTTATGAACACTGATTAAGGGAGATGCCATTTCCCCAACACTGGCAACCTGTGGCAGGGAGCTGGGCGTGGCCCACCTCTACGCTCTCCAGAGATGCAGAACGCCGAAGCTGGCTTTTCGGGGTGGCCTTGGCTTGCTGTTCTGGCCCGTATCTGCCCTCGGTGTCAGTGTCACACAGCTCGGGCCGGCTCCGACGGCCGTACCACTTAGAGCCCCTCATACACTTTGGCGGAACAGCACGGGAGGCAGCTGGAAAGACAATGAAAGATTGGGTATCAGAGCTTTTCACAACGGCTCTGGGCTCAGGGCGCCTGGTGGATGCCCTCTGAGACGGGCAGCCTCGGCACATGAGGCTCCCAAAATGCATGGCTCTGCTCACATGCATGGGCTGGGCTGAGGTCCCAGACATGGGAATTAATGTGGAAGGACAGGGCTGTCAACAGGGGCACTCCTGCCACCTGGGCGGAGACGGAAACAGCCACACACTCTTCACGCTTTTCACACATATTTGGCCTTTGTTCATGTAAACAAAGATGAACACAAAACCCAGTTTTTTATGAAAACAAACAAAAGAAACCCCTCCACTAACCTAAGACACCTGACGAGCGCCTTCCGGACACCCCCCAGGACTACTGACCTAGGGCCCCACCCGAGGGACTGGCGGGGCAGACAGGCCACAGACACAGCCACGTAGGTTTCTGAAACCCCAGGCAGGTCTCATAGCCTGTGGCAGAGGCTAGGGACCTCTTGGAACTCATCAAATCCTAAACCCTGCAGTTCCTTGTTCTTCCTTGCTCACACCTTACTTCTCTCACACAGAGCAGCTGAGACTCTCCGTGCAATGCCAGCCCCTATCAGACGAGCCACAGGCCGGGCAGCAGGGACTGGACAGGGCAGCAGGTGCAGCAGCTGGGGGAGGGGGAAATCAGAGGGGAGGGTGACAGCATGTGGCCTGCTGGAGGACTCACAGTGATTCCCACGTCTGGGACCTCAGCCCAGCAGAAGCCCAGCAGAAGTCATGTTCCCTAGCACCAAGAATTGCCTCATTTCTTTCCTCTGTGCCCCACGCTGCTGGTCCACAGCCTGGGATCAGCAGCCAGGGGCTGTGTGGAGCCCAGCTTGCCAGCACAGGGATGGAGACAGGGAGTGAGGGCAGGGACAGGGGACCAGGGACAAGGGCTGGGGGGAAGACACCAAGTCCCACTCAGGACATGAATGTCAGGCGACTATGGGACGCTGAAGGCAGCTGATGAGATGCAGGGGACCTCACAGTTCCCTACCCTGCTGGGACACCTGTGGAGTCGCTGTGAGTCCTGTAAGGGATCACCCCGCACAACAGGTATTGGCAGGCCCTGGCTCAACTCACCAGAAGGGATAGAGCTCATGGGAGTGTTGACAAGGAGGAAAATGCTTCCACGTCAGCAGAGAGAAAACAGCAGAATGTGAGAGAAAACCAGCCAGTGCTGTGGGGCAGCTCCCAGTGTGGAGAAAGGCACACCCTGGGGTCTCCACCGGGTATGGGAACGGCCAGCCAGCACTCCTCAGGACACTGAGCCCCCAGAAACACACGTTTATTCACATGTTCCCAATACTCATGAGGGAGGCCCAGCAGTGTCACCTCCCTCCATCTGGGAGAGACACCTAGAAAAGCATGTCCACATGGCAGGTCAGAACAGAAACAGAGTCAGGCGTCAGGCTGAAATGGGCAAGGCGGAACGGACGGGGCAGCCTCCAGTCCCACAGACCAGGGGGTAAGGCGGAACGGACGGGGCAGCCTCCAGTCCCACAGACCAGGGGGTAAGGTGGAACGGACGGGGCAGCCTCCAGTCCCACCGACCAGTAAGCTGGTCCCTGTCTGGTGGGGAGCACATGAGTCAGCGGGCCCAGGGTCTGCTCAGCGTGAGCACAGCCAGGCCCCAGCCACCCCGGAGGGCACGTAAGGCACACCTGCAGGGCCCTTTGGACAGCACCTCTTCCAACTAGGGCCCTGCACAGCAGGCTGGCTTTGTGATGTATTTATCACAGGAAAAATGCAACAAAGCCCCAACTTAGAATGCATCCAGTAATAACAGGCCTTTAGCTAAGGAAGAGAATGACAGAGAAGCAAGGCTGTTCTTCAAAATCCAGGACACATGGTCACATCACGCAGCTCTCAGCCCTGGAGGGGCAGAGGTGGGAGGTGGGAGGAGGGCAGCAAACAGGTCAGAAATAGAGGAGGAAATGATGCCAGGGCTGGAGCAGAGCAGGCATGGGGTGAGGACAGAGCCCTGGGGCAGGGCAGACAGAGAGGCCCCAGGAGGCTGGAGGTGGGGGGCACAGAGTCCAGGGGCAGGGCAGACAGAGAGGCCCAGGAGGCAGGAGGTGGGGGGCAGAGAACCCTGGGGCAGGGCAGACAGAGAGGCCCAGGAGGCAGGAGGTGGGGGGCACAGAGTCCAGGGGCAGGGCAGACAGAGAGGCCCCAGGAGGCTGGAGGTGGGGGGCAGAGAACCCTGGGGCAGGACAGACAGAGAGGCCCAGGAGGCTGGAGGTGGGGGGCACAGAGTCCAGGGGCAGGGCAGACAGAGAGGCCCCAGGAGGCTGGAGGTGGGGGGCACAGAGTCCAGGGGCAGGGCAGACAGAGAGGCCCCAGGAGGCTGGAGGTGGGGGGCAGAGAACCCTGGGGCAGGACAGACAGAGAGGCCCAGGAGGCAGGAGGTGGGGGGCACAGAGTCCAGGGGCAGGGCAGACAGAGAGGCCCCAGGAGGCTGGAGGTGGGGGGCAGAGAACCCTGGGGCAGGACAGACAGAGAGGCCCAGGAGGCTGGAGGTGGGGGGCACAGAGTCCAGGGGCAGGGCAGACAGAGAGGCCCCAGGAGGCTGGAGGTGGGGGGCACAGAGTCCAGGGGCAGGGCAGACAGAGAGGCCCAGGAGGCAGGAGGTGGGGGGCAGAGAACCCTGGGGCAGGACAGACAGAGAGGCCCCAGGAGGCTGGAGGTGGGGGGCAGAGAACCCTGGGGCAGGGCAGACAGAGAGGCCCAGGAGGCAGGAGGTGGGGGGCAGAGAACCCTGGGGCAGGGCAGACAGAGAGGCCCCAGGAGGCAGGAGGTGGGGGGCACAGAGTCCAGGGGCAGGGCAGACAGAGAGGCCCCAGGAGGCTGGAGGTGGGGGGCACAGAGTCCAGGGGCAGGGCAGACAGAGAGGCCCAGGAGGCTGGAGGTGGGGGGCAGAGAACCCTGGGGCAGGGCAGACAGGCCCCAGGAGGCTGGAGGTGGGGGGCAGAGAACCCTGGGGCAGGACAGACAGAGAGGCCCAGGAGGCTGGAGGTGGGGGGCACAGAGTCCAGGGGCAGGGCAGACATAGAGGCCCAGGAGGCTGGAGGTAGGGGGCAGAGAACCCTGGGGCAGGGCAGACAGAGAGGCCCAGGAGGCTGGAGGTGGGGGGCACAGAGTCCAGGGGCAGGGCAGACAGAGAGGCCCCAGGAGGCTGGAGGTGGGGGGCACAGAGTCCAGGGGCAGGGCAGACAGAGAGGCCCAGGAGGCTGGAGGTGGGGGGCAGAGAACCCTGGGGCAGGACAGACAGAGAGGCCCCAGGAGGCTGGAGGTGGGGGGCAGAGAACCCTGGGGCAGGGCAGACAGAGAGGCCCAGGAGGCAGGAGGTGGGGGGCAGAGAACCCTGGGGCAGGGCAGACAGAGAGGCCCCAGGAGGCTGGAGGTGGGGGGCAGAGAACCCTGGGGCAGGACAGACAGAGAGGCCCAGGAGGCTGGAGGTGGGGGGCACAGAGTCCAGGGGCAGGGCAGACAGAGAGGCCCAGGAGGCTGGAGGTGGGGGGCACAGAGTCCAGGGGCAGGGCAGACAGAGAGGCCCAGGAGGCAGGAGGTGGGGGGCACAGAGTCCAGGGGCAGGGCAGACAGAGAGGCCCCAGGAGGCTGGAGGTGGGGGGCAGAGAACCCTGGGGCAGGACAGACAGAGAGGCCCAGGAGGCAGGAGGTGGGGGGCACAGAGTCCAGGGGCAGGGCAGACAGAGAGGCCCCAGGAGGCAGGAGGTGGGGGGCACAGAGTCCAGGGGCAGGGCAGACAGAGAGGCCCAGGAGGCAGGAGGTGGGGGGCACAGAGTCCAGGGGCAGGGCAGACAGAGAGGCCCCAGGAGGCTGGAGGTGGGGGGCAGAGAACCCTGGGGCAGGACAGACAGAGAGGCCCAGGAGGCAGGAGGTGGGGGGCACAGAGTCCAGGGGCAGGGCAGACAGAGAGGCCCCAGGAGGCTGGAGGTGGGGGGCACAGAGTCCAGGGGCAGGGCAGACAGAGAGGCCCAGGAGGCAGGAGGTGGGGGGCACAGAGTCCAGGGGCAGGGCAGACAGAGAGGCCCCAGGAGGCTGGAGGTGGGGGGCAGAGAACCCTGGGGCAGGACAGACAGAGAGGCCCAGGAGGCAGGAGGTGGGGGGCACAGAGTCCAGGGGCAGGGCAGACAGAGAGGCCCCAGGAGGCAGAGATGCACAAGGACAGGACATAGAGCCCTGGGGTGGGCAGACAGGTTCAAGGAAACAGGGGGCACAGGGACGGGGCTAAGGGACGGGGCCAGTGAGAGCCAGAAGGACTGAGGTAGGGCCACAGCCAGGAGACTGAAACAAGTGCAGTCCTGGTGGGCTCCCAGTGAGCTCTCCCACGAGGACAGACCAGTCCTGGTGGGCTCCCAGACGGCTCTCCCATGAGGACAGGACCAGTGACAGGCGGCCCCCACTGGCAGGACCGGACTTGTTTTAGGAAGAACACACAGCCATTTGATTGAGGAAAGCTTTGGAATTCTAACCTCCCCCAAAAGGAAAAACACAAAACAAAACTGGAATTTGTGAGACAAAGCACAGGTCCTAAACTAGCTTATTTCTGTGGAAGAACTGAGAACAGCTGCACACTGACACAGCTGGAAGCTTAGAAGTGGCTCCCGCTGAGGGGATGGGATTTCTGGGTCCTTAATGTGGACAGGGACACATGGGACACGCACAATGCCAGTCAGCCAGGTTGTCACCTTCCCAAGGAACTTTCATGTGCAAATAGCCCCTCTCACATCAAAGCAACTCCCCAATCTGCAGCTGCTGGCCTGGATGTGAAGAGAAGGGAACACTTTTGCACTGCTGGTGGGACTGTGAACTAATACCACCTCTACGGAAAGAAGTACAGAGAATCCTCAAAGAACTAAGACCTTCTATTTGATCCTACAATCCCTTACTAGGTATCTACCCAGAGGAACAAAAATCATTTTACCATAAGGACATTTGCACTAGAATGTTTACTACAGCTCAATTCACCCAAGGTGCCCATCAACCCGTGAATCAATCAACAAACTGTGGTCTGTGTAGACCCTGGAATACTACTCAGCCATAAAAAGGATGGAGGCTTTCCGTCTTTCATGTTTACCAGGATGGAGTTCAAACACATTCTTCTTAGCGAACTATCACAAGAGTGGAAAAGCAAGAATCCAATGTACTCAGCATTAATATGAAACCAATATATAAACAACTACAGGCCCACAGGAAAGAAAAAAACAAATGTAGTCTAGCAAGGGTGGGGGAAGATGAGGCAGAGGGGAGGAGGGAGGGTGACTGGCTCAACTACAACTTGAACTTTGCCTTAGAAACAAAAACAATGCAACCTAAACATGTGTACCCTCTTACAAATTTAAAATTAAAAAAAAAAAAAAAAAGAAAAAGAAAGGCTGGGCATGGTGGCTCAACACCTGTAATCCTCGCGAGGAATCCAATGTACTCAGCATTAATATGAAACCAATATATAAACAACTACAGGCCCACAGGAAAGAAAAAAACAAATGTAGTCTAGCAAGGGTGGGGGAAGATGAGGCAGAGGGGAGGAGGGAGGGTGACTGGCTCAACTACAACTTGAACTTTGCCTTAGAAACAAAAACAATGCAACCTAAACATGTGTACCCTCTTACAAATTTAAAATTAAAAAAAAAAAAAAAAGAAAAAGAAAGGCTGGGCATGGTGGCTCAACACCTGTAATCCTCGCACTCTGGGAGGCCAAGGTAGGTGGATCACCTATGCTCAGGAGTTGGAGACCAGCTCGAACCAGAGTAAGGCCCCGTCTTTACTAATGATAGAAACCAGGCATTGTGGCAGGCACCTGTAGTCCCAGCTACTCGGGGAGGCTGAGGCAAGAGGTTCCCTTGAACCTGGGAGTTTGAGCTTGCTGTGAGCTATGCTGCCACGACACTCTACCCAGGGCACAGAGAGGACGGAGGGAGGGAAGGAGGGGAGTCCATGCAGCTTAGCAATGAAACAAAGAGGGGTAAGAGTTTAGTTCTCGGAACTGCTCTAGATGCTTTCACTAGAGTACTATCCTCCAAAAGGTAACAAACAAATAAAAGAAACTAACGTTGATAGGAGGGAATCATCTTACCTGATTCCAAAGTATCACTGTCTTCCTCGGAAGGGCCAAGAGCTGCATTTGATGACAGAACAGCCACCAAGCCTTCCTTAAACTCCTCAAAGTTAACCTGGTTGAATTTAAGTAAAGAAATGTTACTCTCAACAGATTATATGTTTTATGTGTTAATCTTCTGTTTTTTCTCTCCGTTGGAAACGTCTTACTGTTTGCCTTTTAGAGTGTGAACATTCACTGCATCTTTTCAAATATTTACTTAAAATTTTTTGAAATAGAATGTTAGGAAAGTAAACGTACATCATAGTCCCACCACCAAATAAACACTATTAACAGTTTTATACATCAAACAATATAATTACAATACAAGCAGCACAGAAATGCAGGATCTGATAACCGTGAATTATTATTACTCAGAAGCCGCCAGCTATGCCGCCCCGCCAACCGAGACAGAAGGCTGTCAGCACCCCAGAAGGCCCCTCTGCTAGGGGCTCCTTCCCAGCAAATCTCCTGGTTTCTACTCTCATTTTTTTTTTTTTTTTTTTTTGGTAGAGACAAGAGTCTCACTTTACCGCCTTCAGTAGAGTGCCATGATGTCACAGGACTCACAGCAACCTCCAGCTCTTGGGCTTCCGTGATTCTCCTGCCTCAGCCTCCCGAGCAGCTGGGACTACAGGTGCCCGCCACAACGCCCGGCTACTTTTTGGTTGCAGTTCAGCTGGGGCCGGGTTTGAACCCACCACCCTCGGTATATGGAGCCGGCGCCCTACTCACTGAGCCACAGGCGCCACCCTCTACTCTCATTTTTATGGTAATAACTTTTTCAGTTTTTTTTTTGCACTAGCTTAACTCAGTTATAAATGGAAATTAAAGCATGAAAAAAAAAAGGTAACAGGCACTGTTTTTAACAGTAACATACTGACATCTGGGTACATTTAGGAAGCAGGAATGTTGGGGTTTCAGTCGTGAAAGTCTAGACCCCCTTTCTTGATGACACTGACCTTCTGAGAGGAAAGAATCCTCCGAGTTCACATTTTCTACCTGGCCTAGATGAGATCAAGGGACATCTCTGAATGTGGGTACCCTGTGTTTTTTGCAACACTAGTTTGCCATTTGTTTTATCCCACTGCTAGGTGGACTTCGAGCTGTGAGTCTTCATTAAGACGGTCTGCCTCCAAGGAGCTCTGAGCTGTGCACAGATCCACGCTGTGTGGGTGTCTGTACCCTGCATGCCACCTATCCACATCAGACTCCCACCCCCAGGACAAACTGCCAGAACAAAACCTCTGCAGGAAACCACACTAAAAAGCGACGTTAAGGAAACCTGGTGCAGAGTGTCCACAGAGGGAACAACGCTGCTCCTTTTCCAGAACCTTCCTTTGACAAGCATCTTCACTCAGCTGGTGTTCATCTAACGCCCCTAACAGCCAACTACAGAACTCTGTGCTTCCTTTACCATAATGGAACCCAATCCCCACCCTGGCAAGGTGGTCATTTCCGAGGAGAGTCTGCAAGAGGGCAGGCAGCTGCTTCTCCAGGTGAAGCTTAAGGCAGAGCTGGGTCAGTTCCTCACGGTCCAGAAAGCCAGTCCCTGTGGTGTCACAGCTGTTGTAGACGTCCCTGAGCTGTGAGACATAGTGGCCGTCTTCTTCTCCATCCATCCCATCGCAGGCTGCCTGCACCAGAGAAAAAGCAAAACATCAGGACCCATTCTTCTCCACCTCTCCCATGTCCCCACACTGCAGCATGAGGCCCGGACACAGGCAGGAGCCAGTGAGCAGGAGCCCTTTGAGGTCAGGTGCAGGTGGAACAGCTCAGCTCCACCCAGGCCAGAGCAGGTGAACACGGAGCAAGGGTAGAAAGACTAATCTTTCAGTCACTGGTCACAAAACCCAGAATTTCTTTGTTGCATAAAAAATGCCTATTATAGAATAATTCAAAAATAGAGATGAGTTTAAAAAGAAGTAAATCCATCCAAAATCACACACCACTGTTGGGGGTGGCGGCTCACCCTATAATCCCAGTCCTTTGGGAGGCTGAGGAAGATCACTTGAGCCCAGGAGTTCAAGACTAGACCCAGTCTCTACAAAATTAAAAAGAATTAGCGAGGCAAGGCAATGCACACCTGCAGTCCCAGCTACACAGGAGGCTGAGGCAGGAGGATCGCTTGAGCCCAGGAGTTCGAGAGTGCTATGAGCTATCATTACACCACTGCACTTCAGCCTGGGCGACAGAGCAAGACCCTATCTCTAAAATAAATGAATAAATGAAATACACACAGATTGTTAATAAACAAATCACAAAAGAAAGGAATATATCATTCATAACCATCTAAAAATACTCAAATTGAAACTTTTGACTGTCAAATTATCGAGACTAAATATTTTTAATGCTAACTGAGGCTATGTAGGAAGGGGAATCACACAGGTTGCTGGAGGAAACTGGCAGACATTTCTAGAGGGTACTCTGCCTATATATCAAGAATTGTAAAATATAGTAGAACCCGTAAGTTGACCACCCAAGGGACTGTAACAAACTGGTCAACATACAGAAGTGGCCAACATAAGGAATGAGACCCACTGTACTGATAGGCACACGTGGTTCATGTCCAGTCTGAGAATTAGGTCGACGTGAGGAGGTGGTCTCTGCAGGGAGGTGGTCAGCTATGTGTTCTACAATATTCTTATTATCTGACCTAGTTATTTAACTTACATGAAATTCCTTACATAAATTCCTTATAGTTAAGAAAATAGAGTTAGAGACAAAGATATGAGGTCATTAGAATATTATTTATAGCCGGGCGCGGTGGCTCACGCCTGTAATCCCAGCACTGTGGGAGGCTGAGGAGGGAGAATCGCTTGAGCTCAGGAGTTTGAGACTCGCCTGAGCGACAGTGAGACCCCGACTCGTGAAAAAAATGGAAAAACCCAGCCGGATGCCGTGGCGAGCGCCTGTAATCCCAGCGGCTTCCGGAGGCTGAGTCAGTGGGGTGCCCGCAGCCCGAGTCTGAGGTTGTGGTGAGCTACCATGACCACTGCACTTGCTCAGGGGCACGGGGTGGGACCCTGTCTCAACAACAACAACAAAAAAAGAATATTATTTATAGTACAGAAAATAAAATATCTCCTGTGGCCCCCTGCCCTGGCTCCTTTCCTCTCCCTTCCCTCATTCCTGTGCCTCTGGGACACTGGCGGAGGAACAGGAGCTTCCTATAGTGACGAGACAGGGACAGAGAAGCAAAGGTCTCAGTTCTGCACGTCAGTCAAACCACCAGCACGTTTCCTAACCCCGACCCAAGACAATGTCCAGCCAGGTTCTCAAAATAATGGAAAAAAGAAGGTACTGTCTATCCATGTACACCCAACAGAACCTGCCCTGCCTTCACCCCAGGATGGGGGGATCCTCCTGGAGCCTCTCCAATACCACACGACAAGCTTAGTGGTTGAGACAGCTGCAAGCCTTGGCTAGGAAAGCTCAGAAAAACTCACTGGGTCCGAAGGAAAACGCCTCTGCCAGGTGAATGTGGTCATGTGGGAACACCCGGGCAGGGGCCTCACCTTTTGAAGTTAACTGCCCTGGGACCCAACAGTCTCAGAACGTAGCTCAGGTGATAAGACACTGAACACACTGTAAACACTAAGAACTGCAGAAGGGCGAAGGGCTCGGTACTGCTGGTGCAGTCTGCACGCGAGCTGAGTCCCAGGCTCACACCTCAGACAATAACAAGCCTTGGGGAGGGTGCAGTGGAACTGAAGCCCTTGAGCACTGCTGCTGGGAAGAGAGAACAGTGCAGACCTTTGGAAAATAGTGTAGAGGTCCGTCAAAAAAGTAGAAATAGAATTGCCATATGATGCAGCAATGGCACCAGAAGACTGAAAGCAGGGCCTTGAAGAGATACAGCCACGTGTCACTCGAGGGCAGTGAGGGCACATTCTGAGAAATGCGTCACTGGGCAATTTCAACGGGGGAACATCACAGACGTGCTTCTAGACGGTAGGGCCCACCACACACGAGGACGCGTGGGACAGCCCATACAGCCGTCACTGCTGTGAACACTGCAGGCAATTAAGACACTGGTGAGCGTTTCTGTACCGAGCAAATCTGTAAGGAAAAGGCACAGCAGACGCAGGATCACGATCCTAGGGGCCACACAGCGTGTTATTCTTTTCTCTACAGAATGAATTTCACCTACATGCGCTTTCCAGAGTTCTCCCAGTTTGCACAGCTTGGAGGAGTCCCTCAACACCTGGACCTGGTACAGATGGTGCGTGGCCCTGGGGGGTCTCCAGGACAGTCATGTCCTGGGCTGTGCACTGTGGCTGCCTGTGAGGTGTACCCGCAGGATGGGTTCTGCTGCCAGGCCTGGACACAGCCCCTGCCCTGCTGTGCCAGGCAGTGCAGGGCAGAGGCAGGGACCGCTGCAGGGGCTTCAGGTCCGACCAATGGTGGTGTAGCAGATGCTCCAGCCAGGGCCTCCGGCACCTGTCAACCTGCTGCCGCCCAGCAGTCCCCGCCTACTGATATGCCATGTGTGGTCAACTGCGTGGGGGATGCCCTTTGGTCCCTTGCTGGACAGCAAAGCACTCAGAAGAGTTGACAAAACATATCAACGTGCATTGGACCCGGGCTCAACTCCTTAAGGGAGGGCTAAAGCCCCACTGTCCAAGCCTCCAAGGGTCCAGTCTTCCCTGAACCCAGCTGTTAATAGAATCAGCTGGGAGGGCAGGGGGTAAGAAGTCCAGCAAACAGCCACACATCTGTCACAAAGGTCAACAGAGAGAGAACAGGATCTTCCTGAGCCATGTGAAGACAGCCCTGAAAAAGCTGAAATTGGCAATGCCGACTACACAGCCGGGGGACCTGCTGACTTGACCTACACAGCACTGCAAGGCTGGCTGTCCTGGCCACGGTGGCCCTTCGCTTCTGGGCAAGTCACAGCTCCTCTGACTGGCTTGCCCAGCTGTCATTAGGAGGGGATGAAAGTATCTCCTGGCAGGCTGCTGAGCGAAAGCTGCAGAAAATGCTCAAGATACAGAAACTGCCCCTCACCCTCACAACTCAGTATAATGCCACCACTGGTACAGAGGCCCAGAATCACAGTCTTCAAGCTGTTCAAGTCCTGTTTCCAGAAGGCCTCACAGCAAATGGCCTCTCCCCACTCCCTCCTTAGAAAAGCAATCAGCTGAAATTACAGAAGTCTAAGGTGAGAGGGACCATCTGCCTTCTCTCTGTCCCCGGAGAACCCATAGCACAGGGACTGGGTCTTCTTGGCAGACGCCCTGAGGCTCTGTCTGAGGGCACCTTCCCCTGTGATCCTTCCACAGACATGGGAAGGAGAAAGGAACCCTGTGGAGTCCCCAGCGCTGCCCCCACTGCCCCAACCCGGCCCGGCCCAGCTGGCTTCTGGGCCCTCGGGCAATGCAGTGCGGGCCTCACAGCACAGTGGCTCCTTATAGACAGGGAACATGACTTACCTGGGCACGTCAAGCCTCTTCAGTTTCTTCGTTGAATTGAACTAATTAATACTCCTTGAGATTTCACATCGCAGTGCTGACTACAAAACCGGGGGCAGTGTTCAGATACAGAGAAGCATTCGGTTTCTCACAGTTTCATTTTTAAAATTGGAGTGAGAATCTCCATAATTTTAATACCATAAAGCTTACCTTAAAGTATCAGGTAACTTTGTTACCAGGTGAAGGAGATTCTGTTTTCATGCAGGGGAGAAAAACCTAACCCTAAACATGCCGACAGTGCCCCAGAGACATCAGAGATATCGCGGTGGCCATCTCTGCGCAGAACAATGCGGCCTCTGGAGGCTGAAGGACAAGGTGTTGGCTTACAGTTAATTTATGCGTGGTGATGAGGGAATTTAATCTGTGCCCCCAGAATCTACCGGGTGTGGAGGGCAGGAAATATAGAGTTGTGATCTCTAAGAAGCAGCTAGTTGTACCAATTGTTTGGGGTGTGCCCCATAATGAGAAAACAACCCAGAGAAGGCCCTCTGTAAAACCTGCTTACCCAGAATGCGCTGGACCGAGGGAGCCATTCCAAGTTGGTTCATTCTTTATCTGGAAAGGTGCTACAAGCCCAGTAAAACCCTGAAGCCCATCTCAGGTCCCAGCGGAACAGACTCAGCTCCGCAGTGGCTCTGCAGTGAGTGTCAGCTTTATCCTGTAGCACTCTGAGCTGCTGGGATCGACTTCCACACGCCCATGCTTATTTTTCAAAATGTATGCTATTTATTTACTTTGTGTACACGGGCCCTAAATATCTTAGCAAAAGAATCTGGAAAATGACCCTTTTTAATCAAGTAAGGTTTAAGCAGCTATCTTTTTTTATTATTCCGGTCCCCAAAATATAAAAATAAGCTGATACCTCATTTAAGTGTTATTATGTATTTGCCTTCCCTGCAAAGCAGATTTTTAGATCAAAAACTGTAATCCTAGCACTCTGGGAGGCTGGGGCGGTGTATCTCCTGAGCTCACGAGTTGGAGACCAACCTGAGCCAGTGCTCACTTGATGTTATGAGTGAGGTGGCGCCAGGCAGTTCTCTTTCAGTTTCTCAGCCAAGAAGGAAAGACCAAGGGCAAGCTGCATGCATAAATCACACACTTGGGACACACAGTGCCATCGTGGCCCATCCTGCAAGAGTTTTGCGATAGTCCAGAGGGCACAAAGTGGCAGGAACCATCATACGGCTCACAGTGTGTGTGACTGCCAACACTGCTCTGTGAACCACAGTGGAAGTTTCGTTCTGGCAGAAAACACTGTTTCCGACATTAAATTAATGCTGCCAATTTGAATTCTGATGGTTTTATAGTGTTACTGGTGCCTAAATTGTAACTACATGTTGACTGCCTACTTGTATAATACATAGATATGAGGTCCAGGCTACAAACTTGAGTATGTAAAAAAAATGGCAGTTTTTAAAATTAAACCTGATTCTGAGACTCCTTCCCAGTGGCGTGGCAAGAGAGCTGACCTCTGTTACTCTATGTCCATGACCCTGCCTCCAAGCTATGCCAGATTGAAGCACGTGGGAGGGCTTCCTTATCTCCAATCTGCTGGAGGCCGCGGAGCCAGTCTTGGTCTTTCTTGCACGGTGTCTGATGCCTATGGTTTACTTTATGTGTGGGATAGTTTAGATGAAGCCACAGACCAGATGTGAGCAGCATTGTAACGAGGAAAAGAGACACGCTAAGGCAGCCGGCTTGGCTTCTAATCAGGAAAGCAGACTGCCGGTTGGCTGAGCGTTGTGGCGGGTGCCTGTAGTCCCAGCTACTCGGGAGGCTGAGGCAAGAGAATCGCTTCAGCCCAGGAGTTGGAGGTTGCTGTGAGCTGTGAGATGCCATGGCACTCTACCGAGGGCGATAAAGTGAGACTCTGTCTCTAAAAAAAAAAAAAAAAAAAAAAAAAGGGACTCTCACTGGCAAGATTAAAAGTTCTAAGAAGATGTGATTTATGGGCAGCACCTGTGGCTCAGTCGGTAAGGCGCCGGCCCCATATACTGAGGGTGGCGGGTTCAAACTTGGCCCCAGCCGAAATGCAAGGAAAAAAAAAAAGGTGTTGTGGCAGGAGCCTGTAGTCCCAGCTACTCGGGAGGCTGAGGCAAGAGAATCGCTTAAGCCCAGGAGTTGGAGGTTGCTGTGAGCTGTGTGATGCCATGGCACTCTACTGAAGTCCATAAAGTGAGACTCTGTCTCTACAAAAAAAAAAGATGTGATTTATTTTAGAGCCATTCGTTACTCTTAAGAGGATAAGAATCAAGAGGCCAGTCGCTTGGCTCCTAAACGTCCAACCAAGCACTACTTAAGGGAATTTCTAGCTGCTGAAACAACTGTAAAACAACCAGCCTCAGGGCCGCTGAAGCTTCTTCCTTGAGTGCAAAGTGCTGGTGAGATCATGTGAAAGATGACAGCCTGGACTCCACAGAGCTCACAGAACGGCTCCATGTATGCCTTTCCCCGATTGCTACCTAATATATTCTTTTTTTTTTTTGAGACAGAGCCTCAAGTTGTCACCCTGGGTAGAGTGCTGTGGCGTCACAGCTCATAGCAACCTCCAACTCCTGGGCTCAAGCGATTCTCTTGCCTCCGCCTCCCAAGTAGCTGGGACTACAGGTGCCTGCCACAACGCCTGGCTATTTTTTGGTTGTAGTTGTCATTGTTGTTTGGCGGACCCAGGCTGGATTCGAACCCATCGGCTCAGGTGTATGTGGCTGGCACCTTAGCCGCTTGAGCCACAGGTGCCGAGCCACAACCTAATATTAATAGATGCCCATGTCATTGGTAGAAGTTGGTCTGAGGCTCCTTTTCACTGTAACCAGAGAGCAAGGTTGTGATACAGGGAATACTTACCCCTTACTCATCTCCAACTTCCCCAGGAATCAACAGATCCCTGTAACTTTCCTAGTCTTTGGGGACCTGTCTCATGGAGTTTAATGTCCCTTTCCAAGGTATTTACAGCCTCCTCTCCCTTAACATGACCCCTGGAAGGAAACTAAGAGTCCTAAAACAAAAAATAGGGAAGGAAGCAGGATCTGAGGCTCTGAGAGAAGTAAATGACAGCAGTAAAAATATCGTTCACGAATAAAGACATTCCCAGGTAAAGAAAATTGAAGAAGAGTTGTCAGTCACCAACAGACTTGCCCTAAAAGAAATGCTAGGCCAGGTGCTGTAGCTCACACCTGTAATCCCAGCACTTTGGGAGGCCAAGGCAAGTGGTTTGCTTGAGACCAACAGTTCAAGACAAACCTGGGCAACACAGCAAGACCCTGTTTCTTAAAAGAAAAAAAAAAAAAAAACTGTTTAAGAAAATTAGCCAGCTATGATGGCGGATGCCTGTAGTCCCGGCTCCTTGGGGGGGAAGGGCTGAGGCAGGAGGGTCACTTGAGCCCAAAAGTTTGAGGTTAAAGTTAGCTATGAGCAGACAACTGACTCTAACCTGGGTGACAGAGCAAGATGAGGAGGACAGGGGAAGAGGAGGAGAGAAGGAGAAGGGGGAAGACAGGAATGCTAAACAAAGTTCTTCAGATGGAGAATGGAAATAATAGGGAATAAAGAAAAAGCAACAGAAATGGAAAATAGCTATATAAGCAGACTATAAATAGATGTTCTCAATATGCCTGCCTTGTCCTGGGGTCCACTCTCTACAACAGTTTTCCCACCTTTCTGATCTCACAGCACACTTGAACCTATAGTTAAACTTTGCAACACACTTATGTTATGCTGATCAAAAAGTGCTTTGAACTTCTATCAAAAAATAAGTTAATGATCTTTAAAAACTTTCATGGCACACCTAAGATCCTCTCACGGTCACTGCACACTGGTTGAAAATCCCTGCTCTAGATGGTCAGAACCACAGAAAGATGTCCCTCCCTCAGCCCCCTCCCTGGGGTGCTCTCTTTTGCTAATTATCGTTTGAATAACAGAAAGCTAATATCACTAAGCACACAGCATGCCAGGGAGAGGGTCCTGAGTACTCAGCGATTTAGCCCTGAACGATTTAGCCCTGAACGGGAGGCATTAACACCACTTCACTTTACAGGTGAGGAAACTGAGGCACAGAAAGGCTCAGTAATTAGCTCAGAGTCACAGCCCCAGTCTAACTCCAGACTTGGAACTCTGACCTTTACACACCGCCTCATGCCTACTAACAGCATACAAAAATACAGAGTAGTTCTGAACATTTTTTAGAAAGCTTTTCCATGAAGTGCAGGAATTTGATATTCAGAATATGTGGGAAAATAGCTCTTCCAGCTCTAAACCAAACCAGAAAGTCCTAATGTCATGGAAAAATCTGTATTAAGTAACCTAATTATAAGGAAAGAACATTAACTTGAATCCTCCCCCAAATTAAAAAGCAATCCTTCAACCAAACAGTCCATGTCCCCATCCACTCTACTCAGCTGTCAGAAAACCGTGGGACACTTTCTCTTCAGCAGACCAGAGTGTAACCTTCCTAGTGTCATGTTGGACATAAAGACGGTAAGAGAATAAACTAGGCACAGCCTGTACGTCTGTGTTAGAAAACTCCAAATGATCCCGACGTTTGTGTGTGAAGCTCCAGGCACACGACTAGAAGCCTGGAAGGACAACAAACACTGGCTCTCTGCACATACTCAAAAGTCCACAGAATCCAGCAGAGGACTAAATATCTTCTACTTCTAAAGGCTGAGCCTGCTGTGAATGTCAGTGTCAACACCAACAGCCCAGAGGGCCCTAATGGAGAATTCTGAATCACGGAGACATAGTCACCCTGAAAGTATAAAACGCAGCAGCTGAGAAACCAGGCAGTGGGGAAATCACCATATTTTGCTATTGCAACTACTTGAAGTCTGTGCCAAACAAAACAAACTAAAATAAGATGTTTCAATCCTGAGCTGATGCAAAGTTTCCCCCAAAGTTTCCCTAGACTACATAGCACTAGAAGGACTTAGGAGGGAACCATTTCTAAGCCTAACACACAGAGGACTCAAGATCTCAGGAGACGTGCCATAAGTCTCCAGCGCTGTGGGCAACGCGGAGCATCAGGCCTCAGACATTGCACACAACACTCTGCTCACGGTGGTAGGGAATCAATTCCCTGCTTTGAGTAAAAGTCAGAAAGTCAGAAATTGGCACCAGTACAAGAAGGAAATTGGGAGAAAGTGCTGGGAGTTGGGAAGCCACCCACACCTGTCCTTCATCGACACCGAGCTCCCCACGGCGGGTTGCTTGACGTGGATCTGCCATCTCAATGACCCCAGGACAGATGACATTTTCAAAGGCCCTTCCATTTGAAGTCACAGAACTTCAGAACTTTACACCGCCTTAAGTTGTATCATCCATTATCTTAACAGTCTTTGGAAAACTATTCTCCCTTGACAAGTAAGAAAAATGAGGCACAGATATTTGGACCCCAAAGTTATTTCAAGAAATAAGCAGAGTTTAAACTGGTATTTGTCCCGAGGCATCCTGCTCCATTTCCCCTACCCACGGTCCACTTTAAGGGACGCCTCCTTCCTGGTTTTCCCTCCTGGACAGACCCCTGAGTGCCTTTCATTGAACGTTCTGGAAATCACAGCCTAAAAATCAGGTTTCTGAGGCAGGAAACCCAGAGAGTGAGGTGGAGGTAAAGACAGAGAGTGTTCTGGAAAACACTGACTCTGGGAAACATCTACCAGGTACAAGGACAGGATTGAGCCTGGTGGTCTCTGGCTTGAAGCATAAACATGGGCATGAAACCTTATCTACAAGGTTACTAAAAGGATGGTCTTCTTTTTCCCTCAATTCTTCAAACAGTGGAACCAGAGAAAAATACCCTATGTCATCAAATGAAGATGCCACTGATTCTAAGACAAATGACAAAAAAAGAGAAAACGTTCTGTTAGCTGGATACAGTGGTTCATACCTGTAATACTCTGGGAGGCCAAGGCAGGAGGATTGCTTGAGCACAGGGGTTCAAGACCAGCTTAAGCAATATAGCAAGACCCCATCTCTCCTAAAAATACCAAAATTAGCCAGGCATTGTGGCAGTCCTCTGAAGTCCCAACTACTTGGAGGCTGAGGCAAGAGGATCACTTGAGCCCAGGAATTTGAGGTTGTAGAGAGCTATGATAACCCACAGCAATCTAGCCTGGTAAAAAGCAAAACTACCTCAAAAAAAAAAAAGAAAGAAAAACTGCTGTCAAAATCTGACCCATTGCTAAAATATCATTGATTTCAAGATCTATTCCAAATTCAAAAATGTTATGTGGGGGAAAAAAGTGTATCTTAGAAAAGATGAAATACAATGAACTTTTTTCTTTTTTTTGTAGAGACAGAGTCTCACTTTATGGCCCTCGGTAGAGTGCCGTGGCCTCACACAGCTCACAGCAACCTCCAACTCCTGGGCTTAAGCAATTCTCTTGCCTCAGCCTCCTGAGTAGCTGGGACTACAGGCGCCCGCCACAACACCCGGCTATTTTTTGGTTGCTGTTTGGCCGGGGCTGGGTTTGAACCCGCCACCCTCGGCGTATGGGGCCGGCGCCTTACCGACTGAGCCACAGGCGCCGCCCTGAACTTTTTTCTTGATAGGAAAAAAAGAAGGCACTCAGGGACCTGTGCAGGGGAGAAGACCAGGAAGGGCACTTTGGATATCAGTGAATACAAGGCAGACATTTCTCTTGTAACTTGTTATTCTGATTTAACTTCACATTTATATTAGAGCTCAGCACAGTGAATCATGCCTGAAATCCTAGCAACTGGGGAGGGAGGCTAAAGTATTGCTGAAGCCCAAGAGTTCAAGGCTGCAGTGAGCTATGATCACACCATGGCACTCCCCCCGGGTGACAAAGCAAGACCCTGTCTCTAAAAAAATAAATAAATAAGGGCGGCACCTGTGGCTCAAAGGGGTAGGACGCTGGTCCCATATGCCGGAGGTGGCGGGTTCAAACCCAGCCCTGGCCAAAAAAAAAATAAATAAATAAAATAAGTAAAGAAAAAAAAAACTAAAGAAATAAGGAAAAATTATAAGAACAGTACAAAGAATTCTTGAATATTCCCTTGCCAGGCTGGCTTCACCAACTGCTTTCATGTTGCCCATTTTAACATTCTTCTCCTCCACCCATTTGAGATTAAGTGTCAGATCCTATCCCCCTGAATTCCCAAACACTTCGATGTGTATCTACCCCAGTCAGTACCGTGGGCAGCTGTGGTCCCCTTCAAATGGGAACAGCTCCTTGTCTGTCCCTCATGTTGCAAACTTGGAAAATCTTTAAGAATAGACAGGTCAGGAATCTTGTACAATGTCCCTCAGAGCCTGTCTAGTGTCCCTGCCGTTTGGTCCAGGTGACAGCAGGGCTGGCAAGAACGCCAGGGGTGAGGTGCGTCCTCCTCAGCGCACCCCATCAGGAGGCTCGAGACAGGGGCTGTGAGCACCTGGTCAGGCTGCTGTCCACGGCAGGGCCGTCACCTTTAGAGGGTGCTGTCCACGGCAGGGCAGTCACCTTTATAGGGTGCTATCCATGGCAGGGGAGTTACCTTTACAGGGTGCTGTCCGAGGCAGGGGAGTCACCTTTACAGGGTGCTGTCCGCGGCAGGGCAGTCACCTTTACAGGGTGCTGTCCGCGGCAGGGCAGTCACCTTTACAGGGTGCTGTCCAAGGCAGGGCAGTCACCTTTACAGTGTGCTGTCCGCGGCAGGGCAGTCACCTTTACAGGGTGCTGTCCGCGGCAGGGCAGTCACCTTTATAGGGTGCTGTCTATGGCAGGGGAGTTACATTTTATGTGAATTTTAAGTGGTAAAATCTAACAATATCTGAGCACCAATTTACCTGTAAAGTTGGAAATAATGCGAATTCGGTAGGAATTTGAAATGTATCAAGAGTTGCTTCGTTGTAAGGCCACGTGGCAGCGTGTCATCAACTATGTTTTAGACTTTGCCACAGATCAAGGCCCAGCTGGCCTTGAACTAAGCAGGCTGTAGACCATGTCCACTCCATCCAGACCCCTGCACACATCCCGCTGGGGGCAGTTTCCTGAGGCCACTTCCAGAAACAATGTAGCCAGTAGCCAGGCCGTAACATAGACAGTGGGGTTCAGAAATCAAGCATCCACATTTCTGTCCCTCCCTGAAGTCAGAGGGGCAAATTCCACCTGTCACTTCCCTTCATTTAGGTCCTTGGAGAGTGGTAAAAGGTCACCCGAACCCGGGAGCTAAGTGGCCACACCACAGCCTCCCTCAGGAATCCCTGGGCCAGACAGCACCACCACCCCCTCCCCGGTTATCACAGACAGGGAGTCCACAATCTTACTACCGCCCTCTGGGGACATGTGTCCCCAGCATAGTATGTTCAAGGTCCTGTCATCTCCCACGCAGGGGGACTGTGTGCTGCCCAGTTTTGTGTGCCTGGTTTTACCCTCTCCACAAACACAGCGGGAAGCCCCCAAGGTCAAGTGGCCAGGCCACCTGAGTACAGGACAGGTAAAGATGTTCTGGATACAGGAGCTGTCCCTTCGGTTGTGACAACCTCCTCATGGAAGTCTACACTAAGCAAATCCCCTGCTGATTTTTTTGTTTGTTTGTTTATGGCTGAGGCTGGGTTTGAACCTGCCACCTCTGCAGCACCCTACTCCTTTGAGCCACAGGCACCCCCCCACACCCTCCACTGATTTTTAAATAATTTGGAACTATTTATTACATTCCTGTACCCTTGAAACCAGAAGTCCCTATTAGAGAATGTTTCACTGTATTGTGTCATGTTTATGGTTTGATACCACCTGTGGCTGAGGGAGACTCAAGGCCCCCAGCGTGAGGGGGTCCCTGGGAACCCACCCCCTCTGCATGGGGCTGGCAGAGGCTCAGACTCAGCTCTAAAACGATACTCCGGTAGGCACACAGAAAGCCCACAGAAGCAAAGCACAATTCATTAAATCATCAATAATCGTGCTTAAAAATGAAATTTGAACAGTAAAGCTCAAGCAAAAATAAGTAAAATAAAATAAAACAGGAATTTGAGTTAGCAATTCTTATGCTGCCCCTCACCTAGCACATGTAGATGGGGTCCCATTAACTGTAGCCATTTACCAAACTGAAAACACACTATTTTTTTTCTAAGATAAAGAAATTATCTAGTGGCTCTGAGGCAGTGAAGGCTGGGTGAAGACCCCACATTCTGGGAGACCACACCCTACAATCGGGGGCATGGATTCTGCAGAGAGCCTGCCCAGACCAGGGCACCCCAACCTCTAGGTGACCTGGGTATGTTATTAACTTCTCTGGCCCTACAACTCCCTGTCTGCAAGGTGGGGGCAGCAGCTGTGAATACTACATGAAAGAATTTACCAAAAGCACCGACAATGGTGCCAGGCACGTACTGAATGCTTGTTCAAAATTTAAAACCAAATAACAAGAAACCTGGGCTCTGTCTCTGCCAGCCACGACCACATGAGTCATGTGTGGGGCCCTGGTAGAGGTGACGTGCTACCTATGTGGCAAGACCTACACAGCCCTCCACTGACCAGGCACCCAAGGCCTGCCGACCCATCCCCACACAGCCCTCCACTGACCAGGCACCCAAGGCCTGCCGACCCATCCCCATACCACCCTGCCTCCAGGGAGCAGCAGCAGGCAAGGGGGAGCATCCCACATCCCGGGAACTGATTCAAACGCTGCCTGGCTGGGGGCACTGGTGTTACTCGTTATTCTTTAGAGAGCCACAGAAGCTCAACATCCTCTCCCCTAAGATGCAAAATACCAGGCACAGAAGAGAAGCCACTGGGGTGTCCAAAGGCTGGTCCAGCCACACAGCAGCCATACTGAAGCCCTGAACTGTTCTTCTGGGACCTCCCTGCTTGTTTAAGCCAGACTGAGTTGGGTTTTCCATTATTGGCAGTTAAAACATTCCAATTGACGTACACCTATAAATGTGAAATTCTCTACTGGAGGCTTAAAAATACAGAGATTTTGAAGAATGATTTCCCTCAGATTTTTAACAGTAACCACTCTGGGAAACTCCAACAAACCAAAATCATTCCTGACTCAACAAAGTAAATCCCAAAATAAGGTAAGTGGGTTATGAGAGGATGTGTCACATCACAAAAATATGGGCCAGTTTCCTCTTATGAAATATAAAATAACAATCAATGCACAAAAACTAGTATCAGTAGACCTTCTCAAACTTGAGTGCCTCAGAGGTCCCTGAGGGCTTTGGTTTATTTAAGAAACTAACAAATGATTTTAACTCAGGAAAGACTATACCCACTCTTAAGGAAAGGAGAAGCGTCACTTGGGGGTCACGATTATCCTTCTGAAGTCTGAGGAAGGACCACCAGTTTGAGAGAGAGAAGAGGAGAGAGGATACCTGAGAAGGGTGAGGTTCAGGAGAACAGGTCTTCTCAAGCAGACCCCAAGGATACACCTGCAGGGTCCTCTCCATGGTGACTCAGCTCTTGGGAATTTGTAAACTTAACTTCCTGCAACTTGGAAATTTCCACTTCTATGAAATCCTGTAGTTCTGTGGGGGCTGGAATAGCATCTCCTGCTTGATTCAAACTGGCCAATGGAAAAGGTGCCTGTGGGGCGGCCCCATATACCGAGGGTGACGGGTTCAAACTCGGCCCGGCTGAATTGCAACCAAAAAAATAGCCGGGCGTTGTGGCGGGCGCCTGTAGTCCCAGCTACTCAGGAGACTGAGGCAAGAGAATCACTTAAGCCCAGGAGTTGGAGCTTGCTGTGAGCTGTGTGATGCCACGGTACTCTACCCAGGGGCCATAAAGTGAGACTCTGTCTCTATAAAAAAAAAAAAGAAAAGGTGCCTGTGGGTTGGAACTTTCTGACTGTGGATAAAAAGGGAAAGACCAAGCCAGTTGGGGAGCACAGCCATTTGGAATTCTATGCCGTAAGCTCCCAGCTGATGAATAAAGCCCTTCCTCTTATAAACATGGTGTTTGGGTGCTCTTTCTCTCCCTTGGGCCTCATCTTCCGGCAACAATAGTACAACCAGATAGCCCAAGATGCAGGAAAGACATTATTCTAAAGACTCCTTTCTCCCATAAAAGGCCCTGTGGATTCACAAACAACAGAAGCCAGGGGGCTCAAGGTCACCCCAAAGAACTGGGGCAGAAAAGCCTTCCACCAAATAGCCCCAGGTAGGGTCTGACTCAAAGTTTTTTGCTTCCTGCTTGTGATTAACCAAATCTCTGGCTCTGAGCCTGAATTCCTAATTTGTACTTGAAGCCAAAGATGAGACTAAACTCAAACCTGGAATCCAGTTGGGAACACAGCTACTCAATTATGCACAGAACAGCCAAGAACTGAGCAGCACAGTGGCCACACTGCGGGCAATGCCCTTCCAGGCTGGAGGGCTTCCTCCCTCCAGCCAGGGAGCCCCTCCCCATTCCTGACCCCTCTGAAAATTCCAGTTCAGATGGGAGGCCAGGAAACGGCTTCTGTTTCTGCCTCCTGCTTCCAAATCTTTCTTGAGTCAGGGGACATGGATGCCCAACAGACACTTGTTCACAGATCCAAAATGAAGGAATGCTCAGAAGGACCCTAACAATGCTCAAAGCACGTTTACATTTTAAAAAGTTAGCCAGAGGCTCATGTGTGTAATCTGGGCACTCTGGAAGGCTGAAGCAGGAGGACTGCTTGAGCCCCGGAGTTCAAGACCAGCCCGGGCAAGAATGAGGCCTCCTCTCCACTAAACACAGAAAAATTATTGGGGCATCTTGGCAGGCACCTGTAACCCCAGCTACTCGGGAGGCTGAGGCAGGAACTTCTTGAACCGAGGGGTTTGAGGCAGCAGTGAGCTATGATGACGCCACTGCAGTCCAGCCTGGGTGACAGAGTGAGACCTTGCCTCAAAAAACAGGAAACAAACTATATATCCAACGTGAAAAACCTGAAAATCACAACGAAGGCCTCTAGGAAGTCTCTCTGCATCACTCCCGACTGTACAGACCTTGAGCAGCCCTTGACCTTTCCCCAGGTACCCCCAGCTCCTTTCCTGGTCCCAAAGCGTGGTGGCCTCGGTTTCGCACCTTCCTCACCTCGGTTTCGCACCTTCCTCACTTGCGTCCTGGGCAAACACATCCCTAGGGGGCTCCCGCCAATGAGACACCAAAACCGCAGGACTTGTGAGCTCCAAAGACCCGAAGCGGTCGGACACTGCCTACACCAAGTCAGCACGGGAACTCCCCCACAGACGTCTGCGCCCCTAGAGGGGTGTCCGCCCTTCCAGCGATCTCTCCCGGCGCAAACTCAAAGCAACAAAATACAATGAGACGCAGCGGAGAAAGCGCTCTGCGGCGGGAAGCGATCCATGGGCAGGGCTCCGCGGAACTCGACGCCGGCAACTGCTCGGGGTTGGGGGCAGGGCCCTCGGTCGTGCAGACGACGGTGGGGGCAGAGGGGTCCCCGGCCCGGCCTGCGCAGGCAGCAGCGAGGTCGTGGGGACCCGGGGCGGCCCGGTCCCACGCACCGTTTAGCCCCCGACCCGGCCGCAGCCCGCACGCCCGGGCTTCACGGTCCCCGCGCTGGAGAACCGCACACTCTGCTCCCGGACGCGGATGCATCGCTGTGGATTAAGACGTGGTTTTCAAAGTCTCGGTCAAACACTGGACTCCCAAGAACGCGCTACTTCAGGGCGGCGACCGCACCTCCCCGCCGTCGAGGGTGTCGTAAGACCGGCCTGCGCCCCGTACCCCAGCGAGCGCCCTCGGCTGCGCTCCTGGAGGCGGGTGCGAGAGCTCAGGCGCCGCCGGACAGGCGGAGGCGCTGCCGGGACAGGGGACTGGGGACGGGTGACCGAGGACGGGGACGCGGCCCACCCCGCGCGCCCAGAGTCGCGGGGCGCGGACGCGGTGCCCGTCGTGGACCCCATGGGGCACAGCCTCGCGCGCCGGCTCACCTGGGCAGCGGGCGTCCCCTCCGCCGCCGGCCTCCCGGTACCGCCAACAGCTCTTTGTGTCCACGGCGGCTGCACCAAGCTCCCCGCCGCCTTCAGGCGCCGCCCCCTCGTCCTCTCCGCGCCCAGAGCGGGCCCGGGGCGGGGCCTGCCGGAGGGAGAGGGGCGGGGCGGAGGGCGGGGCAGGGCCGGCCCGAGGGAGAGGGGGGCAGGGCCGGCCCGGGGGAGACCGGCGGGGCGGAGGGCGGGGCGGGGCGGGGCCGGCCCAAGAGAGAGGGGCGGGGCGGGCCCGGCGAGGGGGCGGGGCAGAGGGCGGGGCAGGGCCGGAGTTCCGGCCGACTGGGACCCTCCGGGACCCTCAGCGCTGCTCCAGCTGATCCCCGCGCAACGCGGGCTCTGCAGGGCTGGGCTGTGCGCAGCCCTCGGTCTAGCATCTTCTGGAAAGCCGGCTAGTCCGGATTGATTCCCCAAATCCACACTACGGAAACTGGGACACATAAAACTGAGGTCCTCACCTTTGCAGCATACATTCAATTAGTAATCCAAAAGTCTGAAATCCGAAATGCTCCAAAATCTAAAACTTTTTCAGCATAGACGACGCTTGGGTGGAGCCTGTGGCTCAGTGAGTAGGGCGCCGGCCCCATATACCGAGGGTGGCGGGTTCAAACCCAGCTCTGGCCGAACTGCAACCAAAAAATAGCCGGGCGTTGTGGCGGGCGCATGTAGTCCCAGCTGCTCCGGAGGCTGAGGCAGGAGAATCGCGGAAGCCCAAGAGCTGGAGGTTGCTGTGAGTCCTGTGACATCATGGCACTCTACCGAGGGCAGTAAAGTGAGACTCTGTCTCTACAAAAAAAAAAAGAAAAGAAATGCTCATCCTGTTTGTAATTAGATTTTAGAGAATCAAATAATATAAAAATATTTTTAAGAATAAAAATAAAATGCTCATGGAGCATTTCTTATTTTGGATTTTCAGGTCAGGAATGCTTAACCATATGCGAAAATTCCAAAATTCGGAAAAAAAAAAAAAAACCCATGTAAGAAACACTCTACTCCCAAGAATCTCGCATAAGGGATATTCAACCTGTGTGTTTGCTGAGCACCAACCAGCGCTAGGCCTTGACTTAGGGGCTGAGAACACAGCAGTGACAACTGGTGGCCAAAAATTCCCTGCCCTTTATGGAATTTATACTTGGAAGACAATTTTTTTTTTTTGGTTTTTGGCCGGGGCTAGGTTTGAACCTGCCACCTCCGGCATGTGGGACCAGCGCCCTACTCCTTGAGCCACAGGTGCCACCCTGGAAGACAATTTTTAAAACTTGAATAACACATATAAGAGAGGCGGTTGGGTGGCAAGAGCATGGCCTGGGGCTGGAGTCTGCCGGGAGTCCCGGGAGCCAGGAAAAGTGATGCCAGAGGTCTGGGTGTCAGCTCAGAGAGAAGACAGAGACCAGAGACGGGCAGGCGGGTGCAGGATCGTGCTGCCCTTGGGAGGACTTGCCTTCTACTTGGAGGTGAATAGCTGCAAAACTATGAGGCAAAGGGAGAGGTCAGGACATCCCTAGGAAGTCGCAGCAATTGTCAAGCTTAGAGGGACGGTGGCTGGGCCCAGGCTGGAGGTGGCGAGAGGTCAGATTTGGGATAAAGTGAGTTTAAGGAGTCCAGTGGGCAGGGTGAGCCCCCAGATTGTGGGTTGTGGAAAAGAGAAAGAGAAATCAAAGGTGACTATGAGATTGTGGCCTGAGTGACCACAGTTAACCCTGTGTTGGTTCTTCCTACATCTGAGCTCATTTGAATCCTCACAGCAATCCAATAACACAGTGGCACCTGTCATCTTACAAAAGAGGAAACTGAAGCTTAAGAAGTAAAACAACACGCTGTTAGTCCCATAGCTGCCCGGAGCCACTGTCCCACTGTCCGACCTGGATCCTGGAACCCACACTGGCACGGGCTGGTCTCTGAGCAGAGAGCTTGGGTGTCCCTTTCATCTGGTTCCCATACTCAGTGCCACTGGGGTCTTCAGAGTCATGTGCCTCTCTCTTGAACCCTGTCACCTCGTCACCATTGTGTCCACTCAGCACTGCCTGGCCACTGTGGTCCTCACAGGCTGCTCCTGAGGCTCCAGGTCCCATGTCTGATTACTCTGCAAAATGAATGATGCCGGCTCCCACCTCGAGGAGCTCCTCTTTGCCCCTACACTGCAATGAAACTGCTCTTGCCAGTGAACCAATGACCCGGTTGCCCTCCCAGTGACCAAATCAAGTAGTTTATCTTCATTCCTTGACCCGAGGCTCTGGGGCATGCACAGCCCTGGGCTCCCAGAGGCTGTCCTCCCACACTCTGCACGGCCTCCTCACTGCTCCCTTGTGGGCCTCCTTTCTCCTTCCTCAAATTGCTTTTTGTCACAGCATTCTGGACCTGGCTCACAGTTCTCCTTGCCTCTCTTCTGGGTGATTCCATCCTGCTCCCCTAACTGAAGTCACCAGCCTTGTGCAGAATGTGCCCTCCTCCATGTGTCCAGCCCTGCTTTCACTCTGGTTCTCACCCTGAAACACCCAGCGGCCCACTGGGTAGTACACTTTCATGGACCACAATAGTTCAAACTCAACTGGCCAACAAGCCTCAAACTGAAACATTGCTCTTTCCCTGAAGCACACCTCCTCTCAAGGGGATTCGCCATCTTGGTGAGAGCTACCCCTTCCTCCTCATGCTTATCTGGTTGCCAAGTTCCGTGTCTTCTCTGTGTCAGGTCCCTGCCACACCCCCTCCTGGTGCTGGGCCCTCTGGTCCCTCCTGAGACTGTGAAAGGGGACTGCTTCAGGTCCCTGTGCTTGTCCACACAGCAGCCAGGCACACCTTCTACCCCCAAACCCTCTGACGACCCCTCCCTTCTAGACCCAGCCCTGGGTTCCACAGGCAGCCCACAGCCCATCAGGGCCTCTTGGAGCCCTAACCGGGAGGCAGACCCTGGGCCTGGGTGCTCTTCCTCCAAGGCCTTTGCCAGTGCTCCTCATGTCTCCCCGGCTTTCTGCGCTCTGCCATCCCAGGACAGACACGTTCACTTTCAATAAGATACGTCTCCCTCCTGCTGTCGGTCACCTCTATACTGCTGTGCTTTTTGCTAGTTTCTGAGCTTCCTGTGGGCAAGGGTGCCTGACCCCTGCAGGCCTCTGCTCCTGTGTCTGGGAGGGCTGCCCAGAGCCTTGTCTGTCCTCAGGGTGTCCCCCAGCTGGGATCTGGAGGTGAAGTCTTACTAGCATAATAATAGGTCAGAATTATAGGATGGGCTCAAGTGCAATCTGGCCTGAGGAAAGGACTTCACTGCCTGGGGGAGGAGGGCAGGCTCTGGGAACAGGGGAGGCCAAGGGCAGGTGCCTCCAAGTGGCAAACTTCATAGGAGTAAAAGGCTCCAGGGGATAAGTGGCACTCACTGCCTGCTCTGGGCTGGGAGGCCTCCCAGCTTACTGTGAGGCTGGTTCCTTTCTACTGTGCCCAGGACCCAGGGCAGCCAGCAAGAGGCAAGTGCCAGGACACCAGGCAGAGGTGGTCCAGTTGGGGACGCACAGCCACGGCCCTGCTGGATCCCAGTCTGTGACCCTCAGTTCTGTCAGGGTTGTCTTTTCTCCAGCGCTCCTTACCTTCCTCCTGGGCTTTCATTCATCACATGGAGAACGAACTTGGCAAATCACGGTGCCATCTACAGCTATTTGTGGAACTCCCAGGCTTTGGTTCTGTCCTCCGTGAAGTGAAACGTGAAACCCGCCAGTGCCCAGGGTGCACCAAGCGTAAGTGAGCTAATCATGGGTGGTCATCAGAGACAGGGCAGAGACTAGGAGCTGTCCACACTGATGATTTAAAAATGGGAAATACGTGTGGTGCCTGTGGCTCAAAAGAGTGGGGCGCTGGCCTCATATGCTGGAGGTGGCGGGTTCAAACCTTCCTGCTTTTTTTGGGGGGGGCTGCAAAAAAAAAAAACCATGATCATATCAATGTATACAGTTATGATTTAATACAAAAAAAAAAAAAAGGGAAATACCAAGCCCTGGGTGCTGCGCAGATTTCATTTGTTCAAGACAGAACCTTTGAGTCGATCTTGATTATATTTTGTACCTAACATCATCACACCCTGATGGCTCTTCTTTGTAAAAATGTTTTACTTTGGATTTTAATGTTGTATATGCAGAGAACTTGAAAAAGTAGTACTGACATTCCCGTCTTCACTCAGGTTCCCCTAACATTAGCCTCTTCCACAACCATGGTAGTCATTGAAACCAGGAACTTAACATCAGCACGTTACAATTAATGAAAGACATTATTCAAATGTTACCAGTTTTCCACTAATGCCCCCACCTCCAGTTCCAGGGTCCTGTCCAGATCCTGTTACAGCCACTGTGAGTCACATCGGATCATCTCTGGTGAGTCCTGCCCTGCTGGCTTCTAACCGTCCCTCGTTCTCCTCACCCCTGTGCTGGTCCAGCTGCAGCCTCCCGCCCTACCGTCCCCCACGTTCTCCTCACCCCTGTGCTGGTCCAGCTGCAGCCTCCCGCCCTGCTGGCTTCTAACCGTCCCCGCGTTCTCCTCACCCCTGTGCTGGTCCAGCTGCAGCCTCCCGCCCTGCTGGCTTCTAACCGTCCCTCGTTCTCCTCACCCCTGTGCTGGTCCAGCTGCAGCCTCCCGCCCTACCGTCCCCCACGTTCTCCTCACCCCTGTGCTGGTCCAGCTGCAGCCTCCCGCCCTGCTGGCTTCTAACCGTCCCCGCGTTCTCCTCACCCCTGTGCTGGTCCAGCTGCAGCCTCCCGCCCTGCTGGCTTCTAACCGTCCCTCGTTCTCCTCACCCCTGTGCTGGTCCAGCTGCAGCCTCCCGCCCTGCTGGCTTCTAACCGTCCCCGCGTTCTCCTCACCCCTGTGCTGGTCCAGCTGCAGCCTCCCGCCCTGCTGGCTTCTAACCGTCCCCGCGTTCTCCTCACCCCTGTGCTGGTCCAGCTGCAGCCTCCGGCCCTGCTGGCTTCTAACCGCCCCGCGTTCTCCTCACCCCTGTGTTGGTCCAGCTGCAGCCTCCCGCCCTGCTGTCTTCTAACCGTCCCGCGTTCTCCTCACCCCTGTGCTGGTCCAGCTGCAGCCTCCCGCCCTGCTGACTTCTAACCGTCCCGCGTTCTCCTCACCCCTGTGCTGGTCCAGCTGCAGCCTCCCGCCCTGCTGGCTTCTAACCGTCCCGCGTTCTCCTCACCCCTGTGCTGGTCCAGCTGCAGCCTCCCGCCCTGCTGGCTTCCAACCGTCCCCGCGTTCTCCTCACCCCTGTGTTGGTCCAGCAGCAGCCTCCCGCCCTGCTGGCTTCTAACCGTCCAGCGTTCTCCTCACCCCTGTGCTGGTCTAGCTGCAGCCTCCGGCCCTGCTGGCTTCTAGCCGTCCCCACGTTCTCCTCACCCCTGTGCTGGTCCAGCTGCAGTCTCCTGTTCTCTCCCTCAGCTCCACAGCTTCTGTTTCATCTCATCCTGTTGTTTTGTCCATCTGTCCCTGTGTCCTGTTCACAAATTAACGTTATATTCTTAAGATGCTGCACAGTGTGACACACTTGTGGGAAGTTTCTTTTTGTTCCTCGGGCTGCATTTTCTTCTAGGTTTGGTGCTTTATTTTTTTGCTTCTCTTTTTCCTCACTAGGGAGGAGGAGAGGGACCATGGTTTCCAGGGGCCCCCTCGGAAGACTTTCTGCCCTGAGTGGTTTGGGTGACTGCCTGACTCCCTGCCCGTGGTATCTGACAGTTGACCTCTCTCCAAGTTTTATGAGCACTGAGTATTTTGCAGTTTCTTCTGGTGCAGGCTAGTAAGTACCAGAGGGCACGCCAGGGCTGGGGTGGGCCATGTGAGGGGTCTGCAGAAGTGGGTGCAGTCCTGTTAGAATATCTGGGCTCTGTTCCTGCTTAGAAGAGCTGAGCAACAATCACGTCCCTTCTCAATCCTGTTTCCCTCCACCCAGAGCAGGGACTCCATCGCCACATGCACTCTGCGCATTCCATGGTTTTCTCCTTAGCATCCATTTCCACTCATCCAGTCAGCAGATAAAGGGGAAATATGAAGACACTGCTTGGGTTGGTTCTGTCCATGGGGAGCATACTAGGGGAAACCCTCATTGTAATCCCAGCAAGCGGGTGGGATTACCAATGTTCTGATTCAGGGAGAAGAAGTCGGTATGGGGCGCAGCTGACAAGCAGCCTTCCAGACATTTGTTGAAGGACATTCAGGTCTTACTTAATTCAGGTGCCTTAATTTACTTAATCAAGCCTTACAGTCAGTAAACCTAAGTTCCTAGGCTGTTTCTAGGAGGCTGACGGGGGTGCCCACCTCCCCCTCTCACCTGACCACCTGCACAGCCCAATGTGAGAGCCACCACTGCCCATCCTCCAGATCGACGAATCGAGTCTTAGAGGCCAGAGACAAGCGGGAGAAAGCCACGCTGAGTGGCCGGCGAGGTCAGTCAGATAATGAAGACAGAGAAGTAGTGGTTTGTTGAAGATGCTCATGGGAAACTCAGCTGGAAAGATGGGCACGAATTGAGTGAGCTGATATGTTAGTGGGAAAAGGAACTCCATGGTGAAGTGAGACAGAGAGAAATCAGCATCAGAAATGCCGCCCAGTCGTCCCACTTGAGTGGAAAGTGAAGTTGCCCTGTTGTCTGCTGGGTTAGGGAAAAGTTAAGCTCCCTGTCCTCACCGTGAATTGCTAATGGGTATGGAGTTGTGATGATTTATTAACCAGAGACAGGGCTCAGAGTTGGACTCCAGAGCCCGCATTTAGAAACCTAATGTCTTACCCTCAGCCTCGATTTAGAAGAAAAAAACAACACTAAGAGGTCAAGAACCCAGGGAAACTGTGGAGAAGCTGGTAAGTCTCATCCCCTGGAAAACTTTTATCAATCTCGGGTCACACCTGGTCACTCTGTCTTTAGAGCACACTTGATGTCAGCAGGGTCTAATTGATACCATCAGAAAAGAGAAGCATTGAATGTGCAGGACACCACGGTCAGTGGACCCTTGAGATGGAGAGAAAGGCAGCTCCAGAGTTCTCCTTGAGATGGAGAGAGTCCCCGCACAATGTAAGGTGTGCCTTGCCTCAGGGGAACAAGGTAGCGTCAGGAGGGTCTGTAGGAAGGAAAGGAGACCAGGTCAGGGATTAGTCCGGCTTTGTTAGTAGAGAAAGGAGAGAAAAAGTGCAGAGTGGGGTTAACTAGGAGCCAGCTCATTTTCACACAGTTTAAAGAGGCTCCCCCCCCCATCAGTAGGATTGAATGTGGGAGGGAGGTTCCCAGGGGGAGTCATCCCTTCTGCAGAGGGACTAATTTTTGTACTCAGAGCAAATCTAGGAGTTACTCCCTTAATTGGCCACCAGCCAGGGCCAGAGGAAGAGTTACTGTTCAGTTGTTTCCTGCACACTGCCCTTGAGCAGCTTAGGGGGTGGGGAGGGGGTTTCCGTGGTCATGCACTTTGGTTTCTGGCCTTTCTCTCACCAGCTTTTTCCCAAGTGGCTACATTCTCGTCAGGGTTGTGAGGATTCCTTTCCCACATCACTGCGTTGGAGTCACAGGTACCTCCCAAACCCTTCTCCCATCACTCTGTCTGCTATCACCAAGTGAGCTGCTACTTCCCAAGAACTCACTTTGTTGCCCTTCGGCCGGAGCTGCCATCTTCCAGTAATTCACCAAAATGACAAACACAAAGGGAAAGAGGAGAGGCCCCCGATACGTGTTCTCTAGGCCTTTTAGAAAACATGGAGTTGTTCCTTTGGCCACATATATGCGAATCTACAAGAAAGGTGATATTGTAGACATCAAGGGAATGGGTACTGTTCAAAAAGGCATGCCACACCAATGTTACCATGGCAAAACTGGAAGAGTCTACAGTGTCACCCAGCATGCATTGTTGTAAACAAACACGTTAAGGGCAAGATCCTCGCGAAGAGGATTAATGTTCGTATTGAGCATATTAAGCACTCTAAGAGCCAAGATAGCTTCCTGAAACGTGTGAAGGAAAATGATCAGAAAAAGAAGGAAGCCAAAGAGAAAGGTACCTGGGTTCAACTGAAGCGCCAGCCTGCGCCACCCAGAGAAGCCCACTTTGTGAGAACTAACGGAAAGGAGCCTGAGCTCCTGGAACCCATTCCCTATGAATTCATGGCATGATAAGCATATAACATAGCTCACAGGAGTACTAGTGGACCCATGTTTTTAGGAGCAAGAACCTATTTACTCCCCATGAGCTCATGGCATAATACGTGTACAGCACAGCACACAGGATAACCAATAGCCCCCATGTAACAGTGATACAAGGTGCTGGGACCTATTTCCCACGACTTCAAAAGTCAATCAACACTTTGTCACAGTCAATGGCAAGGTGCCTCCCTGAGCTGCTGGAACCTCTTCCCCTATGAATTCATGGCATGGTAGATACAAATAATAGCATAAAAATGTTCCTTGTTCATTCACTACAAGTGTGGTTCCCCCCCCCAAAGAAGTATTAAAGCAAATTTTAATGTGTCCTAAAAAAAAAAAAAAAAAAAAAGAACTCGCTTTGTTCACTACTCCTTTCCCTAAGCCCTTTCATAACTCCACATTTGCTGGACGGAGGAATCCAGATTCACCAACTGCTGTCCAGCATCCTTTACGGACATCTCAGCCCACTGTTCCAACTCCTGTCGCTGGATAATCGTGCATGTCCTGACTCCTGGGAACTCCCTGGTCCTCCGGCCTGCAGGTCTCCTTTGCATCCACTTGCGCCTATCCACTCATTAAGGCTGTGCTCAACTTTGTCCTCTTCTGAGAAGACCCCGTGGTCCCTGCAACATGCCCCTGCAACATGCCCCAGCCCCTGAGTAAGTCAGCCTGTTCTGGTCTACTTGGGCCATTCATTCTGGTGTCCTGATGTGTTAAGTCCAGTGTCACTATCTAGAGTTCTACCAGGAGGACCTACTTGTTTGAGTCCCACAGTCAGGAACAGCGAGTTTTATGCTTTTACACTCCCACAACACCTGGTTAAAAGCCTTGTAGACAGCGAGGCTTCCTTACTTTATTGAATTATATTGTTGATTTTGTTTCTGACAATGGTTTCAATTAATGTAGGGTAGAGAAGTGTAGTTTTTCTCTATGATATAGACAGTCTGATTTTTCTTTGATAGCCCATTATGTGAATTCCAGTGTGATACGGGGAGCTGAGAAATGCCCATCACCCTGGATGCTGCGCTTTGACAAATGACCACAAGATACTGCATTTGTTTGTTTGTTTTTATTTTTATGTCAGACTGGTGATATGCTGACATCATCTTTACAAATTTTGAGGGAGGCACATTTCATATAGGAGCGTGAAAACCCAATCATTATGTTTATGAACTACAATGGATCTACTTTTGGTTTTGTTTTGTTTTTTAGACAGGGTCTTATTCTGTCACCCAGGCTAGAGTGCAATGGTGTCTTCACAGCTCACAGCAACCTCAAACTCCAGGGCTCAATTGATCCTCCTGTGATGGCCTCCTACGTAACTTGGACTACAGGTGCCCAACATGATGCCCAGCTAGTTTTTCTATTTTTTAAGTAGAGACGGGGTCTCACTCTTGCTCAGGCTGGTCTTGAACTCCTGGGCTTAAGCAATCCTTCTGTCTCAGCCTCCCAGAGTGCTAGGATTATAGGCATGAGCCATTGTGCCTGGCACTCTTTTCCTTTCAGTAGGTTTTGTTTTGGCATACTTCTAGATGAATAGGGTAGTTGCAAGATCAACAGAGAGTTACCATATACCCCTTCCCACTTTTCCTTAATGTTAAGACCTTGCGTAACCACAGTATAATGATCAGAGTCAGGAAATTAATGGCACAACTATGACATTAGCCTAACTCCAGACTTCAGCTGGATTTCACCAGTGTTTTCTGGACCCCCCCTGGCATTTACTCAGCGTGTCCCTGTAGTCTCCTGTGGTCTGTGACAGTTAGATGTCCCTTGTTTTTCATGGTCTTGACGGGGTGAGGAGCACTGGGCAGGCATCTCACAGCAGGTCCCTCAGTGTGGGCTTGTTTGATGTTTTCTCATGATTAGATTCACGCTGCAGGTTTTTTTTTTTTGTTTGTTTGTTTTTTTTTTTTTTGTAGAGACAGAGTTTCACTTTATTGCCCTCGGTAGAGTGCCGTGGCGTCACACGGCTCACAGCAACCTCCAACTCCTGGGCTTAAGCGATTCTCTTGCCTCAGCCTCCCGAGCAGCTGGGACTACAGGCGCCCGCCACAACGCCCGGCTATTTTTTGGTTGCAGTTTGGCCGGGGCTGGGTCTGAACCCGCCACCCTCGGCATATGGGGCCGGCGCCCTACTCACTGAGCCACAGGCGCTGCCCCACGCTGCAGGTTTTTAAGAACACACTGGAGGTGATGGGCCCTTGTCATCCCTTCATACATCCTATCAGACTGAGGGACGTTGTTGGTGATGTTACTCTTGGTCACTTTGTTCACATCTTGCCTGCCAGGTTTCTCCACTACTAAGTTTTCATTTTCCCTCTCTAGACTCTCCTTTGGGAGCAAGTTACTAAGCCCAGCCCACATTCAAGAAGGGGAGGGTTAAATTCCACCAGTATCTACAGATGTTATTTAGAGTTCTTTGTAAGGAAGATCTGTCTCTTGTCCTCTGTTTTATTATTCAGTCATTCATCCATTTCAGTATGGACTCCTGTATATTTACTTTACACTCTCAGTAATGATCTAATGCTATGTTATTTCTTTCATTGCCCAAATTGTCCTAGCTTTGGCCATTGGTGCTCTGGACTGGCCCCTGTGTCCCCTGGCATGCCCGAGTCCTTTTGCTCTTGGAGCACTTCTTGGCAACACACCACGTTCCAGGCTCACCACACAGTCCCCTGCCTCTGCCCTAGTACACAGCCAGGTCCCCAAGGAGCCTTGATTCCTTTATTGGAGAACTGTATTTAGAAACCACAATCTGAGTGAGAGTGTGTTCATTGCAACTGGGGGTGCTACTGCTTCCGGGGCCCTCAGGGCACAGATTCAGGAAATAAACATATATGATGACATGGATAGACATGTATCTATAAATTTCTGTCTATCTCTCCATCTATCTAATCTATCTACCTACCCATCGTCATTGACCAGCCTGTCTCCCCATTAAACTAAACAGGAGTTCACTTAAGTCCAGCACCCTGGCTTCATGCCCACACCCCCTTGCTTCTTCCTCAATTTTTTTTTATTTTTAGAGACAGGGTCTCACTTTGTCGCCCTTGGTAGAGTGCCAAGGTGTCACAGCTCACAGCAACCTCCAGCTCTTGGGCTTAAACGATTCTCCTGCCTCAGCCTTCCAAGTAGCTGGGACTATAGGCGCCCGCCACAATGCCCGGCTATTTTTTTGTTGCAGTTGTCATTGGCTGGCCCAGGCCAGGTATGAACTGCCAGCCTCCTCGGTGTAAGTGGCCGGTGCCTGTCTACACACCCACCGCACACAGCCCACCGCGGCCGTGACCCCCGTCTACGCACCCACTGCAGGAATTGAAAGGATCTCTTTGGAGAGAGCTACTGCAACCTGAGGGTCCCCCCTTCCTTTGCGATGTCACAGAACTACATCCTTCGCCACAAGCCTTGAGAGTGGGGCCCAGTGGTGAAACTGAGAGCAGGTCGAAAGTATTTCCATGGGCGTTCAAGGGGCATAAGGACCAGTGGAGGGTACAGGTGGGATGCCACTCAACTCCCATCTTGACGGGCTGGGACATGGGGGAGATGCTGCCCTGGAGCTGCTGCAAGTCCTTCCCAGGACGATGGGGGCCCCACTACTGAGCAGCCTGCCCAAGCCCCAGGGCTGGAAGACAGCCCCCTTCGAGAAGAGGAGCAAACTCAGCTGAAGGTGGAGAGGACCAGCAAAGACCTTTTTAAACAAAGTAATTACATTTTCCTCTCTGGGAGGCTGAGGTGGGGGGATTGCTTGAGCTCAGGAGTTGGAGAACAGCCTAAATAAGAGTGAGACCCTGTCTCTAAAAATAGCTATGCATTGAGGCCAGCGCCTGTAGTCCCAGCTACTAGGGAGGCTGAGGCAAGAGCTCAGCCTTGAGCTCAACAGTTTGAGGTTGCTGTGAGCTGTGATGCCACAGCACTGTACCATGGGCAACACAGTGAGATTGTCTCAAAAAAAAAAAAAATAAGCACATTTAAAAATGTTTATGGACAGATTCCCGCTATGTTGCCCAGGCTGGTCTAGAACTTCAGGGCTTGTGAGCCTCCTGCCTTGGCCGAGGATTACAGGTGTAATTACAGCCACTGTACCTGCCCCAGCAGGACCTTTAAACACTCCACAAAGGTGCCCACCAGACAGGCAGTTTGGCCTGGAGGCTGTGGAACTAACTCAGGACAGGCACAGGCCCCAGCCAGGTGAGAACTCCCCTGCCCACCCTCCCAGCTCTCCCCGAACTTATGAGGTGAGCATGGGAGAAAGAAGCCACCACCTTCATCCCCATAGGGAGGCCCCAGTGAGCAATCTTGTGTGAGGACAGGCAAGGACCCTACCCCACTGGTGGTCCTACCCTTGAACAAAGATTCAAGTGGATGGTCCCTTGGGCTAGACCCTTCACGCTTCTCAGTCAAGACGTGCTTATGACGTGAAGTGACCACAGGACTATTTCCTGGGAATGAGCAAAAAAGGCTGGCATTTTCATGTAGGCTCCATCCCTTGGCAGGAAGAACATGTCTCACTGAGTAGAGGTAAGAGGAACAGCATGTGATAGAAAAGTTCATTGAAATTAAACCCTGGTGTCACCAGCAGCCTGGTTACCGTCATGTTTCCTGAAAAGTTGTTTTCTGGTTTCCGTAGCTGCCGGGTGCTCCACATGCGAGCACAGGGAACAATTTTATCAAGTGGGGCTTTGGTTTTCCCATTTGCACAGAAAAAGTGTCAGAAAAGTTGTAAAGATCCTTAGAAAATGAACATTTTTATTTATTTTGAGACAGAGGCTCACTATGTCGCCCTCAGTAGAGTACTGTGGTGTCCCAGCTCACAGCAACCTCCAACTCCTGGGCTTAAGTGATTCTCTTGCTTCAGCTTCCCGAGTAGCTGGAACGACAGGCGCCCACCACATTCCTGGCTGTTTTTTGTTGTTGTCAATGTTTATCAAGTCTGGGCAGTTTTGAACCGCCTGCCTCGGTGTACGTGGCTGGCACCCTAACCACTGAGCTATGGACGCCCAGCCATGAAAATTAACATTTTTTTTTTTTTTTTGTAGAGACAGAGTTTCACTTTATGGCCCTCGGTAGAGTGCCATGGCCTCACACAGCTCACAGCAACCTCCAACTCCTGGGCTTAAGCGATTCTCTTGCCTCAGCCTCCCAAGTAGCTGGGACTACAGGTGCCTGCCACAACACCCGGCTATTTTTTTGTTGTAGTTCGGCCAGGGCCGGGTTTGAACCCGCCACCCTTGGTATATGGGGCCGGCGCTTTACCCATTGAGCCACAGGTGCCGCCCCAAAATTAACATTTTTAATCAATAAAAATGCTCCCACTGACAGCAGTCCCAGTCTGCACCACGCAGTCCCAGTCTGCACCACGCAGACCCACCACAGCTGTGTTTGGTTTCATGTTGCTGATGGTCCCAGAGGGAGAAGCCAAACCACAGAATCCCCCAAACTGGCCATTCCTGGGAGCTGAGCGTAATAATGGAGCTGTTTAGAGGTGCAGTGTCAGTGTCTTACTTTACTGGCATCTGCTACACACTCAGTAAGCACTGTCTGTGTGGTTTCCAAAGTGTATTTTATTACCTGTAATTTTATTTACTTTATTATGTTTTCAAGCACAGATTTCAAGCTTGGGAGATGTGCAATATGATGAAATAGACATCCCTAATTATTAAAAACCTGCCAAGTGTAACAAGGGAGATAGACATCAATGAATAAACTGGGCTTTATTACAGAGGGGTCTATGATGGACTTGTGGGGAGCAGGGGTTCTGTGGGCTCCTGAAATAATATGTGAATCTTTTGAGTATGTGAATAAATTTTGGAGGAAGAAGGCCAATTACTTTTCTTAGACTTCTCAAAGTGCCAGTGACTCAGATAAACATCACTGGTATAAAATTAAGTAACTGAACTGTAGAGCTAGTGGTTGAGTACACCAAATACAGCAGCTGGTCTGTTTGCCAAGAAAATGAGATCAGTGGTTCATTTCCTTATTGTAAATAAGAACAGAAATATAAATAAAGGGATATCTCAGTATGTACCAGAATCCACCTTGCTACCTCACTTGAGGGAACATTTCCCTTCTTCCCTTCCTTCCTTCCTCTTTTGGAACTGTTCCCTGTCCAGTTATGTGGCTGAAGCAGTACCTACCCCACTCACAGGTATAATAATTTATCTTATTTGACTAGCTCTTGCAGATAATAAATTAGAAAGCATGATGCAAACTAGGCTTGGAAGCATTTATACATTGGGGCTGCCTCCTCGAGTGGCGCTTCCTGGAACCCTGCTGCATGCGAAGCGGTCAGGTTGTTCCAGCCATCCTGGGCAATGGTCCAGGCTGACAGCCTGTGGGACTTGCCAGCCCTGTGAGGCCACTGTAGTTCTTCCAAATTAGTACCCCAGCTGATACTGCAAATACATAATTGTTTTAATCCACTGTTCTTCTCAGCAATAATTAGTGAAACAACAGTGGATTTTCTACTGCTCCCTACTCCCCTCTTCAGCTGACTCCAGCTACTTGTCCCCTCCTGCTTCGTGTGCTGATGCCTTCAGTGCTGTACTCAGGAAACAGCCCACAGCATCCACTTTTTAAATCAGCCCTTCCAAATAAAGGCACACTTAAATGTATTAAGAATATTTTCCATCAGAAGGATCGTCACTGCTGGAGTCTGTAAATGCAGTCAAGATTTTCTTCATGAAAAACATCTGTCAAATAAATGGAGCTCTGTGACTATTCTGTGAACTGTCATTTGTATATTAGCAGAACAGGTGGTTCAGGTTATTAGCTGGTACCTGGAAATAGGCCCATTATGGGAAGTGAACTTGTGTCATGATCATATTCCTCAAAACAGAATTTTGCATATTTTCCCTGGTAATTGTGTAAAGGTCAATTCAACATATGAAATGGAGAAAAAGTAAAGTTTTAAGAAAAACCAACTAGTTGATGAGGGACCCTTTGTGGAAGGGATGTAAGAATTTTTTTAAATTATCAATCACTCCTTCATCCAACAAATATTGAGCACCTACCACAGGCCAGAATCATTCCCAGTGTGGGAGACAGCTGTGAACAAAACAAAGTCCTGCTGTTGGGGTATGATGTGGAGACCACAGGACGACAGCTGGTAAGAAATCCAGCTAGGTTGGGACCAGTCAGGCTGGTAGTGGCTACGCAACATTGGAGCTGAGATGCCAAACAGGCTGAGGACACATACCTGGGGTTTACACTGGCCAGTCTGTGCTAAGCCCCAAGGAGACGATCACGGGGATTTAAGGACTTACACTCCTGGCTGGGTGCTCACGTCTGTCATCCCTGCACACTGGGAGGCTGAGGTGGGAGGATTAGTTGAGACCAGGAGTTCAAGATCAGCTTGTGGACCTCATCTCTACAAAAAAATTAACCAAAAGCCAGGTGCGAGGGTGTGTGCCTGTAGAACCAGCTAGGCTGAGACAGGGGGATCATTTGAGCCCACGAGTGTGAAGCTGTAGTGAGCTGTGATTGTGCCACTGCACTCCAGCCTGGGAGACAGAGCAAGAACAGATTCTACCTCAAAAAAAAAAAAAAAAAAAAAATTAAAAACTATGATTTTAAATAGGACTATTTAGAGTATTGAGTTAGCATCTATGACTTCCATGACTTTTTCAGGTTGATTTTATCAGGTTGACTTATCAGAAAAAAACCACAATGACTTCTCCCAAGAAATCCAGATCCAGTGGAAGTATTATTGTATATCACACGTGAAGTCTGGTTTAAAAAAAATACAGCTTATTCTGATTAAATTTTAGTCCTACTGCTAGGAGTAAGTTAACTTTTTAAAAGTGTAAGTCTAAAAAAATAGAAACAAAAATATAAATCTATATAAAGAAATCTAAGAAAGAATAATCTAAGAATTGATTATAGCACCATAGTTGCCAATGTTGATCAGACTGTGCAAATGTGTCAATCAAAATAAACACCCATTCAATGCTGAAAACGCAGGAATGCAGGACCATACGGAGACCCACATCATGAGACCTGAGCCAAGAGTAACATAAACAAGAACACAGAGGTAACAGAAAGTTGGAAAATTCAAAACAAATTACAAGAAAAATAAGCTACAGGCATGTTGTAAATTTCCACCTCAAATGAGCACCTCTGAAGTTGTACGTAGTGACTGCGGGGACACGATCAGTTTTGTTGGTCTTAACCCACATGGAATAAACAAACAGGAAAGTTTCCCTATCAAGGAGGCAGCTGAAGTATACATCAGCTGATAGCTTCTACGCCAAACTCAACTAAAACTGCAGTAAAGGAATTTAAATGGACAAATACACACAGACTCATGATGACCAAGAAGGAAGGCACTAGCTACAACAAAGTTTTTTTTTTTTTTTTTTAACTTTTTTAGAGACAGAGTCTCACTCTGTTGTCCTCAGTAGAGTGCGGGGGCGTCACACAGTTCACAGCAAGCTCCAGCTCTTGGGCTTAGGTGATTCTCTTGCCTCAGCCTCCTGAGTAGCTGGGACTACAGGCACCCGCTACAACCCCTGGCTATTTTTTGTTGCAGTTCGGCCGGGGCTGGGTTTGAACCTGCCACCCACGGGATAGGGGGCCAGGGCCTTACTCACTGAGCCACAGGCACCGCCCTACAACAAAGTTTTGGAAGCTGGAAAGTACATGGACGAGTGGCAAAGGATTCAGCAGACCCAGACAAAGCTGCGTCTACACCAGCAGTGGGGAGAGTTGAGCAGGGACGCGCTACAAGGCAGGCACTGCTGAAGACGCGGGCACTGAGCCACCACCCTGAACGCGACAGGCTGGGTTAAAAGGTGCTCACGGTACAATGGATCCCTGCCTCCACTGCAATGTCATCTCCTCATTCAGCAGACACAGGGATGCTTCTTGAGGACGTAAGATAGAGGGACTTCAGAGTAGAGAATCGCAGGCTTAGTGAGGCTCAGGTACCACAGACTAGGTGGCCATCTGCATGCCGCCACCACCCAGCTCCTGCATGCTGATGTTAGACCTCTCCTCTCCAGTCTGGGAGACTTTTCTCTAGGAAACCAGACAAACCAAGAGGAAAGACCTTCACACACTGACCTCAGGGGGCCCTCAACTAACAGCCCACCCAGATATTCCATAGTAAAGGAACCTCTGAGTTCAAGGTCCACCCTCTCGTGCAGAGCTTCCCATTAGCATTTTCATCTGTCCCTGCCTAATCATGAATAACCAAGGGTTAAGGGCATTTGGGGAAAGCATCTAATAGGAACATACAAGTAAACAGCAAGAGAAACTGGGAAGAAATAATGTATTCTTCAAAAACATAAAATTTTTTTTTTTAAAGGAGTTTCTCTCTTCCATGGGCTAGAGTGCAGTATTGTCAGCCTAGCTCACAGCAACCTCAAGTTCCTGGATTCAAGGGATCCTTCTGCCTCAGCCTCCAAGTAGCTGGAACTATAGGCACCTGCCAACACACTTGGCTAGTTTTTCTATTTTTAGTAGAGACTAGGTCTACCTCTTGCTCAGGCTAATCTCAAACTCCCAAGCTCAAGGGATATTCCTGCCTTGGCCTCCCAGAGTGCTGGGATTATAGGTGTGAGCCACCATGCTCAGCTTTAAAAATATTTTGACAGGGGCGGCACCTGTGGGTAGGGCACTGGCCCCATATACCAAAGGGGGCAGGTTCGAACCCAGCCAAACTGCAACAAAAAATAGCGGGGCATTGTGGTGGGCACCTGTAGTCCCGGCTAGTTGGGAGGCAGAGACAAGAGAACTGCCAAAGCCCAGGAGTTGGAGGGCTGTGAGCTGTGTGATGCCACGGCACTCTACCAAGGGCAAGGAAGTGAGACTCTGTCCCTACCAGAAAAAAAAAAAAAAAAAAAATATATATATATATATATATAGAGAGAGAGAGAGAGAGAGAGAGATGCTATTCCACTCATAAAAGAAAAACATGTTAAATTAAAAAGGAATCTTTAGAACATTAAAAAAAATCTCGTGAATTAAAAAATGATAGCAGTCAGAAAAAAATCAATAGAAGGATTGGAAGACAAAGTAGAAGAAACACAATTAAAGAGATGGAAAAACATGACAGAAGAGACAAAACACACAAAGGTCAGCAGAGGACATCTAACTGCACAGCAGAAGGTCAGCAGAGGACATCTAACTGCACAGCAGGAGTTCCAGAAAGAGAAATAAGAAGAAAAACAAAACAAAATGGGAGGCAATTATCAGTGAGGTCTAAAACACCAAAGATTCTGATGAAAGTGTTTGGAGTGTCAAGCACATAGGATGGAAACAGCCACCACGATACATCACCATGGACCATGGGAGGAAAAGGAACTGGTTACACACACAGGCTTACACCATTAAAATTCTGATTGGAAATGAAATCCAATACAAACTGTTAACTGTCAATGACGGGGGAAGGGAATAAAGACATTTTTAGTCACATAAGATCTCAAAAAACTTGAGAGTATCTTTTGCTTCTCAACACATGTACAGGGAACATAATCAATGACGAATGCCACAAAAGAAGGAACCAACCAAAAAAGGAGTACACAGGACACAGAGAACGGGAAATCTGCAGTCGGAGGCAAAAGGAGCGAGCAGGTCGGTGCTCTGCACAGCTGAGAAGGCAACTACCTGGGCTCCACAGCTGTACCAAGCTTCCCCTTGCAGTGAATTGACAGGCACGTCAAACTGTCACTTTGACTGTGGAGAGCCACAGGGATCTCGTGTATGGCTGAGACCTGCGATGTCATGCTAAACACAGATGGCTTAAACAAAAGCATCACGACTCTCTTCTAAGCATTATCATAGCAAGAACATTATTTCCTAAAACTGAAAAGAGAAAATAATCTGCCAGAGTTTTAGGAATTCTATCTAGCCTCACAAACACCTATGTGCAGCCACCTTCAGGTCGGGTGGGTTGTGGTTCCCTGGGAAAAAGATAAGGAGTCTTTTTACCACTCACGCTTTTATTTTTGTGATTTGTGTACTGCAAATAGTAACTGTTCAAAAATGAACTAATGTATATTCTAATTTAAAAAAGAATTAAAAAGATTTGAGCATCAGACATAGTGAGGATAAGTTTTATGAAACTTAAATATATAAAACTATTTAATGCACATGTATCAATATTCATTACAAATGTGTTTACAGGGTTATGATATAAAATGTTTCTTACTATAGGTTGCAACAGGTAAACCAAGTACTTCTGTAACTGTAAATCCTGTCTCCCTGCAGTATTTACTCAGCACCCACTGGGTCGGGGGCATTCCCCGATCCAAGATGTTTGTGCCCCGTGGGTGGACGTGTACACGCATTCAGAACACGCCCTGTGGTGCAGTGTTAGGGAGAGGCTCTGGCAGGTTCTTATCAGCATGCCACTAGGGAGAAAGTTAAAAAAAAAAATAAAGATGATAAATATCACTGTTATAACATTTTTTATTTTCAGGAATTTATTCTAAGACAAGAAATATTAATATTATAGGTTTATTCCAATATTTTACAATATCTTCTGTAACATTCCACTCAGAAGGTAGAAAACCATGAAGTCCTTCCCTGAGGAAGGGTGCAGATGGAATGTAATATTGCATTTCTGTGCTATGTAGAATACACACTGTGAAGACAAGGAAAGTCGGTGATTCCATTTTTCCTCCTAGATAAAATTTTTGCTGACCTGCTCACTTCATAGCTAGGAGGTGTCTTGTTAAGATTTGCCACCATGACGTAGGAGCAGGGACCCTCGCCAATGAGCACAGTGAATGTGATGCTGCCTACACCCATCCCGTGGACAGTGAAAAGGACCTGCCCTCAGCATCGCACACCAGTCAACCTACTAGAGATCATGACTATGTTGGGCAAAACCCTCCAACTTAAGTTTTAAATAGTGAAAAGATAATCAAGGTATAAATACGGGCATGTACCTGGAATTATGAACACATCCTGTTCACAAATGTTCACTTTTATACTGACAGCACCCTGAGACAGTCAAGGGCACAATCACATTTTTAAAAATCAAGAATAAGCAGTAAACACAAAAGGGCATTTGCACAAGGCAGAGAATCTTGTTTCTTGGTAGTAGACAGAAAACAACTATCTAAAGAAATAGGCTCACAGATGGTACAATCTAGAATTTGAATCTGAGTATCAGTCTTGAAGACATAGCTGTATATATAATCTTAATTTACAGTCAACATTTCACATTAGCAGTTTCTTTTACTAGTTTTTTTTTTTTTAAACCCTCCTGAAACCCTCAAATCATGTTTCCTTTATTAGCCACTTTAATAACTACTTTATCCCTTAATGATCTTATTCCAAGTTAGGTTAGTACACTCCTCCGACTGTGTAGCCTAACCGTCTAGGGAAGCTTTTCTGGTCGCCAGATGATGCCTTGCTATGGAGACTTACCAAGCTCCAAGTGAACCCTGAATCAGATACAGAAATATGTGGAACAGTAATCTATTTCTAAAAACGTGCAAAAAAGATTTAAGGCAGATGGTAACTCCAACAAGAGTTACTCAAGTACTAAAATGGCACCCTGGAAATGGCTTATAGCAAAAGCTGATTTTCTATTAGGTCTGTCATATGGGTAGACTATTCTGCCAGCAGAGAACAGGCTGCGTGGGCAGGCCACACTGAGGCAACCGTCCTCCTGCGGATCCACAGCAGCAGAATGACTTTTGGTGCTATGTGGCTCATACTTGTACCCAGCAAGACAGTCGAGTTCCCTCAACCTCATTTGTGCCTGAGAGAAGGCAGGGAGAGTATTTCCATAAGGAGGAGGCTGCAAGGGGCTCCAGCCGCATGCTCACTCTGGGAAGGCACGATATGTCACGGTGAAGGAGCACCATGGGCTGGTTTTAGCAGCTTTACTGGAAGACTATCTGTCATGTCTACACCACAGAAAAAACTGCCCCACCCCCAAAAAAGGTCATGCAGAAAAATCAGATTCCTAATAGAAAAGGAAGTAAACATCCAAAATCGGCAAAAATATAGTTTAAAAAAGAAAACATGCAAAATATTTTTACTATGAAATGCTCTGATCTGCATGACTTAGTACTTATTTCACATTAACTAGATCCGATTGCTCTGAGAGATCTCTTATATTTTAGAATATCTATTTTTTTAAAAAATAGCTATTTTTCAATCAGAACACAAAACTTAATATTTGTGCATCCACATGTAAGCTATCCTGCTTGGTATGACCAAGCCAAGATACTAAAAGGTCAGTGAAAGAATTTTTAAAAATCTCTAGTCACAGACTAACGATATTTCTTCAAGTTTTCTGGGCTATGTTACTGACTTGTATTGTGGAATCTGAATTTTCAGATATAAATACCAGTCAATGGTTGGCTATCAATACGCAAAAGCCACAGTGTCGGGAGGACCTTCCGAATACTGGCATAGGTAAAATTATTCTTAAAATTGGACCATAGTAAGTGGAATGCCCTAACCTTTCTTAGTTCAAACTCTGCAAGTCGACGCTAACATTTGTAATTAGGCCCTTCCACGTGATTTAAGCAGATATACTGACTTTGCGGTCTATACTTTGTAAAAGGGCAGGTAACTCTAGCACAGAAGAAACTATGTAATGTGGAACAGGGGAGGACTTCAGTGGCACTATTCCATTTTTGTTGATCCAGACCGTTGCTTTGAGCCCTGCATTGAGGCCTCCTTGTATATCGGTTTCTAAAGTGTCACCAACCATCACGCAGTCCCCAGGCTGTACTCCAAGGAGGCTGCAGCAGTAGTAAAATATGGACGGTGCTGGCTTCTCCTCTCTCTGCTCTCCACCTATGACAACCGCGTCGAAATAGGACTGACAGGCACAAGCTTCGATCTTCTCCCTCTGGGTCTGTCTGTCCCCATTTGTCAGGAGCAGCAGGCGGACCTCCTTCCGGAGTTCAGTGAGCATAGCTCTGACATCCTCTGCCAGTGTCATGTGCTGCAGGCGTGTAGATTTCCACAGCAAGTAACACTCTTCAGCCAGTTTCCTGTTGGCTGCACCACCTTTTGTTTCCTGGATTGCTTCTTCCCAGTGTGCAGTCCTCAGATCAGTAATGCACATGCTGTAAGGATGAAAACACTCCTTGCTGAGTTTAACTTGAACTTTATCACAGATGATTTCAGCCTCTTCTTTATAATGATATTTTGACTGTAAGAGCTTTATCACCTAGAAAAAGAAAAATAACTCCATTAACACACTGCATGTCTTTAACAGTCATGTCCTAGAAAGTTGTCATCCTACAGGTGGCTGAGAGATTTCAGCTCCACTCCTCTGCTCAAAGCAGCTCCCTTCTCCACAGCATTTCTGGTGTTCAAAGAATCTCTCTAGGTAATTCATTCACATTCTATTCTAAGAAGATTGTTCATACATAGCCAATATCAATTCTTCATTTGGTAAAGTCCAACATGTTTTATTCTGGTTATGAAGACAGGAAAACGTGTGTTAATAAGACACTTTAAATTTCTAACTACCATTACTCACTATTCTTCCCAGAAAAAAATAACACTAGTTCACCGAACCTTTTCTCATCTACTAAATCCGGTTCACATTTTGAATATCATAGCTTTCTTGCCCTTTAGAAAGGACAACTGCACCTCATTCTGTATTGTCTCCTAGAGACCCCTGCACCCTAGCCCCAGTATCCTGCTCCTGACCACACCCTGCACTGGGCTCCTTCCCCGTCTGTTTTACTCCCTGCCCACAGGGCTTTCTAGGATCACCTCCCTAACAATTGCCTACACATAAAGTCCCTGTCTTAGTGAGCGTGAGGAAGTCCACCATGCCCGGCAACGCCGTCTCACAGGCGGGACTAGCACAGTAGCCAAACAAGGACAAATGTGTCACCTCCAGTGGTTGGCTACTCATACCATAAACTCACCACTGTGAAAGTGAAAGAGAGAAACATACACCTTCTTCTTCCTGCAGTTTAAAAATATACCAGCCCTAAGAATTTTAGGGGGATGCAAAATACTGAAAATTTTTGCTCCATAAAGCTAAATCTCATTTTTCTCATAAAGCTAAATTTCAATTAATAAATCAAGTTGTTTTGAGCTCCAGAGTTATGTCCCCATTTTTTCTAGCAACATCAGCTGAGTGAGTCTTAAACTATGACTGACAAGACACCCTGCATTTCAGCACCCTACAGCTACACAGTGAAAAGACGGGGACGTGAGAGCCCAGTGAGGCGGTGGGCACCTGTAGTCCCAGCAGGAGGATTGCTTGAGGAGTTCATAGCTGCAGTGACTGCAACACTGCACTCCAGGTTGCATGACAGAGTGAGACCTCAACTCTTTAAAAAAAAAAAAAAAGGGGGAGAGCAAGGGAGAAAAGGAGAGAAAGGAAACAAACACCCAGGACCACAATGCTCGAGCTCCAAGAGGAGCTGGCTTGTAACCAGTGAACGGAGAGCTTCCAACACACACTCAACTTCCTGTTACTGCAATTGGCACCACAGTAAGGAGCACATTCCTGGGCGCTGGAAGGGCAGGATCAGCTCACCTTAAAGAGGCCACGTTTGTAAAGGCAGGCACCATGCTCCCAAGCTTCAAAATCTCTTCCTACTACATCCCTTGAATTAACTTTCCCATTTTGTCAAACAGCAATTATAGATTTGCTTAGGACAATAAGTAGTATTTAAACAATATTAGCATCTTTAAGAGAAAAATTTATCATTCACTTACTATTAGGTCAAACAGAAATAACCTTTACATTGAATTAGTGCATGTTATTACAAACTCTCAGAACACCTACACTGAAAGAAGGGGAGTTTTGACTGAAATGAGGGTGGAGGCTCCAACTTGGAGGTGTGATGATGTCATTTTACACAGGATGAGGCAGGTTTTAAAAGAATTCCGGTAAAATGAGCCCACCAGGTACTTGCAGGCCTGAAGAGAGGGACCCCACTTTGATAGAGAGAGGGTATCAGTTTGCAGACTAATAATAAACTCAAACTTCACTACTTTAAAATTCTATTTTAAGGCTCTTGCTGACCACACACAACAAAGAAACTATTCTGCTTTCCGCTCCCTGCATCCAGAACTAAACTTAATGCCATCAATACTCGAGTTTAGCTAACTGATTTTAAAAGATTTTTGGAGGGCTGTTTTAGGAAACATCTAACACGTTGTAACACCAACAATTTTTTTTTTTTGCGACACAGAGTCTCACTCTGTTACCCAGGCTAGAGTGCCCTGGCGTTAATAGTTCTGAGCAACCTCAAACTCTCGGGCTCAAGGGACCTTCCCTGCCTCAGCCTCTTGAGTAGCTGCAACTACAGGTGCCCATAACAACGCCTGGCTGGTGTTTTTATTTTTAGTAGAGACGAGGCCTTGCTCTTGCTCAGGCTGGTCTTCTGAGAGCAAGAGATCTGCCCACCTTGGCCTCCCAGAGTGCTAGGATTACACATGTGAGCCACCATGACTGACCACTTTTAAGTATTTTTTTGAGTATCAAAGGCTAAATTCCAAATAAAACAAATTTAAAAACACATGATCACAAAAATATGAGGACTACCTAGCAATTCAAGCAGCCCTTCTGTTATTTTTAAAGTTCAATTGTGTGCTCAGATATTAACTACTCAATGAGACCAAATCTGACCACTTATTTAAAATTGCAATACATCCCCCTACTATTTTTTCTATAAACGTATTTGATTTATTATGTGTACTGTCATCCCCACCAGGAAATAAACCCACAAGGGCAGAAATCTTTTTGTTCCAGTCTTACTATGTTGCTCAGGCTGGTCTTGAACTCCTGGACTCAAAGCCATTCTCCCACCTCAGCCTATTGAGTAGCTGGGATTTCAGACATGCACTCCCATGTAAGCATGGTGCAGACATTCGGGCCCCAAAGCAAGGATTTAAGGGTGATGCCCTGGGTTTGGCTTGCTACAAGCACACAGGTGAATGTGCATGGTTGGCAGCTGGAGGCCCCGAGGCCAGACAGAAACGTGGGAAACGTGGGTGAAGTTAAAAGACAAACTGAAAATGCCCACTGATGCCGGCAATGTGGGAGGCGCCTAATGACCTGGCAGGTTTCTTTCTTTGTAGTGAAGAGTCACACGGCAGTGAACTTATGAATAAACAGGAGGCGGAGAACAAGGAGGGAATGGGTACAGCGTTCTCCTGACAATCACGCTGTCAGAGGGGCAACACTCAGCGTCAGGGAGACGAGTCCAAGAGATTCTTTTTAATATTTAAAAAACATAGGGCAAATATGAATATGCAGCAGGAGTGAAATGCACCAAAAAGGAAAAAGGATGAAGAGGTGGAAGATCCAAGGAGACGAAAATTAACCGATGAAGCCTTAAGAGGAGGGTCAGAAGGATTAGCTTCTTCTGAAAGTGGAGCTTTTCTGGGTGGGGTTGGGGAGTGAGGAATCAAAAATTACCTACAGATGCAACGTCCACTGTTCTGGGGACTGGAAGCCTAAACGCCCTGACTTCATCACTACACAATTCATTCATTCGTTAAAAAAACACTTGTACGGCCCAAATCTACTGAGATAAATAAATAAATAAACAAATTAAAAAATAAAGCGTTCTTCCCCAAACCTGCTAAATCCTCCGTTTTTTCCATGAGGCTAAAGGCAGAGGAAGGGAAGCGGGGAGGACCAGGGGCTTGAGAAGCGCCAGGCAGGTCGGGCGAGAGAGGGACCCCAGCGGGCGCAGCGCCCCAGGGACGGTCCCCAGGGTCCCGGCGAGGCCGCGACGCCAGAGGGAGGTCTCAGAACGCTCCGCGGCGGGGTCAGGTCCAGGCTTGCCCCGACGGCTGTGCCGCTGGCTGGGTCAAACCTGGGGCTCACCGTCCCAAGTCTCCTCAGAGACCCACCGAGCCCACGAAGACGGCCCTGCGCCGCGGTGGGCACCGAGAACACGCACGTCCCGCGGCCGGGGTCACCGTCTACGCTGCGGGCAGCGCCGCCACCGTGGCCGCGGCAAGGACATCCTTCCGGCCCGGCTGCGGGGCGTCTGCGGCACCGGCGCCCCCCACCGCCCGCGTCCCCGGAGCCCGCTTCCCGCCCTTTCCCGCACTGGGACAGCTGCCGGGGCGCTTCCTGGGGTTGAGGAGCGCGGGGAGGAACCAGGGGACGCGAAAGCGCGCGGGCCGTTACCTCCAGCATGCCTCTCCTGCTCGCCCCGGCCGTGTCGATGAGCGTGTTGTCCAGGTCGAAGAAAACGGCCCGCACGCGGCTGAGCCCCATCTCGCCCGCAGCCCGCCCGCGTAGCCCGCCACCTCGCAGCCGCCACCCGCGCCTGCGTGCGGAGGGCAGGCGGGGAACCGCGAGGCGCGGGCGGAGCCGGGAGGTCACCTGACACGCTCGTTGGCCTGCCGCGGCTCGCCCAACTCCCGCGAGTTGTGCCAGTCCGAGTCCTAAGAACAGCGAGATCCCGCGAGACTTCCGGGGTCCCGGTCTGTAAAGCGCGCGAGAGGCGCTACTGCGTCACAGGCTGCGCCCTAGTCTGGGCTGCTTGTGGGTGGGGTTTGTGAGGAGTGGTGGTTGCTTTCCTTGGACCAGTTTTCTTGTCTTCGCGTTGCTCTCGCGGTCGTCAGGGAGACTTTCTGCGTGGTCGCGCCCCGGGAGGGGCACCAGGGAGCCGGCTCTCCCCGGTAGGCGGGCGTCGGCGCGGAGCTCCTGGCCGCTTCTTTGCTGGCCCCGAGCCGGGGTGTAACTGTCTGGGTCTAAAACCATCCTGCACACTGACGAAGGGCGCAAGGAAGAAACTAGAGAGGGTTTCCGTAACTCTGCGGAGGTGCAGGCTTAGCTGAAATAATGGGAGTAATTGGCCATTGTCTCTTCACTTGCTTGAGAATAATCACTGTTGGCTCTGTTAGCGTCTTTACCCTGGAGTAGGGTCTAACTTCCAGGGCCTGCATTCCAGGAAGGGACCCGCCTAGACCGAGGAACACGCTCAGTTGGTCTTGGTCCCTCCACTCAAGGACCTGCATCCAGGTAACTGACCCACCCAGACAGTAGCCTACACCAAAGGAGTGATGGCAACCCCCTGAAACCAGCCAATCAGCAGATTGCCCCGATTGCCCACCAAACTGTCTTTAAAAATACCATTACCCCTAATACTCAGGGAGGTGGAGTTTGGGAAGTTTTCATTTGTGATATCGTCCAGTAGGGCCTCCGTTTCTTTGAAAAGTTCTTCCCCTTCAGCAATCCCTATAATTTATATCTTTGTGGAGTCCCACAATTCTCTGAGTGACTGTTCTGGTTTCTTTCTCTTCTGCCTCTTCAACTACCTGAGTTAGCTCAAGAGCTTTATCCTCAAGTTCTGTGCTTCTTTCTTCTCCATAGTCTAGTGTGCTTTTGATATTTTTTACTGCATATTTAAGTTCCCTGATTGACTCGTTCAAGTCCTTAAGCTTTGCCACATCCTTTCTATATTCTTCATATCTTTCATTTATTTCTTGGTTCTCTTTTTTCACTTTTTCATCAATTCCCTTTGCTATCTATGTTTTAAATTCCCTTTTTTGTCATTTCCATTCAATCTTTGTAGGTGGAATCCTCTGCAGTGGCTATCTCATGCTTCTTGGGTTTTCATGGTGCTGTGGTTTCCTCCTCGTGTGTTTTCTTCTTGTTCCCTTCCTTCCCCTACTTTTTCCTCTTAGTGCCTCCTTCACTTTAAATTACCTTATCTCCCAAGTTTAGGTATTAAAGTGGCCTGTAGCTATCAGGCCAAAAGGAAGTGAAGGGTAAAGTGGAAGAAGAGAGAAAGAAAAGAAAAAGACATAGAAAAAGAAAAGAAGCAGGGTTGAAGGAAAGAGTTGAGGAAAAAGAACAAGGACAGTAAGAAGGAAAGAGAGAGGAGAAATGGTGGTGTTTGGCAGGGTTTTTTGACCCACACCCACAACTCCAGGACTTTGGGGAGGGTCAGGCTGCGTGGGTCAGGATCTCCTTACCAGCCTAGGCAAAAACAGACCCTGCCTCCGCCAAATACAATAAAAAATATGGAGTTATGTTGCAGTGGTCACCTACCCCAATACCATCTTTCCAAAAGCCAAAGCTAGAAGGACACCCTACACTTTGAGCTCATGACCTCTTGAGCCACATAAATGCCATACCTCCTGCCAGATCAATATCATTGTCCTCAGTCCTCAGAGAAAAGAAAAAAATAATAAAAATAGTAAAAGAAAATTAAAAATACAATTTTATGAACTGAAGAAAAAAGTGATATCTCAGTTGTTGTATGAGAAATTTATGTGGATATGATGAGAAACATAGAATAATCTCTACCTAATTAGAGAAAAAAGGAGAGAAATGAAAAAGAAATACAGAATAAAAGGGTTGAAAAACCATAACCAAAATGGAGGAGCCTTTGCTACAATTGAAGAAAGTAAAAATGAAAAAATAAAAATACACCCAAACCATATCAAACAAAACAAACAAAAAAAAGCAACAACAAAAAAAGAAGAAGAAACTAAGGAAAAAAACTGGGAAGAAAAGCAAAAGAAGAAAGAAAATATATATGTTTAAATCACACATGAACTTTATGGTCACTCTTTAAATACACATATATATAAATTGCAATACATTCCCTGGACACCAAGTGGCACTGTGGTGTTAGGAAACGGAGAATATGCAGGCTGTTTTTGTTGTCCTAATATTGGGGTCAGAAGCCATTCTCCAGTTACAGCAGAATCCCAGACCTGACTTGACCTACTCGCACCCAATCAGGGCCTGGTCACTTCACCAGCACTCAGTCCCCATGGGATTAGGATCCCAAAGCTCTCACCAGATCTCCTAGGTGGTATGGGTTGACTTTTCACACAGTGCCCCTGATAACGAAGTCATTTTCCCTGAGGTGGCGGTGCTCAACTCACCCCAAAGATGACTGCCCAAGCTCAGCAGCCATGCTCAGGCCAGCTGTGCACTAGGACCTTACAGACTGTGTCTCTCAGGCAGCTTTCCTTCAATGGTGGCTTGCCTGTAGCCAAGCTAATGGGAGCTTCATACCACATGGCACATGATCTTGGCTGCCTGACACTGCTCCAGTTCCCTTGCTCATCCAAGCCCCTCCAAAGCAGTACAGGGAGCAGTCCAGACCAAAAACCAAACCATTAGTACAGCCCTTTCCTACCTCCAGTCTTCTGGGGAGGGCTGCCAGTTGACCTCTACCCATACCCTGGCACCTACCCTCATGCTGGTCCTTCTTAGCTCCAGACCTCCTGGAGTCTCCTATTGCTTCACTGTAAACAGAGCAATGTTTCTGGGTAGGTTCTCCTAGTCAGAGAGTCAGAGGTGGCTTAAGTCCTCTGTCCACTGTGTCACCAAGAGCAGCTGGCAAGGAGATGTTTCTAGTCCGCTATCTTACTTCGCCCCACTGCTATAATATAGTGTTTTTGTTTTTTTTTTGAGACAGAGCCTCAAGCTGTAGCCCTAGGTAGAGTACTGTGGTATCACAGCTCACAGCAACCTCCAACTCCTGGGCTCAAGTGATTCTCCTGTCTCTGCCTCCCGAGCAGCTGGGACAACAGGTGCCAGCCACAATGCCTGGCTACTTTTTTTGGTTGCAGCCATCATTGTTGTTTGGCGGGCCAGGCTGGATTCAAACCCACTAGCTCAGGTGCATGTGGCTGATGCCTTAGCCGTTTGAGCCACAGGCGCCGAACCATATAATATAGTTTTTAAGAGAGATCTTTTTCTCTTGGCACATGAGATTTCCACTGAGAAGTCTGCTGCCGGTCACAGTGGAGTTCATTTATATGTTATTTTTTTCTTCTCTTAAGACCTTTTCTTTATTTGTAATCTTTGGAAACATGCTAAATGCCTTGAAGTAATCTTGTTTAGGTTAAATCTGCTTGGTGATTTTATTGTGTTTTGTGTGTGTGGTTTACTATTTAGTCTTTCTTGGAGAATGTTTGATATGCTGATGAGATGAATGTATATTCTGTAGTTTTGTTTTTGTCGACTATTCTGTAAGCATCTTTTGGGTCCATTTGTTCTATTATCTTGTTTAGGTCCAGTGTTTCTTTATTAATTTTCTGCCTCCCAGAGTTCTAAGATTCTAAGCATGAGCCACTATCTCAGGTCTGAAATAAACTTTTAATAAATAACAGTAAAAAAATACAATGATGGTCATTATAAATGATACAGTGATCAATTCAACAGGAAGATATAACAAAACCTAAATATATGTACACATAACACAAGACCTTCAAGATTCATTAAAGGAGGCCAAGAAGAGGTATAAAGAGCAACATAGTAACTAGTGAGGAACTTTAACACTCCACTGACAGAAGTAGACAGGTCATTGAGGCAGAAAATAATAAAGATCAGAGCAAAAGTGATTCAAATAAAGATCCCCCCCCCCAAAAAGTAAATCAACAAAACTTAGTTGTTTTTTTCAAACATAAAACATACTGACACATCATTATATTATTGATAAACAATTTCTAACTAAGAAAACAGAGAAGAGTCAAATAAATAAAATAGGAAACAAATGTAGATGGTGAAATCAGCTGCCTCACAAGGGACTGGCTTCTGTCTCACCTTCAACAAAGGTAGCATGGGCGGCACCTGTGGCTCAAGGGGTAGGGCGCCAGCCTCATATACCAGGGGGCGATGGGTTCCAACCTGGCTCTGACCAAAATTGCAAAAAAAAAGAAAAAAAGTAGCATGACTTGGTACTTTCTAATTTGGGGTCTAAGAAAAGGAATAAGTAAAATCATCTCTTTGCTAATTACATAATATGCATAGTAAAATTCTAAAGACTCAAAAAATTGTTAGAAGTGATAAATTCAGTAAGGTAGCTGGTTACAAACTTAACATACACAAATGTGGAATATTTCTGTACAATAACAATGAAGAACCCAAAATAATAATAAAACAGCCCCACTTACAATAGCGTGACAAATGAAATGAAATGCTTATGAGTAAATTTAACCAAAGAGGTGAAGGATCTGTACACTTAAAACCATAAAACACTGATGAAAGAAATTGAAGATGACACAAGTAAACGGAAAGATATGTCATGTTCATAGATCCGAAAAGTTAATATTTTGTTAAAATGTTAGCTGGGAATGGTGGTAATCCTGAAACTTTGGGAGGCCAAGGTAGGAGGCTAGGAGTTTGAGACCAGCCAGTTGGAGCAACATAGCAAGACCTTATCTCAAAAAACAAACAAACAAAAAAACATGCTACTCTACTGAAAGAAAATGACAGATTCAATGTAATTCCTAACAAAATTCTGATTTCATTTATCAAAAACATTGAAAATAAAATTCTAAAACTTGTATGGAACCATAGAAGACCTCAAATAGCCAAATCAACCTTGATTAAAAAAAAAAAAACTTAAGGTTGAAAGCATCACACTCCCTGATTTCAAAATATATTGTAATACTATCATAATCAAAACATGATATTGGCATAAAAGCAGACATATCAATCAAGGGAACAGAATAAAAAGCCAAGAGATATACCCATTAATTTAAGTCAATGATTTTGGACAAAAGTATCAAGAACACACCATAGGAAAATCACAGTCTCTTCAAATATATGGTGTTGGGAATACTGAATATTCACATGCAGAAACTAAAATTAGACTCTAATATTACAACATACATAAAATCAACTAAAAATTGATTTTAAATACTTGAGCCTGACGTCCAACATTATACAACTACTAGAAGAAAACAAACGGGAAAATATCCACATCATGATGAGGACGATGAATTTTTTAAAGTAAAAACAATGTTAATATTATTTATTATTAATATTATTTATTATTATTATGGACTAGGTACACACCGACTGAAAAAAAACCCACATAATATTTATCAGGTAACACAAATGAAAAATAAATCATCAGTTTCAGTATGGGGAAACAGACACACCCACACTCTGCTTGTGGGATGATATACTGGTGCAATTATTTGAAATTATTTTAATTTACCTATTTGATTTTTATTATGGAAAATTTCAAACATAAACCAAAACAGAGAAAATATTATAGTAAGCACCTCTGCATGCATTACTCAGGTTCAAAAAATTAAAAACTCACGGCTAATATTGTTTCATATGCACAAAGATATGAAAAATGTATATTTTTATTTCCTAACCTATACCCCCCATTATTTTCAAACAAATCCCATATATTACATAATTTCATTCACAAATATTTAAGTATTATATTTAAAAGACAGAGATTCTTTAAAAATATTATCATAATATCATAATTAAATCTGAATATTTTAACAGTAATTCCTTAAAATCACTACTGTTTGAGTTCCCAGATCGTCTCATTTTTCTATAGTTAGTTTGAATCACACCCAAATAAGATCATAGTTGTAATGAGACAATTTATCTAGTAAGTCTCTTTTAGTGAATGAGCTCATCTGCCACATCTTTATTCTTTGTAGTTTTTTTGGTTGAAGACATTAGAAGTTCTTTCTATCAAGTTTCCATATTTTGAATTTTGCTGATTCCACTCCAAGGTGGTTTAACATTCAATTACTCTGACGTACAGGTCATATGGGAAAGGTAGGATATAGCTTTTTTCCCTGCCTTTTATTTTTCTTTTTCCTTTTAATTAGTTTTCTATCCAATGAATTGGTTTCATAGTATTCAAGGGTCCTGTGATTTTCTATTTTAGTTTCATTATAAATACTTGGATTAAAACTACTGGATGTTGGGCAGCGGTGCCTGTGGCTCAGTGGGTAGGGCACTGGCCCCATATACCAAGGGTGGCAGGTTTGAACCCAGCCCCCAGCCAAACTGCAACAAAAAAATAGCCGGGCATTGTGGCAGGTGCCTGTAGTCCCAGCTACTTGGGAGGCTGAGGCAAGAGAATTGCTTGAGCCCAGGAGTTGGAGGTTGCTGTGAGCAGTGACGCCACAGCACTCTACCGAGGGCAATAGAGTGGGACTCTGTCTCAAAAAAAGCAAAAAAACTACTGGATGTTTTAACTTATTGCAGTTATGATTTGAATTGCCCCAATTTTGGCCAACAATTATCTGTTCAGATTGGCTCTTGGGTCTTTTCACAATGACTCTAGTAGTCCTTCATAGATTCTTTGATCACAAGATGTCCCAGGTTCATTTTCTAGATTTCTCACAGACTTGAATTTAGCCATTTCTCTAAGAACCCTTGACTCCTTTAAATGAGAAATGGAGTTCAGAGGCCACAGTTTTGGTATTGCAGGTGTTCCTTGCAACTGGGTCCATCCTTGTTTCTATGTCTTTTCAGTAGACAAAGCTAGGAAATATGATTTTTTTTTTGAGACATAGTCTTACTATGTTGCCCTCAGTAGAGTGCCTTGGAATCACAGCTCACAGCAACCTCAAAGTCTTGGGCTTAAATGATTCTCTTGCCTTAGCCGCCCCAGTAGTTGAGAATACAGGCGCCTGCCACAATGCCCAGCTATTTTTTGGTTGTAGTCGTCATTGTTTGGCAGGCCCAGGCCAAGTTCGAATTCACCAGCCCCGGTGTATGTGGCTGGTGCCCTAGCTGCTGAGCTACAGGCACTGAGCTGGAAGTTTATATATGTATGTGTATATATATATATATATATATGTATGTATATTTTGCAGTTTTTGGCTAGGGCTGGGTTTGAACCCACCACCTCCGGCATATGGGGCCAGTGCCCCACTCCTTTGAGCCACAGGCGCTGCCCTGGAAGTATAATTTTTCAATGATAAACTATATCAGGAGTTTTACTGATACTTCCAATCAATAAGCAGGACAACAGGCTTTTTACGTTACCTTATTAATCTTATATCCACTTTGTTCATCTTGAACATCTCAGCTTTCAAGAACACTAACAAAATTACTCTCCTACTTAATCCTGCAATGCATTTGCAGTAGTCTCAAGACTAGAGTACCAATGTCAGGGCAATACATTTTTGAATAGCCCCCCCAGTACTACAGGGAACAAAACCAAAAATAGATAAGCAGGCTAAGAAAAGCATCTACACAGCTAAGAAAAAAAAAAAAAGAATGGAATGAAGAAACAACCTACAGATGGGGAAGAAGTATTCGCCAGGCATAAATCTGATGAGAAACTAATATTTGAAATGTGTAAGAAACTGAAATAACTCAATGGCAAGAGAACAAACAAGTAGATTTTTTTAAATGGGCAAAAAAAGTAAATAGACATTTACCATAAAAGGCATGTGAATGACCAATAGGTGTATGAAAATATGTTCACCATCTCTAATCATCAGGGAAATGTAGATTAAAATCACAACGAGCTATCACTTCACTACTGTTACAATGACTCTTTAAAGTGTTGGTGAGAATTGGAGCAAAAGGAAGCTTGAGACACTGTTGGTGAAAATGAAACTTAGTACATTTTGGAAAGCAATGTGGAGGCTCCTCCAAAAAACTACAAATAGTCTGGGCACGGTGGCTCATGCCTGTAATCCCAGCACTTGAGAGGCCAAGGCAGGTGGCTTGCTTGAGCAAGAGCCAGACTTCATTTCTAAAAATAGCTGGGCATTGTGGTGGGCACCTGTAGTCCCAGCTACTTGAGAGGCTGAGACAAGAGAGTCGCTGAAGCCCAGGAGTTGGAGGCTGTTGGAGCTATGACACCAGGGCACTCTACCAAGGGTGACAAAGTGAGACTCTGTCTAAAAAAAAAAAAAGAAAGAAAAGAAAACTAGAAATAAAATTACCGTATGATCCAGCAATTCTATTTCTGGATATAGATCCAAAGGAAGTAAAATGGATATGTCAAAGAGAAATCTGAACTCTCATTTTTATTTTAGCGTTACTTATAACAGCCAAGATTTACACACAATCTAAATGTCAATCAATGGGTGAATAAATAAAGAAAAGTGCTATAACTACGCAATGGAATGCTATCTTAAAAAGGAGGAAATTCTGTCATAGTTACAAATATGGATGACCCTGGTGGACAGAATTCCAGGTGCGGGAAAGATAAAAGCTGTATAGTCTCACCTAGATGCTCCTTGTGGTGCTTGAACTTCTTCAGGAAAATAATGAATGAGAGTCTGCACGTTTTAAAGACAAAAGCAAGTTAGAGAGCACTTGACGGTTAGAGCTTCTGACCAGCTTAGGGAACTGTGTGCTCCTTCCACAGCACGCAGAGCCCAGCCTGGTTATCCTGGGGTCACGGTGCATGAGAACAAAGGGGCTGACTGTCGGAAAACAAGCAGTGATTAGTGTAGACGTGTTCACCAGCCACCAGCTGGGATGAGGGAAAAGAGCCAACAATAATAAACAGCTGGAGGAAAGGGTGTACAATGATACAAAAGTGCTCACTAAGACAAGGATGCTTTGGGTGACTCTGGACTCAGGGGAAGAGTTAGGGCAGAGGCTGGTCCGATGAATGTGTTGCACCTGCTGCCTGTGTCTGTACAGGATGAAAACCATGAAGCCACTGCACCAGGTCATGAGCCCCAAACACAAAACATCGTAGCATGCTGACGATGTTGTGTGTATTAATAGTTCAATTGTGTTTACTCCCACAGAACAGTATCCCAGATCCTTATTCTTGGTGGTGGTCTTGTTGTTCCATGGGCCAGTTACATTCACAGGGAGAATGATATTTATCAGCATGTTCAGGACCCAACACAGGACGTTGAAGGGCAAAATGTATGTAGGAGCGTGCAGTTTCAGCTGTGCCCATGCAGAGTTCATGGGGCTGATGGTGATGGCCTGGAAGATACTCAGGAGGCAGGTGCTGCCCATGCACACACCCCGGCTCACTCTGTGAACATAGAAGACAAGTTTGCATCCAGCATCACTGAGAAAATATCTCAAACCGAAAGCAGCTATCACCTGCGGGACTCCTTTGGAGAGGATGACCAAGGAATTGGCCACAGTCAGGTGCTTGAGAATCAAATCTGTGGGCCTTAGTGTGTGCCTGGTGAAATAAACAAAGCTGTACTGGTAAAGAAGAAATAAATTACCTCCAAATCCAATTGTGGTCTGTGACAAGAAGATCATCCCCATTGCCACGTCTCTGGAGGCCATCTGTTAACTTTTCCCGTGACCCATATTCCCATTGAGAGTGTAAGGATCCTGCGTGGAAACATGCGGTCTTTTTTATCATTGAACCTGGAGTCAACAATTGTCCACTTACCACTGTTCCCAACCCATTAATTTCTTTTCTTTTTTGAGACAGAGTCTCACTATGTCACCCTCAATAGAGTGCCATAGAGTCACAGTTCACAGCAACCTCAAACTTTTGGGCTTGAGTGATTCTCTTGCTTCAGCCTTCCAAGTAGCTGGGACTACAGGCACCCGCCACAATGCCCATGTTGTTGTTGTTGTTGTTGCAGTTGTCATTGTTTAGCTGGCCCGGGCCTGGTTTGAACCCACCAGCCTGAGTGTATGTGGCTGGCCCCCTACCCATTGATCTACGGGTGCTGCCTCCAACCTATTAATTTCTTATTAAAACTAATTGGGCGGTGCCTGTGGCTCAGTGGCTAGGGTGTCAGCCCCAGATACCGAGGGTCGTGGGTTCAATTCCGGCCCTGGCCAAATTGCAACAAAAAAATAGCCGGGCATTGTGGTGGGCGCTTGTAGTCCCAGCTGCTCAGGAGGCTGAGGCAAGAGAATCACCTAAACCCAGGAGTTGGAGGTTGCTGTGAGCTGTGACGCCATAGCACTCTACCGAGGGCAATAAATTGAGACTCTGTCTTTAAAAAAAAAAAAATAAATAAAACTAATTGTTTTATTATGTTTTTTTCTGTAAATGTTATATAGGTAAAAACACATGGAAGAAATTATCTTTGTAGGAAAAATATTAGAGTTTTACCTATTTTTGCAACAATTCCATGAAGTAAGCACTTTATTATTCTTATTTTACAGGTGAGAACTTAGGCATGAGAGACTGAATAACATTTCTAAAGTCCCCTATTTATTTGTTAGAGGAAGAGCCAGCAGCTGACGATGTGTTCACCACCCCGTGCCGAAAATTTATGCACACTTATGTTTTTCTGAATGTCCATGTTTTTGTGAGTTTCTTAAAAAAATGACTGTACTTTTCTTAAAAATTGTTATTGTGACAATAATTGCTTAAATCTCATTAATTTATTGGCAAATATTACCTATAAAGATTTATACAACAAAGTAGAAGATAGATGCCTTGATTTTAGCACAATTCTAAGAGAATAATTACATAAGAACAAATGTAAGAAAAGCCCAAACGATTCCATGTTAAAATTAAGAGAGGAGAATCTTTTTCGACTGAACTAAGAAGGATTGCAAGGTGGAACAACTCTGTGTTGAGCAAGGGGACAGGAGCGTAAGATAAAATATTCTAGAAAAGAAACTAAATTAGCACTAACCTACAGACACAATTTAGTATTTCTGAGTGCAGAAGTATTAAATAAAAACTTTTAAATGTCAGAATGGTTAAATATATTATGACATTAAGTCCACGATTCAAAAAGGAGCCTAGTAGGAAAACTTGTGCATCAAGTCAATTTAAGTAGTACTGAGTGGTTACTGAGTGTGGGAATGGCATTGGCACATTTATTGAAACCACTGAAAATATCACAACATAATGCAATTCTAAAAACTGCCAAACTCCGTGATTTTTTTCTACGATAAAAATCTCGAGTATCAAATTTCCTTGAATGTACCTTCTCTGACTTCAAGAAGAAACACAGTCTAAACACAATCCAAAGACACCAGATGTTTTTGTAACCACAAAAAATCACTTGTGTCCGTTAAGTACAGGATATGCCCCCAGTAGGTGGAAGGCCTGTGTTATCTATTTCTGCACAGGATAATGCAAATCAATCAGCTACATATTATATATTAACTCAGGCATGAAGGTATTGAAGAAACATCTCTACAAATCCTGGAAACATCTCTGACTCTTTTAGTGAAGATAGACTAGCCAGCAGATTAAGTTTCAAAGTACAGCAGAGAACTTTAAAAAAAAAAAACACCAAAAAACAGTTGATGGCTTTATACAGTGCGGATTACATTAAACTAAATTAGGAGCAGCTGAGGATTGCTTTGTAGTTTTGGATCTGCATTTCTTGTCCTCAGTTCAGCCCATTACTGAGCGATTATTTTCCCTTCCCAGGATGGCTTTGGCGCTGGCTCATGGTCTAGACCAGAAGAATCCTTTTTTTCAGACGAGAGCAGTCTCCTGATAGAGTTCCTTGTTTGTCAGACTATCTATCCCTATAGACCAAAAGGTAAAATGCTCACCTGACTTCCTCCTGCTGCCAGTGTGGCAGGCTCAGGGTGACATCGGGATAGCCGGGGAGTGTGTGCAGGGGCAGCCAGGTCTGGGATATGGGACGGTGATCCTGTGACCTCACCTCCCCACAGAGCAGCAATTATCATTTCACATGTAGCAGCAGTGACCGTACACACTCGGGGAGTTGCTACTTTTGACAAACTTTGCCCCTGTTATCCTTTCTAAAAACAATCCCAACTTACTGGTGCGTATCCCCAGAGAGGGGATGATGTTTGGGAGAGGCTGTCCTTTTCCAGTCCCTACAGGCCCCTGGGGCTCCCTTGGAGGCGGGGAGGGAGTGAGAGGTGACAGATGGGGTGAGCAAAGAAGCACGGGGGTCGGGAGGTGTCTCGCTGGGGTCACTGCTTTCTGGAGACTTGCTGCTGCTGCTGCTCAAACTCACATTCTCTGTTAATTAATCCCCAAATTCTTTTTTTTTTTTAACGTGCGGCCACACAGTTTGTATTTAATTTTGGAAGAATATCGTACAGGGCTATGGCTACAAGTATCAACAGCTCAAGTTAAACAAACAAAACCCCTCAGAACAACAGAGAGCAGAAGGGCATGGGGAGCCTCACAGAGCCCAGGGCAGAAATGCAGAGGGGCTCCAGAAGAGCCTGGGAAGTGTGCGGGTGACCGTCACCCGGGTCCTGACAGTCGGCGTCTCTGTAAAGTGGGTGTGTGTATGCACACACGGTGCTCTTGCGTGGAGGGGAGCCGCTCCCACAATGGTCTACAGGCCAGGCAGCGTCCCCAGAAGGCCTCCGTAAGGCCATGGTTTCCTGGACTTCCATCTGTTTTTGTTTTATCTTCCCAAATATTGTCATCCAAGTATCACCACTATTTTTTTCTGCCTTAAATACTTAATCTTCTTTTTTTCCCTTTTCTTTTGTTTGCAATTCATAGAGGGTCCAAAGATTTAGGTTACACTGATTGCATTTTTTATTTATTTTATTTATTTTTTTTTGTGGTTTTTGGCCAGGGCTGGGTCTGAACCTGCCACCTCCAGCATATGGGACCAGTGCCCTACTCCTTGAGCCACAGGCGCCACCCCTGATTGCATTTTTTAGATTAAGTCCCTCTTATAATTGTGTCCTGCCCCCAAAAGGTGTGCCACACACTGTGACTCCCCCATCCCTCCTCCCCTTTCTTCTCCCTGCTCCCTCATTCTGCTACCCAACCCCTTGGATTAGCTCATCTGCTGCCTTCATATGAGAATTGAGTACATTGGATTCTTGCTTCTCTATTCTTGTGATGCTTTACTAAGAAAAATGTGTTCTACCTCCATCCAAGTTAATACAAATGATGAAAAGTCCCCATCTTTTTAAGTGGCTGAATAGTATTCCATGGTGTACATATACCACAGCTTGTTAATCCATTCCTAGGTTAGTGGGCATTTAGATCGTTTCCACATTTTGGTGATTGTAAATAGAGCTGCGATAAACAGTCTAGTGCGAATGTCCTTATGGTGAAAGGATTTTATTTCTTCTGGGTAGATGCCAATGGGATTGCAGTATCAAACGGGAGGTCTAATTTGAGTTCTTTGAGGATTCTCCATACTTCCTTCCAAAACGGTTGTCGTAGTTTGCAGTCCCACCAGCAGTGGAAAAGTGTTCCCTTCTCTCCACATCCGCGCCAGCATCTGCAGCTTTGAGACTTTGTGATGTGGGCCATTCTCACTGGGGTTAGGTGATATCTCAGGATAGTTTTGATTTGTAATTTTCTGCTGATTAGGGACGATGAACATTTTTTCATATGTTTGTTAGCCATTCATTTGTCTTCTTTAGAGAAGGTCCTATTCATGTCTTTTGCCTAGTGCTATAAGGGATTGTTGAGTCTTTTGTTGTTGATTAAAAGAAATAACAGAAGATATTAACAAATGGAAGAACATACCATGCTTATGGCTGGGAAGAATCAACATCGTTAAAATGTCTATACTTCCCAAAGCAATCTATAGGTTCAATGCTATCCCTGTTAAATTACCAACATCATACTTTCAAGACTTGGAAAAAATAATTCTTCATTTTGTATGAAATCAGAAAAAAACTCATATAGCCAAGGCAATTCTTAGTAATAAAAACAAAGCCAGGGGCATTAGCTTACCAGACTTTAGGCTGTACTACAGGGCATGGTGATTAAAACAGATAGTATTGGCACAAAAATAGAGATGTAGACATCTGGAATCTAATAGAAAACAAGGAGGGCGGCGCCTGTGGCTCAGTGAGTAGGGCGCCGGCCCCATATGCTGAGGGTGGCGGGTTCAAACCCAGCCCCGGCCAAACTGCAACCAAAAAATAGCTGGACGTTGTGGCGGGTGCCTGTAGTCCCAGCTGGAGGCTGAGGCAAGAGAATCGCGTAAACCCAAGAGTTAGAGGTTGCTGTGAGCCGTGTGACACCACGGCACTCTACCGAGGGCGGTACAGTGAGACTCTGTCTCTATAAGAAAAGAAAAAAAAAAAAAAGAAAACAAAGAGATAAAACTAACATCTTATAGTCACCTAATCTTTGATAAACCAATCAAGGACATACACTGGGGGAAAGACTCCCTATTCAATATATGGTGCTGGGAGAACTGGATATCCACATGTAAAAGACTGAAATTGGACTCTCAACTTTCTCCACTCACAAAAATTGATTCAAGATGGATAAAAGACTTAAATCTAAGGCACAAAACAATAAAAATCCTCAAAGAAAGTGTAGAGAAAACACTTGAAGCTATTGGCCTGGAGAAAGACTTTATGAGGAAGACTCCCATGGCAATTGCAACAACAAAAATAAACAAATGGGACTTAATTAAACTGAAAAGCTTCTGTACAGCTAAGGACACAATAGCCAAAGCAAACAAACAACATACCCAATGGGAAAGGATATTTGCATATTTTGAATAAGACGAAAGGTTAATAACTAGGATCTACAGAGAACTCAAATTAAGCAACATAAAAAGAGCCAACAATCCCTTATACCACTGGGCAAGAGACATGGATAGAACCTTCTCTAAAGAAGACAGACGAATGGCTAACAAACATGAAAAAATGCTCATAATCCCTAATTATCAGAGAAATGAAAATCAAAACCACCCTGGGATACCATCTAACCCCAGTGAGAATGGCTCACATCACAAAATCTCAAAACTGCAGATGCTGGTGTGGATGGGGAGAGAAGGGAACACTTTTCCACTGCTGGTGGGACTGCAAATTAGTACAACCTTTCTGGAAGGAAGTATGGAGAAACCTCAAAGAACTCAAACTAGACCTCCCATTTGATCCTGCAATCCCATTACTGGCCATCTACCCGGAAGGAAAAAAATCCTTTTATCATAGGGAAATTTGCACTAGACTGTTTATCGCACCTCTATTTACAATCACCAAAACGTGGCAACAGCCTAAATGCCCACCAACCCAAGAATGGATTAACACACTGTGGTATATGTATACCATGGAATACTATTCAGCCACTTAAAAAGATGGAGACTTTACATCTTTTGTATTAACCTGGATGAAAGTGGATCCTTAGCAAAGCATCACAAGAATGGAGAAATAAGAATCCTATGTACTCAGTTCTGATATGAGGACAATTAATTACCTAGCACATGGTGGGGGGTGGGGGATGGGGAGAACAGAGAGAGGGAAGGAGGGAGGAGTGGGGGGTCATGGGGGTGGTATATCTTTTGGGGGTGAAACACTATTATAAGAGGGTCTTTAACACAAGCAATCAGTGTAACCTGGTTCTTTGTATCCTCAATGAATCCCCACCAATAATAAAAAAAAGAATTCAATGTTGAGAATTCTTCTATCCTACTGAGACTTTATTTTAATCATCTCTTCCACAGCAATTAGTACCTTACTGTAGTCTCTGAAGGTGTCACCATTGATGAAAGCGTACATAGAGCACAGGGAGGGTCTTAAGCTATGGTGACCTGGGGGCTGCAGGGTCCCTCTGACAACCTGGGGCTTTCAAGTGCTCTTCCTAAGAGGCTAAAGCCTTTTACTGGCACAAAAGATCACCTCTGCACTGGCTCTTCCCTGCAAGCATCAACCACTGACCAAGGGGACAACTGGATAGCTCAGAACAGGGTCTGCTAAACCCAATCAAACAGGGCGTGGTGGATTCCCACAGGCACCCTGACCAGGAATTTCCCTGCAATTCACCTGCTGGGAAGAGGGGAGACAGCAGAATAGAAGCAGCAGTGAAGGGAGCAGTGTTTTCGAAGAGATGGATAAAAGTCTCAGGTGGGGCGCCCGTTGCCCACAGGAAAGTCACTGTTGGTGGCCCCAGGGTGAAGTTCCAGCCTGAGGCGTTGCTGTGAGAGGCGCCAGTTGGGTTGCCCATTTGCAAACAAACACTGGAGGGAGCCTCTCAGGGTAGAGTTGGCCAGAGAGGGGCTAAGCTCACTCCCAGAGCCAGGAGGAGAGTGACAGGTGGTCACAGTCTTTTCTGATTCCTGAGACCCCTTAGGCCCCTCTCCCAGAATCTTTTCCCAGGGCCTGAAATTTGGCCTTTGAGCTTTGCTGAAACTGCAGCCCGGACCAGACTAGGTTCTCCCAAATAACCCTACCCAGCCTCACTCCCCTCCCACCTCTGTGGTGCTGGTCAACCAGCAAATCCTGGGGGCTGCAGGGCCCCTTCCAGGACCTGGGGCTTTCAAGTGCTCCTTGTAAGAGGCCTTTACTGGCACAAGATCACCTCTGCACTGGCTCTTTCCTGCAAGCATCACTGACCAGGGGGACAAGTGGATAGCTCAGAACAGGGTCTGCTAAACCCAATCAAACAGGGCGTGGCAGATTCCCACAGGCACTCTCCACCCATCTGAGATTGACCTGGGGTTTCCCTACAATTCACTTGCTGGGAAGGTGGGAGACAGCAGAACAGAAGCGGCACAAGGGAGCAGTGACAGGCAGCTCAGGGTGTGAGTGGGATTGCTAGAATATATGGTACTTCTGTTTGTTTTTAATTTTGAAGACCTTCCAACCTGATTTTCATAGCTATACCTGTTTACAACTCACCAATATGTACAGGATTTCTGTTTCACTTCCTTGTGGACACTTGTTATCTCCTTTACACACACACACACACACACACGTATATATATTTTAAACATTAGCTGTCCTAGCAGGTATCAACCAGTCAAATGACAGCTCAACATAATTCGATTCGCAGTTGCCTGATGACTGGCAATCTGCAGCACATTTTCATACACCTGTTGGCCTCGTCTAAGTCTATATTAAAAAAAAGATCTGTTTAGAGTTTCTTCATTTTTAATGAGATCCTCACTTCTGTTTTTGCATTTGATTTGTATGAGTACCTTATATATTCCCCTCTTTCCTGACGCGCGGCTAGAAGACACGTTCTCTCATCCTCTTATCCCTTGTGTGTAGAGCTTTATAGTTTGATGCAGTCCAACTTGTTTATGTTTGCTTTGTCATACTTTTGAGGTTGTATCCAAAAGATCATTGCCAATACCAATATCCGGGAAACGAATTATGTGTTATAATTCGTATCTTCCATTTAAGGCTTTTGTTCGTGGTTCTTTAAACATTCATTTTAGGTGAGGTTTAAGAAAAATGGCCGGATTTCATTTTTTGGCTTGAGGGTATCCAGTTGTCCCAATACCACAGTATGGAAAATGTTAGGGACCCTCCGAAGGGACAATGTGTATGTGGGGCATTTCCTCGGGGCTGCCTGGAGCAACTGCTCCACCTGGGGAAGGACAAAGCCGGGGGCCTGACTCAGTCCTGCCCCACCCTCATCCAAGCCTGAGTGGCTGCCTCTGCCCCGCCCCAGGCCAGGAGGAATCTCATTGGCCAATTGGAGAGAGACACGCCCAGTCAAGGGGGTTATAAAAGGCAGATCCAGCAGAGCATCTCCCAGTCTGGAGCTGGACATGTAAGAGGTAGGAACTCCTATTTGATCGTCCACATGGGGTTGGAAACTGAAGAGCCAGATGCTCACAGTCCGTCCAGCCAACGCCAGAGTGGTTGGTCCCCTTCCAAAGAGATGTCCTCTGCTGAAGGAGACTCAGATGGGGGGAAGAAAGCTTTTGAAGAAAAAGGCGAGAAGCTCTCTGCCCGTTCCAGCGAGAAGCACCCTCAGAGCGGAGGTAAGGCCTTGGGATGGAGTGAGGGATACTGAGTGTGGCTTTGGCAGGGTTTCACTTTGCAATTGGGGAGTAGAAACGGCTTACAGCAGAATCTGCAATCATCTCATGGGACAGGGCTCTTCCTGCTGGCTCTTGACATTGGCTGAGTGGGCTCAGTTGAGGGAATGTAAGGTGTAAGTCAGAGATACGCTGCCCCTTTATAGTAGAATCAGAGCCCAGGCCTAACGAGGAGGAGAATTCCAAGGAAATTAAGCCCAAAGCCAGAAATAGCCCCACTAGGTCAGGTAATATTTGACGCTTATTAGGTGAGAAGAGGCAGAGGATGGCTTAACACATCTGCCCTGGGAAGGACCCTGGGAGCTCCTTGGCAGCCAGGGCCTCTGGGATCCTGGACTTGGAACAGAGAAGAGCCACGTTTCAGCGACAAGCTCAGCTCCTCCGTGTCCCGGGGTGGAGGTCTCTAAGGCGGTCAGTCGGAGGCACTCACTCAAATTCCATTTTACCCACAGAATCAGAAGCCAGTTCGGGTGGGAGGAACTCCAGGAAGAGAAAGATCAGTTCCAGGGACAGTGGCCGCAGTACAGCAGGTAGTATTTTCTTTTCTTTTTTTCTTTTCTTCCGCAGACGGCAAACTAGCCGGTAACTTATGCAGGGTTTGGTCAGGAAGGGGTTTTCCCAGTGGCTGAGATGATTTTAGAGATCCCGGCATTCAGAAAGGTTTTGGGAACCAAGAGGTTTTCGGGCCTTGCTTCATTATAAAGGTTGAGAGTGTTCTCGAAAGGAGAGACAAGTGGGGGTGCGCCTGCAGGTGCGGGGGCGCCTCCAGAATGGGCCGGGTGGACGCCGTCCTGGCGCGTGTCACTGGTGTTTACTCCGCAGGCTCCAGCGCACGAGAGGAGCGCCGCGCGTCCTGCGGGAAGAAGCCCAAGACCTCGGCCGCCGTTCACAGCCCCGAGAAGGCGGGGACCCGCGACGCCAGCCCCAGGGGCCCCCAGAGGACCCGCACCCGGCGCAGCAGGCCGCCCAGACCTCGCTCCCCAGGAAAGCACTCACCACCGCTTCGGAAATACCTGGTGACCGCCCTGCGCGCTAAGTCCGAGGCCGTCTATCAAGATCTGGCCCAGCTGTGGGCGCGGCAGGCACGTTCTCCGCTGACCCCGGAGCAGCTCGCCGAGCTCTTCCAGCTCCAGGCGCCTCTGTGCGCCCTGCTGCAGACCTTCTATGCCATGGCCGCCCAGGCTGCCTACGGCTTCCCTGCCCAGCCCTGGCTGACCCCCGCCTCGCGGCCTGGGCCTGGGGATCCAGTCCGGGATGGAGACGCTCACGGGCGCTCTCCTCCTAGGAGAGAGACGCGCTCCCGTTTACCTAGACAGGAGGTAACTAAGGTGGTCAGCGGATCACAGGAGGCAGGACCTGCCCCCCTTCTCCCCAGAGACTCTGAATAAAGACTCCGCACCTCTCAGAGTCGCCCCAGTGAGCTGCACCAACGATTTTGGACGCGTCGTGTTAATGAACCAGGGGACCTAGAGCCGGCCTCATAAAGGAACTGGATCAATGCACAAGGTGGTTATAACACAAAGGACAGGAAAACGTGCACATATGATCTCGTCCGCTCTGTAATTCTGGAAAGGGTGGAGATCTTCCCTCTCCCAGCTCAAGTTGAGGCAGCCTGGTGTCCACTGAACTTTGCAGCTTTCTTTATGGAGAAATGTGTACATTTTCTCAATGAAATCATGTTGAAATCACCACACCATTGGTGATTGCTTTTTCTTTATGTGAAATCTAAGGCAGCGTATTTATTTTATATTTATATTTATTCCTCACTTGACTCACACAAGTTGCTTTTCAAAACTCTTTTATGTGCTATGATTTCGTTGATCTTATTATATAGAATAGTAAATTTCATGAAGGTATTCGTTTGTACATATTTTTACATTTTTCATATGTTTTCTATTGTATTTTACAGTAGGATTCATCATATACATGTACTTACTTTTTATGTAAGATAAATAAAAGAATTTGAGTATTTGTTTTGGTGTCTGTCTTATAATTTCTACATTGCATAGACATGAGATGAACCTCAATGGTTTTCGAGTATTTTAAATTTTAGTTAATTGTGCTTCGTTCATCTGGAATTTGTTTGCATTGCGTGTGTAGGTTACCTGGCGGTTTCCTCCTGGTGTCTGCTTCCTCTCCACTGTGACCTCCTAAGAACCCACAGCTCTTGTACTTAGAGATGGCACGTTAGTGTTTAGTAAATGAGGCTAATTTAACAATAATATGCTGTAAATCAGTTTGAAACCAGGATGTACCTTCAAAGTATATCTGTATAAACCATAATTACAAATTACAGGTGGGGTGGGAATGGAAACTTCATAAACATGGTTAAAGTAAATTGAAATGGAGACCAGGCAGGCTTGGAGCTGCTGTGATCAGACAAAAACTCAATGGAACTCAAGCAGGTGGAGGCGAGGGGTGGGGGCTGGGTAAATTTACACCTAATGGGAACAACGCACACTTACTTAGTGTCAAATTTTGCTCTACAATAATATTATGTTAAGAATTCTATGTCTTTCCACTCTACCTACACTTACTGGGTGAAGGCACACTTATAACTTTCACTTAAAATGTATGAAAGCATATTATGGAACCAAAATGTGTACCTCTGTGATATTCTGAAAATTTAAAAAAGAAAAAATAAATGAAACTCTGATAGGCTAGGCACCATAGCTCACACCTGTCTTCCTAGAAGTCTGGGAAGCTCAAGGATTGCTTGAGCTAAGGAGTTTGAGACCAGCTTGAGCAAGACTCTGTCTCTATTAAAAATGGAAAACTTAGGTAGGCATTGTGCCATGCCCTTGTAGGCTCAGCAACTCAAGAGGCTGAGGCAGGAGGATCACGCATAAGCTCAGGAGTTTGAGGTGGCAGTGAGACAGGATGATGCCACTTTACTCAGTGCGACAGAGTGAGACTCTGTCTCAAGAAAAAAGGAAAAAAAGAGAAAAAGAAAACTCTGACAAATAGAGGTGAGGATGGCCAAGAAGAGAGGGTTCTCAACGCTTGTATTCCTGATAACAAAAACTATAATAAAAGCCTGCAAATACCACAACCTTGCACAAAGGCCGTCAAACCTTTACACACAAAGAAAATGTTTCTACAAGGACATAATCTTTGTCATTTTTCACCTCTCTGAATATGTACATAGTTCACTCATATTCCCATTGCAATATTTTATTTTCAAAGAAATATCTTTTTTTTTGTTTACATTTAGGACTTTGATCTATTTCGTGTTAAATTTTGTGAGGATATAATGTCTATGATTTGTATTTTTGCACGGCATGTCTAGTTGTTTTAGTATCACTTTATGAAAAGACTACTTTTTTGCAGCATTGTATTGCCTTTGCTGGTTTGTCAAAAATGTATTGACTATATTTATGTATTCCTACCTCTGGGTTCTATATTTGTTCCTTTGGTTGATTTGTCTATTCCTTCACCAATACCACACTGTTAACATTGTAGCTGGTGTAGCCAAGTCATGTCTCAATGGTCTAATTTTGTTCTTCAATAATATTATGTTAAGAATTCTGTCTTTTCCCTCTATGTATGAACTTTAGAATCACTTTTTCAATATCCAGAAAAATAAATTGATAATTTTTTAATTGGAATTGTATTGAACGTATAGACAAAATTGGAAAGAACTGATGTCTTGATAACATTGAGTCTTCCTATCCATGAGCATGGTATATCTCTTTATTTGTTTACTTTTTCTATGATTTCTTATGTCAGATAAGAACACTTCTTAGACTACAGGACTCCCTACTATGTTAAACAATAGAAAATGATGATGGCCCCACTCTGACAACAAGTCACCTCTGGCACCAGATGTCTGATCACAGATAGGACAGTCAGAGAAACACACAACACCTTCTCCAAATTATGAAATTAAAAAAAGAAAACAGTAAAAATGTCTGAAGCAAACAGGGTGTGTGTCACTCCCATCAAGATTTCCCAGTTTATGCCAAGGATGCTAGTCCTTCCAGCCTTCCTGGGCCCTACCTCTCCTGGGCTTTTGGGTGTGTGTACGTCACTTGAGGTCAGCCAGAAAGTCTATCTGTACCTGGGAGAAAATGTTTCCCTTAATAAAAAGTTTCAGGCCAGGCATAGACCATCTATTTGCTTTTATTATAGCACATTTTATGAAGAAAATTGTTTTTGTTTCTTATAACCCATTATGTTTATTTTTTCCTGATTTCCTTTTCCTGAAGGAGCATGGCATCTGTTTTTTTTTTTTTTTCCGATTAGGATATAGATTAAGAATATTCCACGTTAGCCCCTCCCAGAGTCTCTATACTGTTGGCTCTTCCCTGAACTGTTTACAGACGCTTCCCACCTGTGGGCCCAGGACACAGAGAAACAGCAGTCACACCTGAACAAAATTACTGAAACATTATGTGACTGTTCCCAAGATTCCCAAAGAGAGCAAGGGGGTCAGTTAGAGGTGATAGACCCCTACCAACCAGGACGCATACTGTGAACACAGCGGATAAGCTACCATGTGTTTTGAGTCAGGTGAAATCTCATGCAACTGACCATAGGAAAAGAGACACTCACTCAAATATTGAATGTCCTACCTGCACATGTGGAGACGCCGGAGCTACAGGAAACAAACACACCAAGAGACAAAATCCTCAGCTTACTTTTGAGCTTCTGTCTCCAGTGGGACACACTAAGCTCTCCTCTCCTCCTGTGCCACCACTGCACTCATTGTGCAGTACATTTCTATATGCGCTTTAATTCATTTTTAATTTTTGTATTGCACTGATCTCTCAGTCTATACATGAATCAACATCACATTATTTTACATTCCAAGTCCTTAGAATATATGATAGAGGAAGTCGCTGATTTTCTCTTCAGACTTTTCATGGGTATTTGTTTATTCTTCCTTGAAATACAGTTTTCTACCTCTGGAACACAATGAGATGGTAGCTACACTGGAATCAAACTCAGTTTATAAACTAATTAAAAGATCATTGACATCTTGAGATTCTTGACTCAACCTTCTCAATATATAGTATCATTTTTCATTTGTACAAATCTACTTTTCACGTGTTTGAGAAATATTTCACACTAACTTCTTTTCTTTCTTTCTCTCTCTCTCTTTTTTTTTTTTTAGAGACAGACTCTTACTTTGTCGCCCTTGGTAGAGTGCTGTAGCATCACAGCTCACAGCAACCTTCAACTCCTGGGCTTAGGTGATTCTCTTGCCTCAGCCTCCCGAGTAGCTGGGACTACAGGCACCCACTGCACGCCTGTTTATTTTTTTGTTGCAGTTTGGCCGAGGCTGGGTTTGAACCTGCCACCTTCGGTATCTGGCGCCCTACTCACTGAGTCACTGGTGCCACCTCACATTAACTTCTTATCAATTTATTTTTAAATACAATACATGACACTTTTATTGATTCTATTAAGTGATTGATTGTGGATATCCAAATGGTGAATGTCACTTGCTCTCTTGGCATGAAGGCCACTGGACCACGATATAATGTTTGTAGCAGTGACGCAATTGCTTCTAATATTTGGAATTTTTCACATTGCACATACATGCCCTGGACGTCTGCAGTATTCTATACAGCTCAATCCAGGCAGAGATCTCATAGCACCCTTGCACACGTGTTCTTAAAACTATTGGGAAGATTGACTACTTTAAAACTCTTGAACGATTAGGTAGCATCACTGTATCAGTTAGTTCATTAGTGGTATTTCTGTGTGGATAATATAAAGTTGTGGGGCTCTGCGTATGAGGGACTCTGATAAAAGTTTCTCTTTCTTCTTTAATATTAAACAGTTTAGAATCTCTATCTCTATGGGAGCAAATGTTGAAAATGTATGTAGTTCCAGAATATATATATCTACATTTGCATGTTAATTTGCATTGATTTGCACAAATTTGTCCCTATTTATTTTTCATATCAATATGTGACTTCAAGTTCTCACCGTGCAAATAAGCCGTGAAGGGCAGCAGGCGATCTGCACTGCAGCCTATTGAAAAATTCTTCTCAAATTCTTTGTATGATTTGATTTCTCTAGCCAAAGTTAAATAATACTTTGGCTCAGGAATTTGAAGATTAAGAGAAAATTAGCTTTTCTGCCGGGGAACTTGTCAGGGAAGCACAGACTCCAGCAGGACACACAGGCTTTGCTGCCAGGCCTCCTATCTTGGGGGCCCTTGTTTTCTGATTTCTCCACGGGAGCCCCTGTCTGCCTCCAGGGATCATGGAAAAGAAGAGCCTCTCCCCAACACTCTGGTGTCTCTGGAGATGCTCATGAGAAAGTTGAGCAAATAATTGGTAATTGGCAACTGGGACAAAGTTTTTCAAAATATCATTGGCTCCCCAGGTGTGTATGGCCACTGTTGTTACAGGGGAAGGGGTAATTGCAGTTCTGTGGGGAGATGAGGTCACAGGATCACAAATCCATATCTCAGATCTGGCTGCCCCTCGCCCAAATGCCCGCCACCTGTCCTGATCCTATAGTAATCCTGAGCCCAACAGCAGCAGAAGAAAGTCCGGTGAGTACTTTATATGTTGGTTTGCAAGGCATAGTCTGCAGGGAACTATGTGTCATAGGAGATATATCAGAAAAAAGGGATTTTTAAGGCTAGAAACTGAGCCAGCACAACATTCATGCAAGAAAGAGGCGATAATTACTGAGTTATGAAGTGAACTTGTAGAAACCATTGCGGTCAAGGCCATGGACCAGTCCCTAACTGTTTCTAATTTAATTTACTGTAATACTCACTGTTCATCATTGTTGACAGCTTCTTGGATTTTTTTACATTCTCTAGTAGGAGTTGGGAATGAATTTCCCAGATGCCGTCTCTTCCCTACAGGAGTCAGGGATGACATTTCTAGGAGCAGTTGTAGTTTTTCTGTAATATCCTCTTGGTTCTGATAGTGAATAAAATAAAGCTGGTTGAATTACCTTACTTTCAGAAATAGTAAATATAGAGTTTTTATCAATTCTGGGCATATTAATATGCTTAATGAGGCCATAACTTTGTGGGAACAGAAAATATCTGTTGTCTATTCATTGTGGCATACCTGTTTTCCTTCATGAAGTCAGCAAGGAAAGGTAATGTAAGCTTAGGGTTTTCTATCTTTAAACAGTTATTATTTTCAGTAGTTTTCAGAATTGAATTACTTTATGATATTTTCTGTTGTATAAAAGCTTTTCAATGCCATTCTCAGGCTTAATACTCATGCTAGTACTACTTAAATTTATTAAGTAAATAATTTTCTCTAATTTCAGTTTTCCTTTTGCATAATGGACTTATGTTTTAATAGACTTAACCATTTGGACATTGAATTGAATTCATATCATTGCACCTACAAATACTAATATTCTGCATACATTAATGGTAATTTATTTTGTCATGTGAAGTATTTTGTCTCCTATGTCTCATGTCCCCTTGCTGAACACACAGTCATGTATAATTATTTTATGTTTTCTATGTATCATAGAACTATATATACATATATGTGTATTATTATTATATATGCATATATATAATGTATATGTATTATTATATATGTATTTACATAAAATACATAAACACTAATATATACATATATTATGTTTATATAATATAATATATACGTATATATTATATGCTCATATGTTTTATATATAATATACTAAAAGTCAGTGCATTGATATCCTACTTGGATACCTGAATTGCCATGGGTGATATCTGCCTATAAAAGAAAAAATTGTGTTTGAATAAAAAAATTACCACAATCACAACTGGGGAAAAAAGACACGATCATTCTTTGAAAAACTAATAAGACAAAAATATTAAGAAAATATGTGAATCCAGCTTTTTTATTCATAGGCAAGATTTGTTCTCTTTTTAATATATTTTAGGCTTTTATTTGCTTTTTGTAATAAGGGTTTTGTATCCATGTCCTGAGAGATATTGGATTATAAATTTCCCTTTCTAAAATATCTTTATCTGGTTTTGAGAATGAGGCTAGGCCCATATCATTTAAGGGTCTGGAAAGTATTTTCCGTTTCCCTGTTAGCTGAAAAAGATTATAGGAAGCCAATACTACTTCTTTAACTATTGATAGAATTCACAAGTGAAACCATTTGGATGTGAAATTTAATTTTGTTTTGGTTTTGGTGGGGTTTTTTAGTTTTTGGACTCCACTAGTTTCTGTTTTTTCCCCGGACTTCTGTGTTTTTGTGCTTTTAATCACAGATGCCATTTCTTTTCAGGCATAGAATTTTATAGATTTTATGTTTCTTCTTGTATCAGTTTTTAATAAGTGACTTTTTCAAACAAATTGTCCTTTACATATAATTTATCATATTGATTGCCATAAAGTTTAATCACCTTACAATGTTCTTAATTTCTGAAGCTTCTCTAGTAATGATCTCCATTTCATTACCAATACCAGCAATTTGTGTTTTTTACCTTTTATTTATCTTAAAAAAACCACCTCACAACTTTGCTAATTTTCTTTCTATTGTGTACCTGCTTTCTATTTCATTGATTTCTATTGTTATTATTATTATTTTCTTTACCCCCTTTTTTTTTTTTGAGACAGAGTCTCACTACGTCATCCACAGTAGAGTGCTGCAGTATCACAGCTCACAGCAACTTCCAACTCTTGGGCTTAAGTGATTCTCTTGCCTCAGCCTCCCAAGTAGCTGGTACTACAGGCGCCCACCACAACACCTGGCTATTTTTGTTGTTGTTGTTGCAGTTGTCATTGTTGTTTAGCTGGCCTAGGCTGGGTTTGAACCTGTTCTCGTTGGTGCATGTGGCCGGCACCATAACCACTGTGCTACAGGCGCCGAGCCACGTTTTTGTTGGCTTTGATTTGCTCTTTTTTCAGCATCTTGTACTAGGAATATAGATCATTTAAAGGTGTAGATTTTCCTCTAAACACTGTTTTAATTGCATCTTACATGTTTGAATATATCATACTTTTAATACCATTTAGTTAGAAATATTTTCTGTGTGGATCCACAGGATATTGAGAAGTGTATTGTTTAGTTTCCAAATACTTGGTGAGGTCTAATGTGTTTCTCTTATTGATTTTTAAATTTCAGTCCACAGTGACCACAAAACATACTCTCTAAGATTTCAATTACCTAAAAACTTGTTGAGAGTCTTTGTAGCCCAGAATGCAGTCTATTTTGGAAAAGAATACATGTACACTTGAAATGAATGTGTGTTCAGCAGTTGTTGTATATAGCGTCCAAGGTAAGTAAAAACAGGGCAGTTGATCAATTATATCATCCTCATCTTTTATTTCTACTAAAAAAGATGTGAATCATTAAAAAAAAATACGTCTGCGTTGAGACACCATAGTGGTTAAGTGTATCATCAACTTCTGACACTTGCCTCTTGACAAGGCGCTGACGAGAAACGGCATTTAGACCTCCTCTTCTTACCTGCAAAGGGTGAAAAATAAAATACTTCATAGAATTGTTGTAAAAGTTGTACACAACCCATGAATGTAGTAGTCTTGCAGTGGGGAAATTTATACATGCATACAATTTCATATATAATAGCAAAACTCTTGACTAAAAGGAAAGTAGCATTTATTAACAAAGTTATGGGTTGAAAATTATCGTAAGTGTACCCTAGTAAAACAGACCACGTTTCCACGCAGGGTTCCCTCCCTCTGAGTGAGATTGTCAATCCCTGGAAAATGACCATGGCCTCCAGGTTTGTGGTGGTAGGAATGATCTTTTTATCTCAGACCACAGTTGGATTCCTGGGGAATGTCTTTCTTTTTTATCATTACAGTTCCCTTCATTACACCAGGTGCACAGATTGGATTCTCAGACACCTGACTGTAGCCAACTCCTTGGTCCTACTCTCCAAAGGCGTCCCACAGACAATGAGCACTTTTGGCTTGAAACGTTTCCTGAATGATTTTGAGTGCAAACTTGTTTTCTTTGTTCACAGAGTGGGCAGGGGGCTGTGCATGAGCAGCACTTGTCTCTTGAGTGTCTTCCAGGCTATCACCATCAGCCCCACAAACTCCAGGTGGGCAGAGCTGAAGCTGCACGCTGCTCAGTGCACTGGGCCTTGCCTCAAGTTGTGTTGGGTCCTGAACATGCTGGCAGCCACCATAATTCTCAAGTACATGGCTGGCCAGCAGAACAGCAGAAACAACACAGAGGAGAAGGATTTGGGATACTGTTCTGCAGTGGATGTAGGCAACAGCAGTGTAGCACTGCTCCACATTGTGGTGTCATCGTGCTACGATGGGTGGTGTTTGGGACTCATGACCTGGGCCAGCAGCTCCATAGTTTTTATCCTGCACAGACACAAGCAGCACGTCCTCAGGACCAGCCTCTCCCCCAGGTCCTCCCCTGAGTCCAGAGTCACCCAAAGCATCCTTGTGCTAGTGAGTGCCTTTGTATCGTTCTATACCCTCTCCTCCATCTTTATATCATTTTTGACTCTTTTTCCCAATCCAGGTATGTGGCTGGTAAACACCTCTGCACTAATCACTGCTTGTTTTCCTGCAGTCAGCCCCTTTATTCTCATGAGCCGTGACCCCAGGATATCCAAAACCTCCTTGGCCTGCTGTGGAAGGGATAAAACATTCCGTATGCTAACAAGACCCCTCTAAATTTTATGTGGGTTTTCTGGGTCCATTTATACTGTGCGGTCATTTATTCTTCCCTTGCAGAAATTTATTTAACCACCACTGGGAGCAGTCAAATAAAAGAGAGTGTGTGAATCCCAGACTGAGTCTCTGCCCTCATAGGATTTATCCTGCGGGAGGAATAGCAGGTACAGGCTAAATGCAAACAAAATGCTTTTCATAATTTTCATTTTATCAAACATGTTGATGGAAAAGTTGATAGTAGAGAATTCTTTTCAAACTGGACCTCATTTGGTGAAAAAGAACACTTATGAGGTGGTGTCTGTGGCTCAAAGGAGTAGGGCACCGGCCCCATTATGCTGGAGGTGACGGGTTCAAACCCGGCCCTGGCCAAAAAAAAACTGCAAAAATCTGCAAAAAAAAAAAAAAAGCAAGCAAGTAAGAAAGCTTATGTATGTAACTTTAAACCTATTAATTTGAAATTCCCTGAAATTAACTGGGCACAGAAGCGTGATATGAGTTTAACGAAATGGACCAGAGTGTGTGTTATTCTATCATGAAAGTGAGAAAAAAGCAGCAGTAACTGCACAACAAGTGGCCTGGGATGAAGCACGAGGGAGATAAAGAGTCAGACACTGAGTGACATCAAAGACCAGATTTTTACGCTAAATCCTTGAAAGAAAGTCAGTCATTTGAAATATGTAATTTATGTGTGTGTGAGATTAGAGTAGCATAGGTTTCAAATATTTTCAAGTAAAAATGGACAGAATGACCTGGGTGGGGGAAAGTGAGCACAGGATCATGTTAAGAGGTCTTGGTCAGGATTCAATTCACAGTTTATAAATGTAAGAGTCACAGAGGAAAGAAACTGGGTTTTGGAACCCTTTGAAAGTACACACATTTGTATCAAGCAATGTGGTGAAGAAAGAGGCTGGATGGACCCCATGTCCTGACCTTTGGGAAATGAATCTGTGGTGGGGTGGAACGGCTCCTGTTCAGGGAGGAGCTGGGGACCAGGCATCTGGGCGCGAAGGTCATGGTTCCATTGTTGATGAGGGATCAAGGCTGGGATAGTCCTTTGAAATATTCAAGGGAGGAATTTTGACTGAATATGGAATAAACTGGGCAATTCTTGACCAATGGGAAAAATTAAACAAACTGTGGTTTTGATTAGATAACACAGGTGAGATTTATTGATTATTCAAAAATTCTGGCTCGGTGCCTGTGGCTCAAGCAGCTAAGGCACCAGCCACATACACCTGAGCCGGCGGATTCAAATCCACCCAGGGCCTGCCAAACAATGATGACAGCTGCAACCAAAAAATAGCTGGGCTTTGTGGCTGGTGCCTGTAGTCCCAGCTACTTGGGAGGCAGAGGCAAGAGAATCGCTTGAGACCGGGAGTTGGAGGTTGCTGTGAGCTGTGATGCTATGGCACTCTGCCCAGGGCGACAGCTTGAGGCTCTGTCTCGAAAAACAAATAAACAAAAAAATTCCAAGAACACAACAAAGGAGCTTGACTTAATGGCCAGACATTGAACCTGGGCTTTATATCACATTTTTAAAGCACATATGGATCAATTTTACAAACGTGATCTCAAAACAATTTTTAACAAATATGAAATATTTTAAACAAAGAGGTTAGCTTTGTTATCCATTAGGTTATACTATTTTTGAAATAGTATGCAAAGAGATTTTAAAATATTAAAAACTAAAACTAGGAAACATTACTAATGAATAATAATATTTTTAGACTAAAAGACAATGGAAATCTCCCATATCAGAGTTGCTTATTGTAGTTGGTTCATGAGTGTTTAGGAGTAACAAGATAACTAAAGATTTATTTACTAGATGCCTGACACTAGGGGTGCTAGACACCAATCTCTGGGCTTCATAAAAGTAAACCTACGCTAAATGCAAATAATGTGTAACAAGAAAACATAATCCAGGTAATAAAATTTAGAGTAATTATTTATGGAAGATAATAAAAATTAATAAAATTAATAATAAACTATACAGAGCTAGTACAATGTTAAGAAAAATGTGAAAAGACAAACTTAAATATTATTAATAATGAACATCATTAAAAGTGATAGAGTTTTGGGGTGGTGCCTGTGGCTCAAAGGAGCAGGGCACCGGCCCCAGATGCTGGAGGTGGCAGTTTTAAACCCAGCGCTGGCCAAAAACTGCAAAACAAAAAAAGAAAAAAAAGTGATAGAGTTTTTAAACTCTTGGAGACTAATATAAACAACTGTACAGTAATAAATCAGAAAACTGGGGGGGAAATGGTATTTGTAAAGTAGAAGCTACTAAAATTGACATAAAAATAATTAAAAACTTGAAAATAGATAAATTTTAAATATGTGTAAATACTAATCAAAATTCTCACGGTTTTAAGTGATCCTTGCCCATATTTTTAAAGTTTAGGTATTTCTCCTTGAAATCTCTTTTATTAATCATCAAAAAAGCCACGAGAAGCTTTTGCATAGCTCTCACATACATTGTACCCAAACTTGACAACTATGCCAATATAAACTATGAATTAATTTGTAAAATTAATATATAAGTATACAAAATGACCACAAATAGTTTATTTCAGAAACGCAAGATCAAACAATAATAGAATCAAGTCATATTACTCAACATTTTAAAAATTAAATGACACAACTACGTTCATTGAGGGAATCATTTATTACCCTTGAAAAATTTTCAGAAGTAAATTACCTTAGAAAAAATATGTTTCTAGAGAACATTTCTGCCGCGCACACGGCATATAGCCGTAGTGAGGCAGTGCTGTCCGCGTTATAGAACGACGGGAAGGTGGTTTGTGCTCCCCGGAGCTTTGCCCCCAGCGCCCCCAGTATGCACAGCATCAGAAATGTTGCCTAGCATGCTCAGTTACCCGCTTAAGTTTAAAGATTGTGGCGTCTACTCATGTGTTTGTCATCCTGTACCAGAAGTCTGTTTGTTCTGATAAATTGTCAATATGTACTTTCCTAAGAATGAGCACAATGCACTACTAATCCAGATAAAACACAGCCTTGTGAGCTGCTAAACTCAGTGGCACCAACAATGAGCACATAAAGATGTTTTCCCACCAGTGAGCTAAGACGATAAGCCCAAGGACATAAAATACAAATTATCTACATAAGTTACAAAGTCACTGAAACACATCCACCCACCATAAAGTCCTGTTCAGAACATCTTGTTTCACCAATTGTCACACATAATAAAAATCAATAGGAAAAATAATACTTGTCAAAGAATTTACTCTAAATCAAAATTATAATTATCAATAACAATAAGATCAAATAATAAATGTAAAATTAGTCAAGCATTAAACATAAAGAAGATGTCAAGCTGTTCTAAAAAGATAATAAGAAACTGAGATAGGAGAAAGCGGGCAGAGTTGACTAATAACCGCCACCCTCCGGAAGCGGAACGTTAAAACATAACAATACATGATAAATCACACTTGTAAACGCAAAGATAACCCGCGCACGTAAGCAGAAAGATTGCATTATGTAAGCTCTGTAAAAATGTATAAATACCAACATGTGTACCCAGTAAATTTACAGCTGCATACTTCACCCATGGTGTGCCAGACTGTCTTTCCTGCGCCGACCTCTCAACTTTCCTCGTTCCTTCTCCCTGCACTCCCTCGGACTGAAGGCCACCGACAGGGCGGTCCGTTGCAGGTGGCGCTTCGAACAGGGACCTGAAGGACAGGTAATCCTCTCTCTCTTTCTTTCTTTTTCAAGGTTGAGGGCGGCTCTCACCAGGGAGCTGCAGTCCCGCCGGTAAAGGCTGACCGGTTAAGTGTGAGCAATCAGCAGGTACCATGGGGCACGCATTAACCAAAGATATTAAAGCATGCATGGATGCCTCACCAGCGATAGTCCAAAGTATGGCCTATGCTGCAGCAATGCAAGGACAGAAATTCAGCGCCTATATTAAAAATACCTTCAATAAGGGAGGTAAGGGGCCGAGAGCTCCTGCTGACACTTGCTACAATTGTGGCAAGCCAGGACATATGCAGAAGGACTGTAAACAGTCCCATGCCAATAAGCCGAGGGGGGAACCGCCCGGCTTATGCCCTCGTTGTAAAAAGGGGCGACATTAGAGAAATGAATGTAAATCAAAATTTCATAAGAATGGAACCCCCTTAAATAACAAGGGAGACACTGATCCTGAGGATCAGGACGTACAGAGATCAAAAAACTAGATAAGGGGCATTCTCCCAGCCCAGGCCCCAAGGGAGAGCAGGCTGTAGCTTGTAACACACAGCCTTTATCCACATTGAATCCTCAAGCCCCTGAATTTACTATTCATGACCTTTCACGAGACACTCCTGGAAGTGCAGGTTTAAATTTAGCAAATGAAAAGAATATCTTATTATCCAAATGGGACGGTGTTACTTTAATCCCCACTGCAATGAAAAGGCAACTTTTACCTGGAACGGTTGGAATTATAATTAGTAGAAGTTCAAATTATACTAAAAACTTTGAAGTTATTCCAGAAGTAGTTAACTCAGATTCGGAAAAGACAACGCAGAAGGAGGCGCCAGCGGCTACTGCAAGATCTCACCCGCCGCTTGGAGAAAATGAAAGCACACTCGCCGATAGCAAACAAAACCACCGGGCGCATTTCCACTGGCTCCAAGACAGCTGAAAAAGCCCAGCAGAGAAGGAAGCTGGGGGCCCCCCCCCTGCCCTTCGTGGGGCGGGCCTGCCTCCCAAGTGTTACAGCCCCCAGACAGCAGCACTGACAGAATCCCAAGGGTGAGATTTAAAACCTTTATTATTAACCCTTTACCACTAGTAATTTGTATAAATAAGAAAAATATTTTTACAAACTGAATCTTTGTCAACGGATAAAATTCTTGCCTTTTAAACCTTCTAATTATCAGTTTAGCTGAGTGAATAAGTGACTTCATAGTAAACTAGGATCCTGTTTGGTGGAAAGTGAGTTTTTGAGAGTAAGAGAAATTAAACAGAAAGGAGAATGACATTGTGTAAAGAAAGAATCTTGTGTGATAAATTTTGTCCTGAAACAGAATAGTTATGTAAGAAAGTAAAAGGCAGGGCAAAAGTTCAAGAAAGTTTAGAATGTTTGTAGATGGTCTGTGCAGGTTAAATGAAACTCATAAAAGAGAATTTATGAAAGAATTTACATGTGATCCAGTTGACTATGTATTTCCTTTAAAATCTTTTAATTTGTAAAAATAACTAATTGTATTGCGTCCTTTAATATTCAACATGATAAACAAGTAAATGTTATGTTAATTATAAAAAAACCTTCTTATGTAATATTACCTGTAAATCTACAAAGCAATCCATAGTATGATAATACAGCATTACAAGTGTTAAAAACACTTAATGAATTAATTAGACCTAAAAAATTTGTAACAGCTTTAATTTTAGGCATTGCAGCTTTAATTTCTATAATCACTACTTTTGCTGTAGCTACTACAGCTTTAGTGCAACAAATGCATACAACATACTATGTCAATACTCTTAGCAATAATATAACTTTAACATTAATGACACAAGCTAATATGGATAATAAGCTTAAAACTAAATTAAATGTGTTAAAAAGGGTAGTCTTAACTTTAGGTCAGAACATTAAGTACATACAACAGAAACTACAAACAAAATGTCACTCAACATTTCAAGCCATTTACATTACACCTTTACCATATAATGTATCTAACTCATAGAACAAAGTACAAGCACATCTTCAAAGTGTCTAGAGAGACAATAATATAACACATAATTTACACAGCTTACAACAAGATATTACAGCCATGAGTCAAGCTCATTTACCAATAACTTCTCTTAACACATTAGCTCAATCTTTAACTAATGGGTTTAGAACACTCAATCCTCTTAACTGGATCCAGTATATTGTGCTCATAACCATTATTAGTTATTTGTCATTTTGTGTTGTGTTGTTGTTACCATGTCTCATACAGTATCTGTTTTCCTCTATTAACTCTATACGCCAAGAAGTCTTTGAACTATGGTTTAAAAACAAAAAAGGGGGAAATGCCGCGCCCACGGCATATAGCCGTAGTGAGGCAGTGCTGTCCGCGTTATAGAACGACGGGAAGGTGGTTTGTGCTCCCCGGAGCTTTGCCCCCAGCGCCCCCAGTATGCACAGCATCAGAAATGTTGCCTAGCATGCTCAGTTACCCGCTTAAGTTTAAAGATTGTGGCGTCTACTCATGTGTTTGTCATCCTGTACCAGAAGTCTGTTTGTTCTGATAAATTGTCAATATGTACTTTCCTAAGAATGAGCACAATGCACTACTAATCCAGATAAAACACAGCCTTGTGAGCTGCTAAACTCAGTGGCACCAACAATGAGCACATAAAGATGTTTTCCCACCAGTGAGCTAAGACGATAAGCCCAAGGACATAAAATACAAATTATCTACATAAGTTACAAAGTCACTGAAACACATCCACCCACCATAAAGTCCTGTTCAGAACATCTTGTTTCACCAATTGTCACACATAATAAAAATCAATAGGAAAAATAATACTTGTCAAAGAATTTACTCTAAATCAAAATTATAATTATCAATAACAATAAGATCAAATAATAAATGTAAAATTAGTCAAGCATTAAACATAAAGAAGATGTCAAGCTGTTCTAAAAAGATAATAAGAAACTGAGATAGGAGAAAGCGGGCAGAGTTGACTAATAACCGCCACCCTCCGGAAGCGGAACGTTAAAACATAACAATACATGATAAATCACACTTGTAAACGCAAAGATAACCCGCGCACGTAAGCAGAAAGATTGCATTATGTAAGCTCTGTAAAAATGTATAAATACCAACATGTGTACCCAGTAAATTTACAGCTGCATACTTCACCCGTGGTGTGCCAGACTGTCTTTCCTGCGCCGACCTCTCAACTTTCCTCGTTCCTTCTCCCTGCACTCCCTCGGACTGAAGGCCACCGACAGGGCGGTCCGTTGCACATTTCAATTATTGGTATAAGAACAAATGATTTGCATATCCAAGGAACACATGAAGAAATGTAAGATGAAAAGCAGAAACACAATGAGATGTCGCCTCAGACCCACTAGCTTGGGTCATGTTCGGAAAACAGTGTGGGTGAGGATGTGGAGAGAGAGACTCCCACGGAGCGCTGGTAAGATGATAAAGGGATACAGTCCGAATATTAACAGAGTTAGGACAGAGCCCGGCAACTACACTCCTGAGTGTAAACCAGTGGTTCTCAACCTTCCTAATGCTGCGACCCTTTAATACAGTCCCTCATGCTGTGGTGACCCCCAATCATAAAATTACTTTCGTTGCTACTTCGTAACTGTAATTTTGCTACTGTTATGAATCGTGATATACATATCTGATAGGCGGGATGTATTTAGGTGACCCCTGTGAAAGGGTGGTTCGATCCCCAAAGGGGTTGCGACCCACAGGTTGAGAACTGCTGGTATAAACAGAAATGAAAACATGTTCTCCAAAAACTTGTATTAGCACATATGTTCATAGAAGCATCATTTGCTTTAGCCATCTGAATGCCTGTCAATCCAAATGTCCATCAGTCCAAATGCCTGTCAATCCAAATGCCCATCAATGAATGACTAAACTCACGTGGACCCTGTACACAGAGAGGCATTCTCCAGCCAGGAAAAGGAAACAAGTGTTTGTCGAAGACATTATGCTCAATGAAAAAAGCCAGACATGAAGGGCTATGTCCTTTATTAATTTATTTTATAAAATGCCCAGAATAGGGAAATCCACAGAAGCCAAACGTGGATTACTTGCTGTCCCGGGCTGGGGGGTGAGTAGGGAGTCTCTAGTAAATGGTGTGGGGTTTCTTCCCGGGGGCGATTGTGCTGTTCTGGAACTACCTAGTGGTGGTGACAGTAAAACATTGTGACTACACTGGGAAATACTGAATTGCAATCTTTAAAGTGGTGAATCTGTTCAATTTTATGTCATATAAATTTTATCTCAGCAAAAAGAACTTGAGAAATAAACTCCAAGTTAGACTCCCGATAAAGGAGACTATCTTCGCAGCTGTCCATGTAGCAAAAACACAGAAACGATAAATTAAGAGGAAGGAAGAACCGAAATGAGAAAAAAGGGAGTGTCAACAAAGTTCTGTTGGTGCTTTGGAGTCACTTAGGGGGCCAACAAAAGACACAGCCACGTTTCACCTGCACATTTGGTGCAATGCTCTGTCATAAACATTTACCTGGTTTTGGTAGGTGAATCAATTGGGCATATCAGTGTGACCTAAAGAACGTCTAAGAGAGAATTGAAAAAAAAATAAAGTCATGGCAATCATAAAGATATGAACATGTGTTATTTTATTTAACTTATGAAGGTTCAATAGAAATAATAGCCAGGACAGAAAAGGATCCAAGGAAGAGCCAGAGGAATATTAATCACGAATACTTACATGAATATGTAAATGGAGGGAGCTCCCCCACCACTGCAGTGTGAGAGGGTTAGCAGTCGGCCCTCTACTGTCCACTGGACAAGACGTTGTGCATTTCAACTAGCAATCTGAAACAAAGCTTCGCAGAAACTCTTGAAGACAGTACAGGGTAGAGTCAGATAACCCTGAGTAGTGTTCTTTGGATAGGGCAGGATTTCCCAGTGATAGACCCATTTCTCTCTACAATAAAAAGTCAAGTTAAAACTTAGAGTTTCCTCAAAAAGTGGGTTGAGTTGTTGGAGTGAGCATGCACAATTCTAGGCACGGAAATGATTGTGGCTGAGGAGGCACCCATGACATCCCCACGTCTAGGCTGTTACAAAGGCTCTCCCTGACCACTGAGCGGCTGGGCCACAGCCATAGACTGGGTGGGACTGAGCCCTGGTACTTTGAAAGGCCCAGGCTGGCTGGAGAATCAAGCAGGTGGAAGAAAGAGTTTTGTCTGAGTCATTTCTGTTGCTGTAACAGAACCTGAGACTGGGTAATCCATATATGGGAAAGATTCTCATGATTCTGTAGGATGGGAAGTATTAATATAAGAAGCGTGGTGCTGGTGTCTATTCTGCTTCTGGGAAGGCTCTCATGCAGCTGCCACCCGCGGTAGGAAGCAGAGGGGAACAGGTGTGTGCAGACTCCACTAGGCAAGAGGGGACGAGAGAGAGAGGGGAATGTCTGACAGACATATGAAAAAATGCTCATCGTCCCTGATCATCAGAGAAATGCAAATTAAAGCCACCCTGAGATATTACCTAACCCAAAGGTGGTATCACCAAGTCCCAAAGCTGCAGGTGCCGGCGTGGATGTGGAGGGAGGGGAACACCCTTACCCAGCTGGTGGGAAGGCAAACTAATACAGCCTCTTTGGAAAGAAGGATGGAGAATCCTCAAAGAACTCAAATGAGACCTCCCTTTTGATCCCACAATCCCATTATTAGGCATCTACCCAGTAGAAAAAAAAAGCATTTTATCACAAGGACATTTGCACTAGACTGTTTATTGCAGCTCAATTTACAATCGCCATGATGTGGACACCACCTCAGTGCCCACCAACCCAGGAATGGATTAACAAGCTGTGGTATGTGTGCACCTTGGGATACCATTCAGCCATAAAAAGATGGAGACTTTACATCTTTTGTATTAACCTGAATGGTGTCGAAACAGTATGAACGGATGTTCACAATATTATGAGGAAAGGCTATAAAACTTAGTATTAACTATGTTGAATGTTGTACATGCTTTGCTAATGCCTTTCACCACAATAAGAAACTTCAAATCTTAGTACTTAAAAATATGTGTGTGTCCTGTGTATGTTTGCTTATAAACCAGAATATTGTGTTAAATTTAACGAACTATTTTGAATATTTCAGATACCTCATATAAGAAGAATAACGTAGTATTTATATTTTTTTGTGACTGGCTTATTTCACATAGTATAACGTCCTCGAGTTTCACTCATGTTATAGCGCAGGACAGGATTTTCTTTTTCAGGCTGAATAACCTTTGCCATATTTTGGTATCAATTTCTGCTGGCCTCGGGAAAGAATGTGGGTGTGTAGGACTGAAGTGATATCTTTTTTGTGTCTGCTCAATTGCAGTTAGGATGCCGTCCAGACCTACGATGTCCTCTATGAAACCCTTTTTAAATTAGGATTATGATTGCTTTTCAAACTATAGCTCTATGTCACCAATTTTTTAGCATTAAAAATGGATAGCACATATTTTTCTTAGGTCAGTTTTGGATAGTGTCTTTTTTTTTTTTTTTTTTTTTTTGGTTTTTGGCCAGGGCTGGGTTTGAACACACCACCTCCAGTATATGGGGCTGGCGCCCTACTCCTTTGAGCCCCAGGAGCTGCCCGTGGATAGTGTCCTTTTATAATGTATTTCTATTTCACCTGAATTTCTTAATTTTTGTAGTAAATGTTGAGTATGTGCCTTTTCATTCCTGATATTGCTAATGTCTGCCTTTACATTCTTTTTTCTACTTTGAGCCTCGTCTAAGAAGTTAATTAATTTTATTAATTTCCTCAAATCAATAACTTTGGCTTTGTTTATTCTTAATATTATTGCTTTTATTAATTTTTCCTCCTTTCTAAATTACTTCCTACCCTCAATTATTTTAAACATATTATTTGGCTATTTTAAAATTTTCCCTTAATATCTTCAAATGGCTCAGATTCCCTTTCAGCAAGGCCTTGCTACATCACATTTTTTTTTTTTTTTTGAGACAGAGTCTCACTTTGTCACCCTCGATAGAGTGCTGTGCTGTCACAGCTCACAGCAACCTCAAACTCTTGGGCTTAAGCAAGTCTCTTGCCTCAGCCTCCCAAGTAGCTGGGACTACAGGTGCCTGCCACAAAGCCTGGCTATTTGTTGTTGTTGTTATTGTTGTTCTACCAGGCCTGGGCCGGGTTTGAACCGACTGGCCCTAACCACTGAGCTACAGGTGCTGAGCCTACATCACATTTTTAAATAGTATTTTTATAGTGTACAGTTCAAAATAAATTCAAATTTTCATCAAAAGTTCTAAGATGGACAAATTATTTAGAAATGTATTGCTTACTTCAAATATTTGAGTTTTTATATTTTTGATATATTTATCTTCAATTTAGTTAGAGAATATAATCTGAAAAATTTTAGTCATGAGGAATAGGTTAGACTTGCTTTATACACAGGCATATGTCATGTGTCCATAAATCTTTCATGTTTCTTTTTTGTTTGTTTGTTTGTTTTTTATTTTTTTTTGGTTGCAGTTTTTGGCCAGGGTTGGGTTTGAACCCACCACTTTCGGCATATGGGGCCGGCGCCCTACTCATTGAGCCACAGGTGCCACCCATCTTTCATGTCTCTTATAAGTGTATATTTTGGAGTTGTTTAATTTGGTGTTCTATAAATCAAGTAGACCATTTTTGTCAATCTTTTTGCTCAAGTTCTTCACTGCAAATGAGGATGTTTCTAGTTCACATTTTTGTTCTATCAATATTTGCTTTATATGTATTGAAGTTATATTAAAAGGCATCATATAATTTTTAAATTACTACAGTTTCCTATTAGATTCACTTTTTGCATTATAATATATTCTTTTATCTCTACAAATGCTGTTAAAATCTATTAGCTTTCTTTTGTATAAAGTTCCTATGGTACATATTTTTTTTATCCTTTACTTTGAACCTTTATATACCTGAAAATGTAACTTTTATCAGAATCACAAAATGAATAAAACGTTACAAATGTTAGAATAATTGTCTTTGGATTGGTTATGGACCACTGAACTGTGGAACAACATACCCCTGCAATTTAAAATCTAACAGTAGCCTTTAGTTGTGGCACCAACTTTATTACATTCCAGCCTTTCCTTGTACATCATGCCTGGGGACAGAATTAGTGCCTATTACTGACCAACTGAAATAATGTGAGAAAACTTTAAAATAAGGAATATGTAATATAAAACTCATTACTATGCAGTTCTTACAAATACATTATCTTTGAAATCATATACATATGCACTGGTTTCTGTGTTTTATGTATATAACTATATATGTATAGATGGATGAACTCTTTTCTAAGCAGATAAAGCCACTCTATGCAGGTGTGAGTTTCAGGAAATCGGCAAGGTGTCTTCTTTCTCATGACCTTTTTCTTTCTGTCCATCACAGATAATTACTCTGGAAGAATGAATCAATAAGGAAAAGTCACTCTTATGAACACACAAGTACAAATGAGGACTACTTCAACAAATAGCATGGGAGTAACCTCAATAGGAAGTAGGCTTAATGCCACGCAATTTTCTTTCTTTCTTTCTTTTTTTTTTTTTTTTTGGAGACAGAGTCTCACTATGTCGCCCCGGGTAGAGTGCTGTTGCGTCCCAGCTCACAGCAACCTCAAACGCTTGGGCTTTGGCGATTCTCTTGTCTCAGCCTCCCAAGTAGCTGGGACTACAGGCGCCTGACACAACCCCCGACTATTTTTCTTTTTGCTATTGTTGTTGTAGTTGTCATTGTTGTTTAGCAGGCCTGGGCTGGGTTTGAACCCGCCAGCCCCAGTGTATGTGGCTGGCACCTTAACCACTGAGCTACAGGTGCTGAGCCATGCAGATATTTTTTTAAGCAACTTTTGGAATGCACAAATTCTAGGGGATGAAATCTACTTAGATCAAGTAATTAAAAAGACAACACTGCAGGTGGCGCCTGTGGCTCAAGGAGTAGGGAGCCCGTCCCACATGCCGGAGGTGGCAGGTTCAAACCTAGCCCCGGCCAAAAAAAAAGAAAAAAGACAACACTGCAATAAAGTTTTTACATGACAAAAATTGAAATATTGTTTATAACTTAACCCCTCCTGAAAATACTAAGTCTGACCATAGGTTCACAGACTTGCCGCTGTGCTCTGACTTTGGCGGCCCTGCATAAACAGCTTGCTGAGGGTTCATAACCTCGGCACATCCGAGTCTCCTGGCTGTGTTCATGTGGACGTTCTGCTGAGGGGTATTCATCATTGCTGTTGTTTGTTTTTGTATGCCATTGTGACAATGTCAGAAGTTGAATTAGAGCACAGAACAAACATGGGTAAATTTCTTGTTAAAGCTTGGCAAGAGCAAAAATGAAATCAGAGACATGTTAGCCCAAGGTATCGGCATCATGCCATGAAGAAAATGGCTGTGTACAAATGGATTAAATGTTTTTCTGAGGGGAAAGAAAGCATCACTGATGGAGAGAGATCAGGGGGACTGGTAATGAGCAAAACTAACAAAAACATTGCAAAAATTCACTGAATGGTGTCAAAATCATTGGACGACTGTGAGAAGCACAGCTGACCAAATAAACCTCGAAAAGAGAAAAAGTTAGGGAAAGCTTAACTGAAAATCTTGGCCAGCCACTCACGGATCTTGCATGAGAACAGTGCACCAGCTCACACAGCACTGTCTGTGAGGGAGTATTCAGCCAGGAAACAAATTGCTGTGTTGAAACAGCACCCCATCCACCCAGTCTGGTCCCCAATGACTTCTTTCTTTACCCAAGGTAAAGACAATATTGAAAGAAAGACATTTTGATGACATTCAGGACATGAAGGGTAACAGGATGACAGTTCTGATATTCATTCCAGAAAAATAATTCCAAAACAGCATTAAGGGTGGACGAGGTGTAGGGTGTATTCGGGGGGAGAATTTTGAAGGTGACCAGAGTGATATTCAGCAATGAGGCATGGAGCACTTTTTCTAGGATGAGTTTGTGAATTTGTCACACCTGGCATAGTCTCTAATATATTTTTATTATATATAAATGTATGATTATTACTATATATTTTTGCGTTACTTATTTTCATATAATACATTGCATTCTCTCTCTCAAACTATTTGAAACTCACTGGGATATTCTGGAATGTCTGTTGTCCAGACTACTCTTTAGACTCATTCTCACTTTCAGATTTCCTATAAATTAAAAAAGATAAAGAAAAGTATGTATTCTTCAAGAGTATTTTATAAACCTTTATATTATCTATCAGTATTGAAAAAAATATATATATTTTTGGCTGGGGCTGGGTTTGAACCCGCCACCTCCGGCATGTGGGGCTGGCTCCCTATGCCTTTGAGCCACAGGCGCCGCCCAGTATTGAAATATTTTTTAATTCCTCCCTGAGAATTCAAAGTACTCTTTGAATATCTTCCCACTGAGAACACCCCTCACTTGGTAATTAACACTAAAAATGTGTATCTTTGCATCGCCACTTATGAGGAAAAGCACAGTGGTATATACTTATCTGAAAATAAACTTAAATCATTCTTATATTCATACTATTATTGGTTAAACATCTATAAACCTTTTTTGCCATTCATCCTTAGCCCTATTTATTTCTGTTATCTTTTAGAAGCTACTTCGCTACTTTTTTCCCCAAAGGTATTTTTTTCCACAATATATTGTCCAATATAAGATAATTACTTTAATATATTTAAATCTTGACAGAATTGTAATTATTTTATGTGCCACACAAAATTCCAGCAATTTCACATCGACTTTTCAAGCTATTGGGGCGGCGCCTGTGGCTCAAAGGAGTAGAACGCCGGCCCCATATGCCGGAGGTGGTGGGTTCAAACCCAGCTCCAGCCAAAAACTGCAAAAAAAAAAGAGAACTTTTCAAGCTATTTCTATAAATTATATACCTTTTACCTACATTGCCTTATTAATTTAAATATTCTAACGGAATCCAATTCATTTTAAGTAAAATAAAGAGGTGGCAGTGGCAGATATAGAAGGTAAAGGCAAAAATTATTTTACAGCAATTTCCTTGAAGAGAAGTCACCCAATTTTAACATTCATTTTTATTCTTGTGGTATTTTTACAGATATTTCTATTTGATAATGAAAATTATTGGTTTTATTTCTATAGATTAGCTATGACTATAACCCAGATTTTTCAATCTTTTTTTTTTTTTTTTTTTTTAGAGACAGAGTCTCACTTTATCACCCTTGGTAGAGTGCCATGGTGTCACACAGCTCACAGCAACCTTCAACTCCTGGGCTTAGATGATTCTCTTGCCTCAGCCTCCCAAGTAGCTGGGACTACAGGCGCCTGCCACAACGCCCGGCTATTTCAATCTTATTGTATATTAATTTTTAATCTCTTCTACCTCTGACTGCCTGTGTCTCAATCTATATAACTACAAAATGAACTGAACTTCTTTCCTGAACGTCTCTATTGCCCTTATTGAAACATCATAAAAATTCCTTAAAACACATGCAGATTAAAGTAATAATGTTTAATACACATTTAATAATTAAAATCAAATAATGAAAGAAAGCATATAAACGTTAACCACAAATCCTTTACATTTAATTTTGGTCCTAAAGGAGTCAAAGTTCTTATAATATTAAAATTGCTGGGTTTAAAATTTTTTTTCATTATTTATTATATTAATCATTAATATATTATTAAATTTCCATGTAAAAGCAAAAATTAATTTCTTTTTTGAGACAGAATCTCACTCTGTCACCCTGAGTAGAATAATGTGGCCTCACAGCTCACAGCAACCTCAAACTCCCGCATTGAAGTGATCCTCTTGCCTCAGCCTCTGGAGTAGCTGAGACTACAGGTGTCCCCCACAGGCTGGCTGATGGGGCTCACTCTTACTCAGCTTGGTCTCAAACTCCTGTGCTCTGGCGATCCATCTGCCTTGACCTCCCAGCATGCTAGGATTACAGTTGTGAGACACTGCTCCCTTCCCCCCCCGAATTAAATTGAAATTAATAATAGTTAAATATACCATGATGCAATGTATTGATTTATCACAGAAAAAAATTACAAAAGTAACAAATCCTAAATATGAAATCAATATACTCATCGCTTGTATAGTCCTCCGCTTTCCACTTTCTTCTCTGGAAACCAATTTTTACCAGTATAGCAATCAGTACACAGAGAATAATAAAAAAAGGAATGAGTAAGTAAAAGGGCCATCTCGTAGGTTTGGAATAGAAAGGCGGTTCTTCAATGTAGCGTGCTCCTACAAGAGAAAACATCGAACATCTGAAGGCAATCACCAAGATATTTCTGTATTTTCCTAAGGCTATTAGCATGAAATCTTTAAATGACTTAATAAATTTATAACTACGGTATTTTTATATGGAGAAGGTAACTTGACAGTGTAAGTGCTCAAAGGCACTCTTCTAAACTCCGACGTTCTTAGTCCTGCCCGTCGCTATCTGTGGGTCTGTGTATGACCTCTTTTGAAAAAATGTCTATTCAGGGTGGCACCTGTGGCTCAGTGAGCGGGGCACTGGCCCCATGTACCAGAGGTGGCAGGTTCAAACCTGGCCCTGGCCAAAAAACAAAAAAAAAAGAAAAATGTCTATTCAGATCTTTTGCCCATTTTAAAATTGGATTATTTGGGTGTTTTCTCTTTCCCATTGAGTTGCTTGAGCTCCTTGTATATTCTGGTTATTAATGTCAGCTGGGTGGTTTTACCCCATTCTGGGAGGATTATCCCTTCATTATCTCATTTGTCTGTGCTTTTGAGGTTTTACTCATGAAAGCTTTGTTCAAACTTTCTTGAAGTGTTTGCCCAATATTTTCTTCCTGTGGCTTTATAGTTTCAAGGCTTTGGTTGAAGTCTTTTTTTTTTTTTTTTTTTTTGTAGAGACAGAGTCTAACTTTATGGCCCTCGGTAGAGTGCCGTGGCCTCACACAGCTCACAGCAACCTCCAACTCCTGGGCTTAAGCGAGTCTCTCGCCTCAGCCTCCCGAGTAGCTGGGACTGCAGGCGCCCGCCACAACGCCCGGCTATTTTTTGGTTGCAGTTTGGCCAGGGCCGGGTTTGAACCCGTCACCCTCGGTATATGGGGCCGGCGCCCTACCGACTGAGCCACAGGCGCCGCCCCTGGTTGAAGTCTTTAATACATTTTGCACATGGCAAAAATAGGAGTCCAGTTTCATTCTTCTGTATGTGGTTCCTAGTTTTCCTAAGGCCATTTATGGAAGGGATGGTCTTTCCCTTCCCACGTATGTTGTGGACAACTTTGTTGAAAATGAGCCAACTGTAAATGTGTGGGTTTATTTCTATTGACCGTCAGTTGATTTTGTAGTACTCAGCAAAAAGACCCCTAAAGGCCCCTGTCTCAGCCTGAGTCTCTGCACATCTCAATCCCTTCCTTGGGTTAATTCCTCAAAAGGTTTCAGAATAGAACAAGGAAGTTCCCTGAATTCCCAAAGACTCCTAGCCACAGGTAAAACAATGGTAGAACTTACTCCAAACCCCTAGCAGTGGCTAAACAAGGGTGGAAAGCTTACTTAAGCAAAATTTCCCAAGCCAAGTTTGTCCCCATGCCAGCTGCCACGATGTAACCCCCAAGCGAACCAGCCCCCATGACTGTAACCCCACCCCGAGCTACCCCCTGAGCTAACCAACCACCACGTTCTGCTTCTGTGCTCACCAGCTTGCCTGCCAACACAGCACAAAAATGGTATAAAAGACAGCCTGCTTTTCTCTTCGGGGCCGTTTGCCTTTGGGCAGCGGTCTGCCTGTTTAGATGTAATAAATCACCATCTGATTTATACCTGAAGTGGGGTCCAAGTTTTTCTTCCAGCTGGCAATGGGTAGGTACAACATTTCCTACTTACTATTGCTATAACAATACAATTGAATTTATATACTGTTTCTACTACCGTTATTGATAGAGACTTTGCTATAGCTACTAATTTTAGAAGTGCTTTCGTAGATTCTTAGGATTTTCAGTATAGTTGATCGTGTCATCTGGACATAGAGGCAGCCTTACTTCATAACATTTCCCCTGTTACTTCTTGTTGTTTTCCTAATGCAATGGCTGGGACCTAAGGCGAAATGTTGGATAGACGTGGAGAGAGCAGAAAATAGACTCTGTCTGATCAGGTCCCACTGATGTATTTCTGGTGCGGCTGCAGTTGCCAAGGGGTGTTCTTCATAAAATCTTTTCCTAGACTGATTTTGTCAAGAGTTTTCCCCACACTTTTTTCCCCACAATTTTTACTGTTTTGTGTCTTCAATTTAAATCTTTGGTCCAGCAAGAAAGAGTCAATTTTTGTCAGTGTTGAGAGGTGCGGGTCCAGTTTCAGTCTTTTACGTGGCTGACAAGTTCTTCCCATGGCATTTATTAAGTGAGGATTCTTTGCTCCAGTGTAGGCTTCTGCTTGGTTTATCAAAGATCAGATGGAGATCTGTGGCTGGGGCCATCTCTGAATTCTCTATTCAATTCTATACCAAACTGGGGTATATGTGTAGCATGGACTACTATTTAGCCATAAAAATATGGAGGCTTTACATCATTTGTGTTAAGCTGGTAGTAGTTGAAACACATTCTTCTCAGTAAAGTATCACAAGACTGGAAAAACAAGTATCCGATGTAGTCAACACTTACATGAAACCAATATATATAAACAACTATGTGCCCACACCAAAGAAAAATGCAAGTACCTTCCAGTGAGAGGTAAAGGGGAGGAGGGACGGTGACTGGCGAGTTTTCACCTAACGTGCACAATGTCAGAGTGTTCAGCACACCCCCTCGAGTGAAGGGCTCCACTACAACTTGAACCTTAATTTAGAAATGAAAACAATGTAACCCAAACATTTGTACCCTCATATTATTCTGAAATTAAAAAAAGAAACATACTTTGATATAACATAAAATAACTGTAGCCGGGAGTTATGGCAGGCACCTGTACTCCCAGCTACTCAGGAGGCTGAGGCAAGAGAATCGCCTAAGCCCAAGAGCTGAAGGTTGCTGTGAGTTGTGATGCCACAGCACTCTACCAAGGGTGACAAAGTGAGACTCCGTCTCTAAAAAAATAAAATAACTGCAAGGTGTTTTTTTGTTGTTTGTTTTTTGCTGCCTTCTGTTTGGTACTTTCAAAAAGAACTCATGAATAAATGTTAGATCTTATTAAATGATTTCATCAAATGATATACTTGCATTATTGTTTTTGTTATTTTGTTGTTTGGGTGGTAATTTAAACTGATAGACTTTTAAATTATGAAACAGTCTTTCATTCCTAAAATAAACCCTAATTGGTCCGATTGTAGATCTTTTAAAATAGATAGCTGCATAACATCAGCTAATATTTTGTTGAAGAGTGTTACATTTATGTTTGAGAAGAATATTGTTTTGTAATTTTTTTTTTTTTTTTTTTTGCGACAGAGCCTCAAACTGTCGCCCTGGGTAGAGTGCTGTGGCATCACAGCTCACAGCAACCTCCAACTCCTGGCTCAAGCGATTCTCTTGCTTCAGCCTCCCAAGTAGCTGGGACTACAGGCGCCCACCACAATGCCTGGCTATTTTTTTGGTTGCAGCCGTTATTGTTTGGCGGGCCCGGGCTGGATTCGAACCCGCCACTCAGGTGTATGTGGCCTTAGTCGCTTGACCCACAGGTGCTGAGCCTGTAATTTTTCTTTTTGTTGTTAGTTTTCTTGTCTGAGTTTGGCCCTCAGGATTATGTTTTCTTCGTCCAATAAGTTGATGGAGATTTCTTCACCACTGTTTTAAAAAATATTATTGCTGTCTTACAAAAATTTGTTTCATTTCACCTCTGATATCATCTGGGCCTACAGTTTTAAAAATTCTTGTCTTTTGGCCTTGTTTTTTCTTTAATCATAAATCCAATATCCAGGAAGTTTCCTATCTGGCTTTTTGGTTGCACCCTTTGTTTTATAATGGTTTTCCATAAGGATTAGTTATTTTCTCATCTGAATATTCTTATTAGCCTATTGCCCTCCCATACGTTCTTGACCACGTTCAGTCTGAGCTAATATATATAATTCTTTTAAAATGTGAATGTTTTATGTATTGAATAAAAAATGTACTCCCTGAAACAAAGGCCACACTTAAACAGTTCACTGTGACATAAGCCCTTTCACTGTGTTGCGCTTTGGTGAAGCTACTATGGAATAAACTATATAATTCTTAGTAGACTTATTTTTTTCAATTTCAAAATATTAAGGGGGTACAAATGTTTTTTGTTACGTGGATAGCTGTTGTGAATGCTTGAGTCAGGGCACCACCCAAATTTAGTAGAGATGGTGTTTGGATGTTTTTATGAGGTATTTGTATAAAATACATAGAAGGCTTGATGTTTTTATGAGGTATTTGTATAAAATACATAGAAGGCTTTATGTATAGATGAAGGACTCTCTAAGGGTCATCAGCTTCATTTATTCTGAGATTTTATTTATTTATTTTTTATTTTATTTTATTATTATTATTTTTTGCAGTTTTTGGCTGGGGCTGGGCCTGAACCTGCCATCTCCAGCATATGGGGCCAGCGCCTTACTCCTTTGAGCCACAGGCACTGCCCTATTCTGAGATTTTAAGAGTGGGGGTTATAGTCCAAAGCTTAACAATATTTATCCGAGACAAAATTTTATTGCTTTTAAAACTCTCAAATGTGCTCTTTGGTTTGAGACCAGGAACAAGAATTAGTTTTATTTACAAACAAACAAACAAAAAATCATAGCTCTTTTATATTTGCTCCATATTTTACTTCTAACCACCAGGAAACACGAGTCCTATCTTACAGGTTACCAAAGGCAGCAATGACAGTAAACATTTTACAACTTCAAAATAATCATTCCACCTTTTCCAACTTAAAAAAAACATGTTTTGAAGCTATTCTTGAGGTGCGCACTGGCAGTCTTCCCAAGACAATACAATTTCTTAACCAATCTCTTGAAAGCTTTTCTGCTCTCCACGGACTGTCCTATTTCAAAGCCAATGCTACACTGTTATTTTGGACCAGGAGCGTCCAACCTTTTTTCTTTTCTGCTGCACGTTGGAAGAATAAGAGTTGCCTTGGGCCACACTTTAGATGCGCAAACACTAACAAAAGGGGATGAGCTCACACACACCCCCAGAAAAGTTTCGTGAATGGTTTTCATGATCTCCAACACCACAGGTAAGTAAAGCAATTCTCAAATAATCAGCACACCACGCGCAGACTGTAGGACACCCTTGTTTTAGATGCTTCTTATAGAAATAGGCAACACTGGTTACTAAAAAACGCTTTGTATTATATTATGCTGCTTGAGAAATTACCTCAAAGCTTAGAAACTTAAAATAAGCATTCGACTTTGCTGACAAGGTTGTGGGCTGTGACTTTGGGGGAGGGCTTAGTGGTTGAGTGTATTTCTCGTCTCCAAGCAGCCAAATTTTATACATTGCAGGAGATTTTTAACAGAAGGAGTGTTCCAGGAGTGTTCCAAGAATAAGCATGCCAAAACATCTAGTCAGACTCTGTAGGACGGCGGGAATCCCAGAATGTCAGGCATGGGTGTTTGACTCATCAATCGTACCATGCAGGCCACCCTGAGCTCTGGGGAGGGACTGGTCTCCGCTGATGCTCAGGGCAGTCACGTGTGTGCTGAACAGCTCAGGCAGCTGCAGATAACATGAACACAATCTAACAGTTGCTGCCACAAAGGTCATAGCTTGAAAATACATTAAATTTGTATGATGTTTTAAACTTACGAATCTATTACTACCTGGCATTAAAATGGTGTTTTCAAATCATGGGATGAAGGCAGAATCTACACCTGACTCAAAACCCTAAACAAATGGCTCTACTTATCTGTAAATTCAGGTTTTTACATGAGGGAAATTCCCTGGGTTTATGCATGCTTGGAAGGGTTGGTTAACTGCTGGCTTTCTGTAAAACCCATCTTGGCCTTTCCTCTGTTTGATCAATATTGCAAGAAACTTATTTCCCAACCTCCTTGACCTGCTGTGCCAGTTGGAGGTTAGATTTGGTCAATGGGATTCACTGGATAAAAGGCGGAGACTCTGATGAGTGTGATAGCTGTGACGTTTTTTCTCCTTTCTTCCAGCGTCTCCACCAGCGGCTGTGTGTCTGTATCCCTGCAGCTCATGCTGGACAGTCCCTCACCCCCAGCTGTGGTCCAGATCCTGCCGGGGAGCCCTGACCGTAGTTAGATGTCAGACGAGGTAGCCCAGATACTGATTTCAGTAACACAGGAGATTTCTTGTTATTGCTAATACCTTGTTGCCTCCTCATCTGTGCTAGCAAGTGCCTGTATTTAATTCTTACTGTTTGAAAGACTGAAGTTATTTCTGCTTTTGTAGCTGGGGTCTGACTGGCGTACCTTGTTTATAACATATATCATAATAAATTATTCTCTGGATGTAAATCATAAACATTCATACATAGCGCAGTATTTGAAGTTCAAACAACCTAGCTTTTATTGAACAACCTAGATTTTATTGAATTTAATAAAATCAAATTATGTTTTAATTTTATTTTCTATTCGCTATCAATACTTGCCCTCAGGACGACGTACAGGTGGAAAATTGCCACTGTCAATACTCCCACCAGGCCATGAAAGGTCTTCGGTGTCACAGTTTGGAGGCAAAAACGTAGGGTTGCAGTTACAGTGCTTTTTGTTGTTACATAACTGAAAGCAGAAGAAATACAGGCTTATGAAGCAGGCATCAGGAATGACATGTGTACAAATAGAATCATAAAACGATACCGAGCTCAGATAAGGCTGATTTTCCTATGTGTTTGATAGGGGTCTGAATGTGTGTGTGTATGTGTATATGTGTGTGTGCATGTGTGCATGTGCACGTGTGTTTGTGTGTATGTGAGCATGTATGTGTGTGTGCATGTGCGTGCACGTGTATAGGCATGTGTGCGTGTGTATGTTTGTATCTGTGTGCATGCATGTATGTGTGCATGTGTGTTCGTGTGTGTGCATTTGTGCATATATATGTATGTGCACGTGTGCGCGCATGCACATGTGTCTGTGCGTGTGTGCATGTGTGTTTGTGCACGTGTGTGAGCATGTGCCTGCGTGTGTGCATGTCTGTGTGCGTGTGTGCACGTGCATGTGTGCATGTGTGTCTATGCACGTGTGTGCATGCATATGTGTGCGTGCATGTGTGTGTGTGCTTGTCTATGCATGCATGTGTGCATGTGTGTCTATGCATGTGTGAGCACGTATGTGTGTGCGCATGTGCATGTGCGTGCGTATGTGTGCGTGTGTGCATGTGCATGCATGTGTGCATGTGTGCATGTGTGTGCATGTGTTCGTGTGTGTGCATGTGTGCATGTGTGTGCATGTGTGTGCGTGTGTGCATGTGTGTGCATGTGCGTGCATATGTGTATGCGTGTGTGTGCATGCGTGTGTGCATATGCGTGCAATTGTGTGTGTGTGTGCACGTGTGTGCAGCAGTGCACTCTCTTTCCTGAGATCAGTCTCAGTGCTGATTATTCTCACCTCAATCTCTGGTACTTACACCTTGATTGTTGCATTTTTGAGGAGTGCAGTCGTAACCCAAGTATGCGGAATCCTCACATACCTTATTCCTGCAAACCTAAAAAGGACAAGCCAGAATAAGTTAACTGATGGGTCATCTGAATTTGCCATTTGATAAGAAGAATTCCATACTATCCTAATACAAGAGGTATTCATTTAAGAATAAATATCAGTGTACTAACAATGAATCATTAATTTATAACGCTACTGTGTTTCCAGCATTAGGTGAAACTAATTATCTGGGAGTAAAGGAAATAATAAGAGCACCTTCCCTGCTTATACTGAACAGGAGGCACAGGTAAGAAGTAAGTAAAAGACAGGCCAACACGTGATAAAAGTCATAATGGGAAACAGATGGATTTATGGACGCATACAATATAATTTATCTGATATTTGGAATGGTAAAAATCTTCCCATTGAGCTGTGATGGCAAATAGGAGCAGGCAGAGAAAAGCAGCCAATATTTAGAAGGACCCCAAGAGGAAGGTAGCATGGGACCTTCAGGAAGGATAAAGGGCTATCTGGCCACTGCACTAACAGCCATCTATCATTCATCAAGTTTTCAAGTTCTACAAATGTACCCTGCCCTAGGGGGATCTCAGTGAACAACACAAATCTCATCTAGCTCACATCATAGTAAAAGAGAGAGAAGAAAACAAAAAGCGAGATGCTACGTGTGAGAAGATGCTATCAGCCGTCAAGACTGCATGAGAGAGTCTTCATGAGAGAGTTTAACCAGCAAATAATTGGCTGTATTTAGAAGTTTAATTACGAGATCAAAAAGCTGATAAAAGTAGGTTTTGAAAAAGGGAATAGGAAGGGCAAGAAACTGTAGATAGAAAATTAGACAGTCATTACAATAGTCCACAAAAATGTTAACTGTAGAGTAAAATTGAGTGATAGTGGAGCAGGATACTGGTAAAAATATTGTATTTGAGACATAGTCAGAAAGTTACAAGAAGCTTAGTTAAGCTCATATGGGTTGTATATGGAGGATGAACATAGATGACTAAATAATACCAAGGATTCTGACTTGTTTAATTCTTTTGGTGGTAAATGAACTGATATAAGGAAAGCTAAGCAAAAATCACCAACATTTAGATACATTATTATCAGAGACCTATTTCAATCTATATACTTGAAACTGACAGGGAAAAAATACTTAATGAAATGTAGTTATAAGTTGTTAAGCCAAAGAACATGTAATTGGAAATATTTTTACAAAAATGTGTGCTAAAGGATATTGGCAGTATTTCTTCAGAATTTTTTTCCTCTAAAAATATATGAACAATATACAAATTTTAAAGTCCAAGAGTTAATCTGTTCACATAGTTTTGCTCAACATTATTTAATCTGAAAAGATATATTATTTATTGCATCAGATAATTATGGCAACACATACTTTTGTTGAAGATTTAGTAGGAAATAGGCTAATGATCAATAGGTGGTCATGTTATTTGGGGTGGTTGTACCAAGTAGTTTAAATGTTCTCTGGACAAAGGAAAGTACTGCTACAGTTAGAAAAATATCTGTTAGAGGTGGAGCAAGATGGCGGCCGAGTAACAGCTTCCCTGCAACTGGGCACGGTGAGACTGGGGAGAGAAGACTCCAGGCATCTCTGGCTGGTGGGATCTGCCCAGAAACATCCCTCTGGGGACACAGAGAGTCAACATGAGACTTCTGGACCCCATGAGGAGGACAAAAGCAGTGGAGAACTGGCATGTGGTTGCATGTGTTTGCTCCGTCTAATCCCACCGGCAGCTGTAAGTACAGCAGCAGTGAGATTACAAACTGGAAAGGACTTACCTGTGAGCTGTTTTGTTTTTTTTTTGGAGGTGGCACTCAGTTGAACTACCTTGTGAGAACTTGGGCAAGAGTGCGGAGGACTGTAAGCATTGTCTAGGGCCCCAGACTGAGCTGCTGAGCCAGCCAAAGCTAATAGTGTTCGGCTGTGGGCCAGGCAGAGCCATTGTGGGAGAATTGCCCCCGGCAAGCTCTGCCCTCAGGGTCACAGAGCAAGGACCAGGCAGGAGACCTTGGGCGAGTAATCTAGGGACTGAGCAGCCTAAATGCGGGGACTGAGATGCCTCACAGCCTTGGCCCTTGGGGCATAGAGTGAGACCGGTTTTGGCACACTGGGTAAGTGGACAGGCATTCCAGGAGTGATCCCAGCAGCAAGTGCTTTCCTGGGAAAACTTCTGCTTAGCCAGGGTTAGCATTTTTTTTTTTTTTTTTTTGTAGAGACAGAGTCTCACTTTATGGCCCTCGGTAAATGCCGTGGCCTCACACAGCTCACAGCAACCTCCAACTCCTGGGCCTAAGCGATTCTCTTGCCTCAGCCTCCCGAGTAGCTGGGACCACAGGCGCCTGCCACAACGCCCGGCTATTTTTTGGTTGCAGTTTGGCAGGGGCCGGGTTTGAACCCGTCACCCTCGGTATATGGGGCCAGCGCCTTACCGACTGAGCCACAGGCGCCGCCCCAAGGTTAGCATTTTAAAGTGCCTTTTAAGTGGGCTGAGGAGAGATTCAGGTTCTCCACCCTGCAGGGTTTGAGAAATCAGCAGAGGCCTCCAGTCCCCATCTCATACAGCCATATCAACATTGTGATTAAAATCTCATATCCCAGAAGATCACCTGCTGCCCAGACAATACTCAGCAAGATATATATACTGCTTTGCTTTTTTTTAAATTTCAACGTTTTTCCCTCTAGATTTTTCTTTTTTCTTTCTTTTCTTCATTTTTCTAGTTTAAATATAATTTTCCATTGTTGCCTACCTTAACAATTAGAACTTCATTTTTGCTAGTGTTTCTACTCCTATTAGTTAGTTTTTCCCCCAATTTTATCCCGTAAAGTTTACTGTTTGCTTGTTTTGGTTTTATTTATAGCATTTTTTCTTTCCTCTCTACTTGGTGGAGGTGGGGTACTGTGTCCAAACAGGCTAGCAAAAAGCTGCTGACCTCAAGGGAACCACCCAACCTGGCACCCCCAGAAGTTGGGGGTTTTAAGGTTGGGTCAAAGTGTCCTACTGTACACATACCTTGCTCCTGTCTCCCTCTTTCTGTGCCTCTCTTCTTTTTGTCAATATTCCATTTACTCACCCCCTCTCCTTTCTCCTTTCTCTCTCTCTCTCTCTTTTTTTTTTCTTTTTTCCCTTCTTGCTCTTCAATCTTCTCATCTTTCTGGTCCTGTACCAAAAGGACTCATTGATACCCTAGTCCAGAGGCATGGTAACTTAAAGAGCAAGAGGAAGTGAAAGGAAAATTAGAGCAAGGAAACTCATGAGGAAGAAGCAGAAGAAAAATCCTGGTAACATGAAAAACCAGTCCAGAGCAACTCCCACCATGGGACTGCTGCAGTCCAGAGCAACTCCCACCATGGGACTGCTGCAGTCCAGAGCAACTCCCACCATGGGACTGCTGCAGTCCAGAGCAACTCCCACCATGGGACTGCTGCAGTCCAGAGCAACTCCCACCATGGGACTGCTGCAGTCCAGAGCAACTCCCACCATGGGACTGCTGCAGTCCAGAGCAACTCCCACCATGGGACTGCTGCAGTCCAGAGCAACTCCCACCATGGGACTGCTGCAGTCCAGAGCAACTCCCACCATGGGACTGCTGCAGTCCAGAGCAACTCCCACCATGGGACTGCTGCAGTCCAGAGCAACTCCCACCATGGGACTGCTGCAGTCCAGAGCAACTCCCACCATGGGACTGCTGCAGTCCAGAGCAACTCCCACCATGGGACTGCTGCAGTCCAGAGCAACTCCCACCATGGGACTGCTGCAGTCCAGAGCAACTCCCACCATGGGACTGCTGCAGTCCAGAGCAACTCCCACCATGGGACTGCTGCAGTCCAGAGCAACTCCCACCATGGGACTCCCACCTACTGTAGAGGACTCTACCTATAAAGAAATGTTAGAAATGACAGAAAGGGAATTTAGAATACAGATGATGATAACAATGAAGGAAATGATGGAAACAATGAAGGAAACTGTGATAAAGTGGAAAATAACCAAAAGGAAATCGAAAAACAGAATCAAATAAGGGATGAAAGATATGAAGAATATAGAAAGGCTATAGCAGAGCTGAAGGAACTGAAGCAGTCAATTAGGGAACTTAAGGATGCAATAGAAAGTATCAACAACAGATTAGATCATGCAGAAAAAAGAATCTCAGAGGTAGAGGACAAAGCACTTGAGATAACTCAGATAGTTAATGAGGCAGAAAAGAAGAGAGAGAAAACAGAACATTCACTGACAGAACTACGGGACTTTATGAAGTGTTCAAACATACGAGTTATAGGTATCCCAGAAGGGGAAGAAGAATGCCCCAGAGGAATGGAAGCCATACTAGAGAATATTATAAATGAAAATTTCCCAAATATCACCAAAGATTCTGACACACTCCTTTCAGGGGGGATATCAGACCCCAGGTCGCCGCAACTCTAACTGATCTCATGCATCAGTAGAATCAACATTGTTAGAATGTCCACACTATCCAAAGTGATTTACAGGTTCAATGAAATGCACGTCAAAATGCCAACATTGTACTTCACATATGTAGAATAAATAATTCTATGCTTCATTTGGAACCAGAAAAGAGCTTGAATAGCCACAGTAATCTTAAGCAAAAAGAACAAATCTGCAGGCATCACACTGTTAGACTTCAAACTATACTACAAGACTGTAATAATCAAAACAGCGTGATGTTGGCACCCAAAAAAGAGAGACATAGACCAATGGAACAGAACATACGAAAAATTCCAGACATAAATAAAGCCATCTACCAACAGCCAACTAAACTTTGACCAAGCAGACAACAATATACACTTTGGGGAAAGAAGCCCTATTCGATAGACAGTGCTGGAAAAGTAGATAGCCACATGCAGAAAAATAAAATGGCACCCCTATCTTTCAGCACTCCCCCAAATTAATTCAAGATGGATAAAAAAATTAAATGTAAGGCATGACACCATAAGAATTCTAGAAGGAAATTTAGGGAAATTTCTTCCATATTATCACCTTGGGCAAAGAATCTGTGACTAACACCATAATGGCAATTACAGCAAGACATAAATAAACAAATGGGACTTGGTTAATTAAAATGACCAGGTATAGAAATCACAGAACAACAGAAAACCTAGAGAATGGGAGAAAATATTAACAAATCATACATCTGATAAAGGGCTAATATACAAAATCTACATAGGACTCAAACCTACTAGCAAGAAAAAAAAAACTGTTAAAATGTGGGCAAAAGATACAAACAGGCCTTTTTAAAAACAAAAAAATTAGATAAATGACCAAAAAACATTTGAGAAAATGTTAAATGTTACCAGGGAAATGCGAATTAGAACCAAAACAAGATATTGCCTTGCCCCTGTTAGAATGGCTTTTATTAAGAAGTCTAAAAGCAGTAGATGTTGGCACAGATGCAGAGAGAAAGGAGAGCTTGTACACTGTTGGATTGCCAATTAGGACAACTGATATGGAAAACAAAAAGGAGATTCCTCAGAGAACTAAAAGTATACCTATCATTTGGTCCAGCAATCCCACTGCTGGGTAGCTCCCCAGAGGAAAAGAACTCATTTTATTAAAAAGACAATAGCGGCCAGGTGAGGTGGCTCACACCTGTAATCCCAGCACTCTGGGAGGCTGAGGCAAGTCAATTGTCAGAGCTCAGGAGTTCAAGATCAGCCTGAGCAAGAGTGACACCCTGTCTCAAAAGTAGCTGGGAGCTGGGTGTTGTGACAGGTGCCTGTCGTCCCACCTCCTTGGGAGGCTGAGGCAAGAGGGTCATTTAAGTCCAAGAGTTTGAGGTTTCTGTGAACTATGAGGCCATGGGCAACAAAGTGAGACTCTGTCTCAAAAAAAAAAAAAAAAAAAGATATTAGCGCTCAAATGTTTATTGCATACCAATTTACAATGACAAAGATCTGGAATTTACCCAAATATCTGTCAGTTCATAAGTAGATTAACAAAATGTGGTATACCTATACCATGGAGTACTACTCCACCACAGAAAGATGAATTAATGCCTTTTGCATCATATTGGAAGGAACTGGAGGCCATTATCTTAAGCAAAATATCTCAAGAATGGAAAAACAAACACCACATGCACCCTCAAATAAATTGAAACTAACAGAGAGGCACACCTGTACACAGAGAGAAGTAAAAATCATCGTCAATCAAGCAGGAGGAGAGGAGAGGAAGGAGAGGAACCTATCTAACAGATACAGTGAACACTAGTCAAGTGATTCACTTAGTGCCCTGACTTAAGGCACATAACAAAGATATTTGCACCTCCTTGATATTTTGAAATTTAAAAAATCATAAAAATACATAAAAAACAGTGAGTTTGTTATTTTCCATTTTTCTTTATTGAATGCATGCTTCATTCTCAGGGAGAATATTAAATATTCTTTACCAACAGAGTATGAAATGTTAGGAAGTTACATGGGAAGGAAAGGTCACTCACCCGATTATTACCACAGATGGTCCCGTCTTTTACCCACATATGATTGCTGTCCGCATGACCGTGGGGATATTCCAGGGCAACACAGATTTGTTCATTTGCGTTGACATAAATGACGGTTGCGGCCATCAAGGCAAGTATCTTATCACTGTTATATTTACATATTAATTTTCCACACTTCGCATCTCTGTAATTGACCCAAAAAGGAAAATGATGAATTCTAATTTAGAGAAATATTGAAAAATCATCTTTAAAACAGATTTAAATAAAGTATTCAAGGTTTTTGAAAAAACATCAGGGACTGATTTTTAAAAACCCTCCAATGTGGGGCAGCGCCTGTGGCTCAGTCGGTAAGGCACCGGCCCCATATACCGAGGGTGACGGGTTCAAACCCAGCCCCGGCCAAACTGCAACCAAAAAATAGCCGGGCATTGTGGGGGGTGCCTGTAGTCCCAGCTACTTGGGAGGCTGAGGCAAGAGAATCGCTTAAGCCCAGGAGTTGGAGGTTGCTGTGAGCTGTGTGAGGCCACGGCACTCTACCGAGGGCCATAAAGTGAACCTCTGCCTCTACAAAAAAAAAAAAAACCCTCCAATGTGAGGGCCTTGCCTACGAACAAGGTTCCCTTTTCAACTTAACGTACGGGTCCCAAAATGACAAAATTCTAAAACTTGCATTCAAGTAGTATTTCAATGTCATGCTATCAACATGAAAATAAAGCCATTAAGATGCATCATAATGATGTGACTGCGAACTGCAGGAAAATCATAAAACTAACCAGGATATGAGGAAGTGTGAGCAGCCTAAAAATGGTAACTGAAGGTTGACTTTGCAGCAAAAATAATTGAGAACTAGAAGACTGTTGAAAGATATTTTCAACGGTGAAACAGAATATCTACAGTTTTCCCACTGTACACACAGAGAAAATATCCCCCGAAACGAGGTAATGGCATTTTCCAACAACAATTAAGAAAATTCATTATCAGCAGTCTTGGACTCATGAAAAGCTTAACCTCTTTACATCGAGCGGAATTTATTCTAGATGAAGCTTGGAGCAGTGTAAAAGTCATGTAGCTTTGTTAGGTAAGAAAGTTCCCTTCTGTTACTAGTAGAAGAGAGTGGTTTTCATGGATTTGTGCTAGATTTTGTGATAAATCACACACTGAAATAGAACTGTGGAGGTAAACCTGCTAAGGGAGCACCATGAGGGAGAGCCAGTGGGGAGTTAACCAGCTTCCCTCAGAAGATTTAAAAACTGGCCCATTTGTCAAAAACACCTATTTCAGGGCTATGAATATTAACCAAAAGCAAACAATAAAATGAGAAGGCTTTCTTTATGAAAAGCTGCTATAAAACCCAGTAAGAAGAGGGGGTAGAGGGCTGCTGTCTTCTTCCCTGAGTCTGTTCCCTGCCCCTACCCCCATCTCAAAACAGTCCTATGGGCAAGGTAGTGCTGGTGGTGAAAATCGGTGACTTCCACAGCAGAGGAGCTGTTTTTCCCAATGTAATGTGCAGGGGCGAAAAAGCATTTTCCCCAACATTTAATGGAGATCTAGATAGCTTAATCAAGCAAGAAAGAGATTAAAGGCATCCCAATAGTAATAGTTTCACTCCACAGCAGAAGCAGACGAACGGCAATAAATTAAATAACGCATTTCTTACACCTTTCCTGTAAGAAAATGAAAAGAAGTTCTTCAGATGAAAGGAAACGATATGATTCAGAAACTTGGAGCTACAAAAAGAAAGGAAGAGCCTCAGAAAATAAACACATGAAAGTAAAATATTCTTTTATTTTTCTTACCCCTGGTTGAACCGACAGGTAACTCACTATCTGCTTTAAAGCAATAACAGTAGGCTGTATTGGGTGTGTTTAACATTTGCATAAGTAAAATGATTAATAGTGATGTTACAGGGACTGAATGTCACTCCCCTGCCCTTCACATGAAGCAGTGTTAGTGTTGTCGGAGGGTGAACTATTATTGTATTGTACATTGTTATTTAAAGATAGTAGATATAAGTGCACATTATCAACCGTTTTAATTTAATTTATTTTTATTTATTTATTTTTTTGTAGGGACAGAGTTTCACTTTATGGCCCTCGGGTAGAGTGCCATGGCATCACACAGCTCACAGCAACCTCCAACTCCTGGGCTTAGGTGATTCTCTTGCCTCAGCCTCCCGAGTAGCTGGGACTACCACCACAACGCCCGGCTATTATTTTGTTGCAGTTTGGCTGGGGCTGAGTTTGAACCCGCCACCCTCGGTATATGGGGCTGGCACCCTGCCCACTGAGCCACAGGCGCTGCCCTTGTTTTATTTTTTTTGAGACAGAGTGTCACTTTGGCACCCTCGGTAGAGTGCAGCGGCATCACAGCTCACAGAAACCTCAAACTCTTGGGCTTGAGTGATTCTCTTGCCTCAATTTCCCAAGTAGCTGTGACTACAGGCGCCCGCAATGCCTGGCTGTTTTTAGAGATGGGGTCTTGCTCTGCTGGTCTCGAACCTGTGACCTCAGGCAATCCACCCGCCTTGGCCTCCCAGAGTGCTAGGATTACAGATGTCAGCCACTGTGCCTGCCAACAACCAATTTTAATTGGAATGATCTAAATAAGCAATTAAAAATCAGAGATTATCACTCTAGATACTGAAAAAATGACCCAAGTTTGGTTTAACATATGAAAATCAATTAATGTAAAGTACTATATAAACAAAACAAAAACCCCATGAAATTATGGCAGTATTTGAAGGAAAAGCATTTGAAAAAATGAAACCATTATTTAGTACTGAAAGCTCTCAACAAACTGAAAGAAGGGAACTTCCTCTATCAGATTAAAGAGCATTTAAAAACACCACAATGAACTTAATGATGAAAAGCTGAATATTTTCCATAAAACTGAAAATCATCAAGAGTGTTCACTTTCTCTCTTTTAAATGCAGCATTTTAATGGAGATCGAGATAGTTTAATCAATCAAGAAAGAGATTAAAGACATCCTAATAGCAAAAGAATAAATTAAAAATTTACTTGAAGATGAGGTGATTCTACACATAAATGCTGACACACACACACACACAACTTCAGGATGGTCACACAATACAAAAGATCAAGATCTGGGGGGCCAGTAGCTCCTGCCTGTAATCCTAGCACTCTGGGAGGTCCAGGCAGGAAGATCACTTGAGCCCAAGACTTTGGGGTTGCTGTGAGCTAGGCTGATGCCACAGCACTCTAGCCTGGGCAACAGAATGAGACTCTGTCTCAAAAAATAAAAACATGAAATCAAATTTTAAAAGACCAAGGTTAACACAAAAACATTATTTGTATTTTTGTTATGATTAGTAAAGACAAGTAACGAACAATGTAAAAATGAAATTCAGAGAGCTATTCTGTTTAAAGTGGTCTCAGGGGCGGGACCTGTGGCTCAAGGAGTAGGGCGCTGGTCCCATATGCCATAGGTGGCGGGTTCAAACCCAACCGCGGCCAAAAACCACAAAAAAAAAAAAAAAAGTGGTCTCAGAAGAACATTTAGGAATATATTTAATGAAAGAAATATGATATCTGAACACGGAAAATTAGTAAATCTGGCTGAGAAAAGTTAAAGAGTGAAATAAATTGAGAGATATTATTTATTAATTGGAAAATTCCAACTATTAAGACGACAATTTACCATACAACACCTGCCGTACCTCTTTGCATACATATACAGACCAATGCATGGGCAAGTGATGAAATTTGAATAAAATCTGTGAATTTGCCAATGCCAATGTTCTGAAAAATATGTTGTAAGGCAGAATCTAGAAAAATATGTCATAAGGCATACATTTAACTGATTTTACCTAATAAAAACAAGGACAAAAATCTGTCCTTAAATATTAATCATCATTTAAATGTATCTCAACTGTTAAAAATTTACTAAGCATGAATTTTGCATCTGTTCACCTACCTTTTTTTTTCTTTTTTTTGGAGACAAAGTCTCACTATATCGCCCCCTGTAGAGTGCTGTGGCATCACAGCTCACAGCAACCTCAAAACTCTTGGGCTCAAGCCATTCTCTTGCCTCAGCCTCCCAAGTGGCTGGGACTACAGGTGCTTGCCACAACACCTGGCTAATTTTTTTGTTGCAGTTCTCATTTTTTTAGCTGGCCCGGGCTGGGTTTGAACCTGCCAGCCTTGCTGTACATGGCTGGCACCCTACCCACTGAACTATGGGTGCTGTCTGTTCACCTACCTTTTAAAAACTAAGATTTTAAGGGCCAAAGTCTCATTAATTAACAAAAATCACTAATTATATGCCTCATGTTACCATTATGTACATCATTTAAGGTATTACATCCCTCGGATTAATGTGAGTATCTGCTTATAGTACATGTTATACCATAAAATTTTTATTTGGCCCATGTATTTAGACTCCATGCCTGAGGTCTAAAATGCTACTACATGACCACTGCCATATCAGAGAGAATTCAAAAAACCAAGAAAGCCAGGAAGGACTGACCCTAGGCCAGCCACAGACAGACATAAATACACATGTTGTCTAAATAACCTCTCAGTCAGCACAGTCTCAGCAATGCTGAACATATAAACATCTCAGGACTATTTTCTATAGACTGACCTTTCCTACCTTTGGCCAAAAGAGGGAAGTAAAAATGGGCAAACCAGCCTTTGTTATTCCTCAGGGCCTTGGCGTGGATGAGCGCTGCCCTGCACTCAGTGTGCCCACCCACCCAACACGAGCAATTCCATACAACATTAACAGGGAGCAAGGCCAGGCTATGACCACCAGTGATTAAGAACAAGAAAGCGAGTCCACTCTGAAAATCACGTCTGGGCACAGCAGAGACCATACGCACTGTCCGGCCATGGAATTCCTGCAGCTCCTCGGGACTCACCTGACCCGAGTGGCCTGTGCGTCTTCAGCAATGACCCCTTTAGCTTCACTTTAGTCTTCCTTCCTCATATGTAAGATTCATTAAGACCCATAATGACAAAATGACCTCCACTTCGTGTCAATTCAGAGCAAATGTCGACTTCCTGAAACTCTCCTGAACACTCCCTAACACAAGCACACGTCTTAGAGTAAGTGTGTAAAACTCTGCAACCAAGGAACCCCCCACCTTTCCACAGTGGGGGGATTCTCCCTCCCTGGAACGTTATCAGAAGCACAACTACAGGGGTGTTCCTGGGGGTCTCTGGCTGGAAGGCATGGCGGTAAGGTAAAACTGTTCTGAAACACACAGAGGCAAACTCACTTTGAGACACTGCAGCACATTTAACTAGAGGAAGGAGCCACGTAACTAACCTTGTAGAACAGCAAGTACATCATGAGAGATTTTGTAGATGTGGCTTTTTTTCATTTTAAATTTACAAGAGCACGTACAATCTCTGAGCTTGAATAACCAATAAACAGAATTAGAAGATGGCGCTAACATCACTTAGTGACCGGAGAATCAGAGAGACTGAGCACGAAAATCTGCATATAGACTGTGCCTTACAACCTGGCTGTTTGCTGAACTAAGCGTGGGGAGTGAAGAATCCAGGGAGCACATTAACAGCGGCTCCTGGAGCTGTATGGATGGACGTGGAAGACATTATTCTTAGTAAAGCATCACAAGAATGGAGAAGCATGAATCCTATGTACTCAATTTTGATACAAGGACAATTAATGACAATTAAGGTTATGGGGGGGAGGAAAAGCAGAAAGAGGGAAGGAGGGAGGTGGGTGGGGCCTTGGTGTGTGTCACACTTTATGGGGTCAAGACATGATTGCAAGAGGGACTTTGCCTAACAATTGCAATCAGTGTAACCTGGCTTATTGTACCCTCAATGAATCCCCAACAATAAAAAAAAAAAAAGAAAATGAACACTGTTTTCTGTGGCTGCTCACAGACGGGAAGAGTCGGTGGTTTTGAATTCAGCTGTGTAAATTCCTTCCTTAACAAAATTCTTTAGCCTTCAGAAAAGAGGAAATGAATACAGAGTTTCAACATGTATTATTCATAGCAAACAATAAAGTTAAAATTGTACCACTGCTTTTTAAAGCTAATGAAAAGGAAGGCAAAAACAGCAAAAAAAAAAAAAAACAAAAAACAAAACTGACTTTTGTCTCTACGAGGTTTACAATTTTCCATCAAACACGATCTGACTTTATACCGGGTGATATTTTGCTTATCTATAAACGTAATTGGCGATATTTTCAAATATAAGGTAATAAGCAGAGGTTCTCAAATAGATTTCTGAAAACATACTTAAGTTCACACTTTTTGACTCCATCAGCGTTTGGGCCACAGTTCCCAGATTGGTCACCCTTGGTATTAAGTTCAACGAAACACTCGTCAGTACCAAACTGCATAACTAAAAAAAAAGTGTGATTGGTCATATTAAATGAGCACTTATTTAAAATAATCAACAAAAACACATAAAATTACAAAATGAGTTAAAATACATTTATTTACAAAACAAGATCCTACTACAACTTTTAAAATAAAAACTAGATTTAAGATTATGCAAAACCACTTAATACTTAAAAATTGAAATGATTCTTGACTACTATCCATAAACATATACCCAAGTTAACCATAGGATAAAGGTTAACTTCTCCTGTTGCTAAGTTACACATTCCTTTCTATAAGTACATAAGAGACTTGTTAAAAGTAATTGAATGACTAGCCAATGAACAGTTATTTTTTTCATAAATGTCTTTTCAAATCAAACCACTAACCAATTATGCTATTTTTTTTCTTTTCTTTTTTTGTTTTTAGAGACAAGAGTCACAGCTCACAGCAACCTCCAACTCCTGGGCTTAAGTGATTCTCTTGCCTCAGCCTCCCGAGTAACTGGGACTACAAGCGCCCGCCACAACGCCTGGCTATTTTTTCTGTTGCAGTTTGGCCGGGACTGGGTTTGAACATACCACCCTCGGTATATGGACTGGTGCCCTACTCACTGAGCCACAGGCGCTGCCCTATGTTATTTTTTTTTATCATAATTTCTTCAAACCAAAAAAATCTTGGCATCATTCATTCTCACTCTCACTACAAATTCATATGCATAATCCATTTAATTTTAATTCTCATAAGATCCAACCTACTTAGAGACAAGTTTATTTTTCATAACCCATATTGGTTCTGCTCCGAAACATGTAGCCAAAAGTCTTTGACAGGAGATTGACCCATTGCATAGTGGTGATGGAGAAAAATGACATTCCAATATTCCATGAGAGGAGCCTTGGTGGACAGACTAGGATCTCAGCTGAAACCCCTACGGGCACAGGTGAACTCAAAATATAGTTTATTTTACCTCGGAGGTTATTTATAAAGATGATTATGGGTGAGAAGTTAAAATTTTAAGCTTGGCTAGGGCAAAAAGCTATTCCTGGAGGGCAGAAAAATAAGCCCTATTTTAATGATCTTTTATAGCTGTAATGACAAAATACAGTATGTAATTGGTTTCTTCCTCAAGGCTTTTTCCTGGTTCTAAACATGTGTAGGGCAGGAGATTCATATATAAGGAGAGATAACTATAGTCCATAAAGTAGAAGGGAAGAGAGAGGGGAGGGGAAGGGGAATTTGGAAAGAGGGAGGGTATCTGGGGGGACCTCACCTAATGTGCATGATGCAATGGTACCTTTCAAAACTATTAGAAATGAGTATAATTGTGATGGATGTGTTACTTAGTTCAATGTAAGCATTTCACATTGTATATCCAAGCTGTACCCTGAACCCCATAAATGCATCAATGTACAAAGCTCTGGAGGACTATAGGTGCCCACCAGGACACTTGGCTAAATTGCCTATTTTTAACAGAAATGGGTCTCCATCTTGCTCAGGCTGGTCTTGAAGTTATGAACTCAAAGGATTCTCCTGCCTCGGCCCCCCCAGAATGCTAGGATTTCAGGTGTGAGCCACCTCCCCCTCCTGAGCTTTTTTTTTTTTACATCTGGTAATTTAAAATTACAATGTGGAGGTGGTTTTAGAGCTATGAATATACTAAAAGCCCTGCATGCTACATTAAATGGGTGAAATATATCCTAATAAAGCTGTTAAAAATTGAATAACAATGATTCAATAAACTTCATACTAGATATCTCCTCTAATACAATATCTTGTCAAAAAAGAAATCTGGACTTTTTATGTTTGTAAGAGATAAAGTATACATCCTAAGGGGGAATATTTTCGGGGACATTACAAAGTGACATTACACAGTCGATTTCATAAGTAACATAAAATTCCTGAATGTATATGCACTTAAATTTAGACCTTCACATATCTGAAGCAAAAATTGATAAATTGAAAACAAATTCATAATGATGGATAAAAGTTTCAACCTATCTCTTTCAGTAATTGATATAACGAGACTACAAAAATAAAGATATAAAAGGTGCGTCTGTGACTCAAAGGAGTAGGCTGCCGGCCCTACAGGCTGGAGGTGACGGGTTCAAACCCAGCCCTGGCCAAAAACTGCAAAAAAATAAAAAATAAAATAATAAATAAAAAAACAAAGATATAAAATACTTGCAAAACAGTATCAGCTAACTTGACCTAATTGACATTTATTTTATAGAATGCTAAAAGTAATAATGGAAGAACACACAACATTTTCAAGTCCATTAAAACATTCAGGCAAATGATATTTTAAGACATGAAATAAAAACTCAATAAAGTAGTAAATATTGGAATTACATGAGTGTCTTTCAGACCACAACGAAATTAAACTTATTATTAAAGAATTCCCAAATACTTTAAAATGAAGTTGTGATCTCCTAAATAACCCAGGTATAAAGGCAAAATGAGTGTTGGATATTAGAAAATATTTAGAATTTAGTATCAACATTGTGTGGCTGCAGATAAACATCTGGCCAGAGGGGGATTTATAGCATCCCTGCTTCTTTTTAAATAATGACCTAATGACACTGGAAAACAAAAGATAAAGCAAAAAGTAGAAGAGAAATTATCAATATGAGAGAAAATATTGATCAAAGGGAAAGCCAAACAATAGTAGGAAAAATCAGTGAAATAAATAATCTGGATCTTTAAAAATAGATCCAGGCGCGGCGGCTCATGCCTGTAATCCCAGCACTCTGGGAGGCTGAGGCGGGTGGATTGCTTGAACTCAGGAGTTGGAGACCAGCCTGAGCAAAAAGCGAGACCCCGTCTCTAGTAAAAATAGAAATATTGAGGCAAGAGGATTGCTTGAGCCTGAGTTGGAGGTTGCTGTGAGCTATGATCACATACCATGGCATTCTACCCAGGGTGACAGCTTGAGAGTCTATCTCAAAAAAAAAAAAAAATTAATTGGAAATTGATAACTGTTTTTCAACGCACCTTTCCTTGGACACAGAAATTAGAATTGGACTTGCTACCTGTACTAGTCGAGAAAAAAAGTTGATCTGCTTGGCTGTTTTTTTTTTTTTTAATGAATATTCTTAATATTTCCTCTGCCAATGGCTCTTGATTCTTCTGATATAGGCCTGAAATACTATTGCCAACGGTGTGGTCTCCATTCTCTCCAGCAAACCATTCCATATGTGGTTCGTACCATGGTTTTTCTTTTTGTTTTCAACTTCAGTGCACATGAAGTCTTAACAACGTGACAGAATCTGGATTTTCATGAGTCCTCATCATAGTTGCCCCAGCTGAAGGCATGCATGAGTGCTGAAAATTATACTCAGAGCCTCAAGCTGTCACCCTGGGTAGAGTACTGTGCTATCACAGCTCACAGCAACCTCCAATTCCCTGGCTTAAGCGATCCTCTTGCCTCAGCCTCCCAAGTAGCTGGGATTACAGGTGCCCGCCACAACGCCCAGCTGTTTTTTGGTTGTAGTTGTCATTGTTGTTTGGCAGGCCCGGGCTGGATTTGAACCCACCACCTCTGGTGTATGAGGCTGGCGCCTTAGCCGCTTGAGCTACAGGTGTTGAGCCATTCCTCAGCATCTTTTTAATGTCTTTATTTATGTGCACATATTTGCTCGTTCTGTGTTTACTAACAACACTGTGGAGGTGGAGTCAGAGGAGAGTGTAGCTGGTGCTCAGTTTAATGTCTTTCTCTTTAAACTCAGAAGGCCCATCGACTTTGAACATTTCCATTCATTATTTTGTGGAAATAATTCAAAATTGTAATTTCAGGTTACTTACATTTTATTTTTTACAGTATTCCTCTTCTTTTTCTATATATATATTTTACAACATTTAAATTCAAACCACACTATTTTAAAAGTCAAAATCACATATCAACACCTATTTCATTTGTTTCCAGAAAACATACACAAAAGAGAAATTGGATTCTAACGAATACCCTCAGAGAACACGGCTGTACACTGCAGGTCCCCACTCCTGCACTCGCCGTCAATACAGAGCCACAGGTTCTGCCCACAGGGCGTCCCGTCCTGAGCAAAGACGTTTTCCTGACATTGTGGCGAAGATCCGTTGCAATATTCAGGGAAATCACATTCGTCGTATGCTGGCCTACAGACTTGTTCTTTTCCCTTAAACTGATGGGGCAAAGCAAATAATACTGAATAAAGCAGAAATGTGAGTACAGAAGCATTATAGAGAATGACAGCATTACTTACGTTGGTAAACAGAAACATTTCTAAAAGCTCTTACATGGCACTCTTCACAGCACTCTCCTCTGTCACAAGACGAACCTCGTGTCAATCTACATGTTGCAGCATCACAGCAGTTGTCTTCAGCAGCAGCACAGTTCTGAAAGGAAAACAAAATACACCGACACGTCTTCTAACTTGCATTGACGTTGGACATGCATTTTCATGGTGTTAACATGATACACATAGTGTGCACAGAAATACAACGTAATACACACATGGATGCTTAACAAACATGTTGCCAAACAGAAAAAAAAATTAAGAGACTTACTCACCAGTTACCTACAAAATGTAAGACCGTATGGATTTTTTATATTTCTAGAGTAGGTTTGGTTATCTAGGGAATAGGGGTCTCTGAAGCCCTGGGATCCAGCCCTAGGTTGAGATGGTCTCTGGCTCTTGTAGACAAAAGAGATAGTTAAATATAGGACAGAATGATAAACAGAAGTGATAATTTTAAAATTTCATTGTAGTGACTACTTCTTACTCAATCCTTCTGGATTTACTCTGTTAAAAATGTGGTGCATTTTGGGGGAATAGTCAAAGTTTATTTCTTTTTTTAATCCTATAATAAGGAAATGGTATTATTTCTGAGCATGGCTGAAGTTGTCACTTTTATGTTATTTGCCTGTAACTTACTGTGCCCTGTTTTTTTTTTTTTTTTGGTTTGTTTGTTTTGCAGTGTTTGGCCGGGCCTGGGTTTGAACCCACCACCTCCAGCAGATGGGGCGGGCGCCCTCCTCCTTTGAGCCACAGGTGCTGCCCACCGTGCCCTGTTTTATGCGATAGTCCATCTATCTAGATGCAGTGAATCTGCTTTTAAAAATTCTAGGGTTAATAAAAGCAGTAGAAAATGGAAGAGGAGGTTGGAGAGACGATGTGTTCACATACATACACAAGTTTACATTTTCTTTTAAATTCCCAGGGATTTGAAATAGTGGAAAACATTGGGGAAAAAATTCATTAGAGGGTGCTAAAATAAGACATAGACATCAGTAGTGTTAATATGAGTTACAGCAAGATGTTTACTGAGACACAGGATTTTCCATATTTTTCACAGTTATGGGATGCGTCCTTGCTACCGCTATCTGTATGGCATTTTAGAGGGGAACGTTATATCATATTGGTTCGAGATGCAATGATAAAACATTTAATAGGGCATAGACATACTACTGCCCAATTTTAGCAGAAATTTTCAAGATGTTTCTATTCAAGTCCAACCAAGCAAAAACAAGTGGGTGATGGGGAATGATCTCTTAAATACATATATCACACATTGAAGTGCCTAGAAATATACTTCTTATGCTGGGGAGAGTGCACAGTGACCTCAGCAGCTGCTGTGGGGAGCTCTGAGCTCCGCTCACACCCTTTCGTGTCCCAGGTCAGCACTCACTACCGAGTCTCATGATACCTCCTGCCATTCCTTTTTCTCTGCTCCTCTCACCTTCTTTCAACCCAGCCACTTTTTCTAAGATGCCCACGATTTGCCTAAACTAGTGTTGCTTTATTTCATATGTTCCAAATCTTTCTGACTTAAATACTGACCTAGATTAAAATATTTTAAACCCGCGATGTCTCCTGCCACGTTTTCTTGTGCCATGGTGAAAGGTGTGTATCTGTCCTTCCGAACGTCAGAGGACTTTAGGTTAAGCACCAGGTTTAAATCTTAGCTTTGAATACAAGGCAAAAAGTACACTCCAGAGGAAGACAGCAAACCTACGTCACCTCAGATGTCAAATATAAGGAACGGCGACCTTAAAAATTATTTGTATGAGAGGTTAGAACGGTGTTATAGGGAACAGGAGGACGAGGAAAGTGGGGAGATCATTCACAACAGGTGCAAAGATTCATTTCTACAAGACAAATGACCATAACTGGCAATATGCCATTGTGCACTTGAAGGCTGCTAAGGGGATAGAACCTGAGTGTGCTCACCAAGAAGAAAAAAGAGAAATAAAAAAAAAAAAAAGAAAAGAAAAGAAATACTATGTGAGGTTACCGATATGTTAATTGGCTTGAATGAGGTGAATATTTCACAATGTACACATGTACCACATACCCAATCATCAAGTTGTACGGCTTTAATTCTTTTCTCTAGTTGCTTTGTTTTGTTTTTGGCAATAAAATCTCCTTCTGTTGCCAAGGCTAGAATGCAATGGTAGATGGTAGCTCACTGCAACCTTGAACTCCCAGGCACAAGAGATCCCCCTGCTTCAGCCGCTGGGACTACACGTGTGAGCTGCCATATACAACTAAATATATATGGTGTTTAGTTATCAACTATATCTCAATAAAGGTGGAGTAAAGAAAATGACATTGCCTGTACATCCATACAACTCCATGTGGAGTTACAAATATCTGAATCTGTTTACCAATATTTATATATATATATAAAAGCATTTGTTAGTTTATAATGATCCCTATGGGCCTTCCTCAAGCCTCTGCAAAAAACATTAGCTTGACAAACCCAGGAAAATGGGCAGTGTCACGCTATAAACACGGATGAATCGTGTTTAGTGCAATTCCTGTACATTTTCCTCCAGGTCAGCACCAACCTGTGCATTTCCACAGTCACATTCCTCTCCTTGTTCCACCACGTGGTTACCACAAACTGGGTTCTGCTTATAAGACGGATCTAAGCGAGGCTGGTTTTGGAGACACTGGGACTTCTGCTTCGAAATAAAGTGTGCAAACTCTTCCATGCTGCAGTTACTAAACGTCTTCACACCACTGAAACGACTAAAAACACATAAAACTTCACATTTTTATGTGAGTTTTCAGGAACTGCCTTCCCTTCGAGTAAAGCTATTTAATAGCATTCCATAGCCCACCAAACCTCCCAATCTCGTGTCAGAAAGCTTTCACATTCTAGGCATGGAAATTCAACTGTTCAAGAGTTTAAAAGTCTTTTTTTTTTTGGTAGAGACAGAGCCTTACTTTATGGCCCTCGGTAGAGTGCCGCGGCCTCACACAGCTCACAGCAACCTCCAACTCCTGGGCTTAAGTGATTCTCTTGCCTCAGTCTCCCGAGTAGCTGGGACTACAGCGCTCGCCACAACGCCCGGCCATTTTTTGGTTGCAGTTTGGCCGGGGCCGGGTTTGAACCCACCACCCTTGGTATATGGGGCCGGCGTCCTACCGACTGAGCCACAGGCGCTGCCCTATAGAAGGAGTAAGTTATCGATGCATGAAGTTTTATGAGCTCTTATGTGACACTTATTTTTGGCACTGGTCTCTCTGATTTTGGCTTTTTTCTTACAAAGGGCTCCATTTCTGTTTCACTGATTGCTCCTTGTCCCTTTTATGACTTCTAAATGTTGGGATACGCCTTTGTTAACAAAAGAAATCAGGTTTTTTCCTTCTTCACCTGTGCTTGTTAATAGGTAATCTCATCGAGTTCTATAGTTTTGAACAGCACTACCCTTGACATCTCAGATATTTGTTTTTCTAACTCAAACTCACTACCTAAACTCCAGAGTGTAATATCTGTTGCTTTGCTGCAGTGTTTCTCCTCAAGCTTATCTCCCAGGCATCTTAAATTTAAATTCCTCTCCTCTCCATCATAACCCGCCCCTCCCCAAGCATAACGTGTTTCAGAACGTGGACTCTGGGGGTCAATCAAATAACACAGGTTAAAATCTTTTTTTTTTTTCCATTCACAAGTTGTATGCCCTTATGAAAGGTACTGAAATTATATATACACTTCAGTTTTCTCTGCAGTATGTGATAAATGTATTATTTATCTCTTAGAGCTGTGACAGTATAATGCAGGTACAGCATTACAGACTGGCCTATGCTTACTCTGCACTATTAATATTTCCAGATCCGTAAAATGTAATTCAATGTAGCAATAGAATGAAGTAGAAAGAAGCACACAATCATCTAAATACTTGTTAAAAATCTACTCTTTTTTTTTACACATGAATGCTTATAGCAGCACAATTCATGATTGTCAAGATGTAGAAACACCCCAAGTGCCTATCAATACATGAATATATGTGTAAAATGTGCCAGGCATGTGTCATGGAGTACTACTTAGCCATGAAAAAGGTGATCTAATTGGAAAAAAAACACAAAAGAGAGACAGAGTCTCACTTTGTTGCCCTTGGTAGAGTGCTGTGGTGTCATAGCTCACGGAAACCTCCAACTCCTGGGCTTAGGTGATTCTCTTGCCTCAGCCTCCCAAGTAGCTGTGACTACAGGTGCCTGCCACAACGCCTGGCTATTTTTTGTTGCAGTTTGGCTGGGGCTGGGTTTGAACCTTTTACCCTCAGTATATGGGGTTGGTGCCCTGCCCACTGAGCCACAGGCACTGCCCTTAAAATCTACTCCTAATGAAAGCTTTGGCAGATAAGGGATATGAGAGCATTTTCTGAATCTGATGAAAAGACCTTAGGAGAACCTTCACTTGACATATTTATTGGTGAAAGATGAAAGGTCTTCCCCTTAAATCAGAGTAAAGAAAAGCACTCACATACACAACTTTCATTTTACACGGCATTGGGTGTCCTAAGCACTATTAAGAAGACAAGAAATAGAAATTTAAAAAATATACAGATTGTGGGTGGTGCCTGTGGCTCAAAGGAGTAGGGTGCCATCCCCATATGTCAGAGGTGGCAGGTTCAAACCCAGCCCTGACCAAAAACTGCAGAAAAAAAAATATATATATATACACACACAGATTGAAAAGAAAGATGGAAAACTATATTTCTAATATATAATTGCGTGTCAATAAAACCATAACAAAACTAATTTAAAAGTTCCAAAACTAGTATGTGTTTAGCAAAGCTACAGGATACAAGATCAATTAAAAAAGTAATCAATACCATTTCTATATAATTGTCACAAATAACCAGAAATTTCATAGTCTTTAAGACTATAAAACACATTGCAATTAGAAAAACAGTAAGGAACAACCTGTTTACATTTGCTACTTTCTCCAAAGTGGAAAAAAATAAATGAGGAAACACTACATTTTGAAAGGTTCTAGCAATCATGAGAATAATTCATCAAGCACACCAACAAAGTAACCTGGTTTCAAAATTGAACAGATATTCAGAAGTGCGTGAAGGGTCAAAGAACTTTCTGTATGGAAGGTCTTTTTCTCCTTTCTTTCATGTCCTCGTCATTACAACTATTGTAACTATTATAATCAGCATCACAAGCAATACATCATCAATATCATTGTAAACAACTATATTTTGGCCAATGATAAATCGAAGATTATTGAACAGTGTTGATGTTATTGATATTTGATGCCGTCTGGTTTTGTTGAGATTAATGGGGAAAACAAATCTAATGCATGAACTTGACTGCAGAAATTTTACTTGGGAGGTAACCCTCAGAGGCAGGAGGGGGAGTCAGGATGAATGGAGGGGAGGCGTCCAGGCCTGTGTGTAGTTGAGATGGCAGGCATGGCTTTTTCTGCTGGGACCGGAGAGAGGAGCGCACAATCTTTAACAGAATTGTCTCTAGCACTCCACTAATGTGCTTGAAGGCTGCCCCCCACCCCACCTGCCTTACACCTTGTTTTATGGGTGATGTAGGAAGAAGCTGGTTGGTATTCCTGGAGGTCAGAATGTTGACCCAGGTCAACCAGGACAAAATACTGTCTGGTGACACTCAAACACAAATATAAATATCTTGTATTCTTTACTCCCATTCTAAACAAACCCACCTGCCTCTTCCTCATGCTTTCTTGTCTCTGAACGTCCAACTTTACAGTGTCTAGATCCCCGACCCAAGTCCTTTGCCACAGCACAGGCACTGGGAGCTGGCAATTCTCTCCCACACGAGGGAAAGCCATGTTTGTAAACAGGCTCACATGGACACTTCTCACCCCTCCCCACTGACTTTAAGTCTAAATATAACTATACGATAGTATGAAATAATGAATTTTTTAATACTCCAGCTAACATATTGAAAAGAGAGTGAGATTTTTCTTCCTCTGTCAACCAGTTTTTTAATATCCCCGTGAGGCCACTGACGTGAACTGATTAAGAACTGTTGGAAAAAGAGATGTGGTGCCGTGGGGATCTGGAACCCCTGTTCCTGTTGTTTCAGCTTTCTGGGCTTTCTCTAGCCTCCTCCCTGATATGCTACTGCTGTCATCAGAAAGACTCATACGCTCCCTCCATCGGGTAATATGGAAGTGAAAACACCCATATTACCACAAAAATAGTCAAGTTCAGTAAGATAGTCACTTACTATGTCCTGAATACATGCTCAACCTACAAGGACCCCACAGTCCTCCAGAAGCTGTGAAAGAACTTCACATCTCTTAAATGGTACTTGCTAGAGGCTCCACATGTCCCTAATTTGCCAGGAGGGCCTTGTTTCCCTGATCACAAGCCTCAGCCAGCCGGGCATCTTGCCCACAGACTGCACTAGAGTGGAAGGGGATGGAGGGAGTGGGAAGGGGATGGAGAGAGTGGGACGGGGGAGTGGGGAGGGGACGGGGGAGTGGGAGGGGATGAAGGGAGGGGGAAGTTTGCTGCTGCTGGCGTGAGGCCTCCTTCTCAACACATCTAGAAGCAGAAAACACCCTCAGATCTGTCAGTCAGAAAGAGAAGAGGCTGGATCCAGTCACGGGATGGATCCTGTGATTCTTATTTGCTCCCACTCCTATAACATTTCATAATGTTCTCTAAGAGTAACCATAACAGCCAACCAATTTGCTAGGTATGTGTGGTATAAGAGGCCTTCTCTCACGTCAAAGCAGAAGCTGAATGGCAGTGTCTTTGAAATCAATAGGGGTCAGAACTTCAGGCTGAGCAGAACAAGATGTGAGAGATTCCTGCAGACAAGTTCATACTAATAAATAATTCACGAGCAGTGATCACAAGCCCGTGTTTGGTTTATCAAGACAGGCATAAAATTATAAAATAATACAGGTAAATACAGTAATAAACGTAGACTTAGATCACAGAGGAGAAAGCAAGTGCCACAGTGGATGATGGGCCACCGAGACCAACGTCCCGTATGGCCATTGCGACATATATTTTAGTCTGGAATCATCACTCTTAGCTGGTATTCAACCATCATTATGTAACAGCTTCAGCCTTCTTACGTTAAATGTGCCAAAGTCATCTTAAAGTATGTATGTGAAGTGTAAAAGTCGAGCCTCTTACATTGCTTCTGGGTTCATTATGCAGATGGCTCCCGAGCACTGGCACTTGCTAGTGTCATCATAGGTGATTCCCATACTAAGGGCCAGTAATTGAGTTAAAATAACTGCAAGTGATTCCAGGCTTATGGCTTTGGGGTGCTGAAAAAAGAGGTAAAACATAAATGCAAATGCACACTTTTTCGGGAATTATTTACTGGGAGAACAATGTAATTCTTAGAGATAGTCACATGATAAAATGTGACAGAGGCGTTTAATAATAGGTTATACACCAAAATGCCATCCATACTGGCCTAACTCGCATGTTACAGGTGACATTATAAATACAAGAAATATAAGAAAGCTTTGACTCTAAGATTCAGTATGGAGTATTTCTGAAGCATTCTATACTGGACACACTCTTGTTTGATAATGTGAATGTTACTTTCTTTGCATTATTATTATTGCTTAATATTTCGATGCAGCAATCGTCTGATTTCTTTTCTGAATGTATTTATCTTCGTTTGTTCTTTACGAGGTTTTTGTTTCTAGTCCTTATCTTAAACATTGTTAATTGTTATTAAATTTTAATTTTGTGAAGGCAAAAAGTGGAAACCTAATAAACACATGTATAGGTGAAAAAAAAAAAGAAATATAAGAAAGATGCAATCTTAAATATCACCAAAATGTAAATGGGTGACATATTTGGTGGAGTCAGACAGGGAAAAACCTTGCCCCCCGAACTTGTTAATTGTGCACAGTGACCATTGGAGTCATAGCTGCGCTCTCAGAAAACAGTCTTCAAAGAGAGACACGTAGAGTATCAAACTTTGAAAAAAATTTAATTTATAACTTGATTTATAATTTGTTAGTAGAAGAACAGACATATAGACCAATAGTCATACAAGATTCCAGAAAGAGGCCAGAAATAGATGCCATGATTTATATAACAACGGCATCACTGTATTTCTGTGGAGGAAAAATAACCTTTGGGATAAGTAGGAACAAGGGCCCAAATCGTTTTAAATATAACCGGTCCCTCAGGTTAATTATATGTTCCCCCTATTCATTCAACAGAATTACCTGTATCTCTCCCTGCTCTTTAAAAGGAGGGCATATACATTTCTGGATCCCCTAGGGATACTCGGTAATCATTCTGTGATTCTCCCCTGGCTTAAGGTAAATCAACCTCTTTCTCTTATTTATCTGCCTTCATTGTGAATTTATCTTTCAGTGAAGTTTTGGGGAAAGGGGTAGTTTCTCCTCACCTCCACAATAGTTTCAAATGCTTTCTTTTAATCTGGTTCAAAATCATGTTAGCTACCTAATTAAGAAATTGTACGAAACATAAACCTTAAAATTAATAAATGATTAAATATTAAGATTATGAAAAATTGATGAGCATTTTATAATAAACTAAAATGGATCATTACATTAACTGCCTAGAAAAGATTTTTTTTTGAGACAGAGCCTCAAGCTGTTGCCCTGGGTAGAGTGCGGTGGCATCACAGCTCACAGCAGCCTCTGATTCCTGGGCTCGAGCGATTCTCCTGCCTCTGCCTCCCAAGTAGCTGTGACTACAGGAGCCCCCCACAACGCCTGGCTGTCTTTTGGTGGCAGTTGTCATAGTTTGGCAGGCCAGGCTGGATTCAAACCCGCTGGCTCAGGTGTATGTGGCTGGTGCTTTAGCTGCTTGAGCTACAGGCGCTGAGCCCCTAGAGAAGATTTTTTACACTTATTGTAAGAAAACTGTGAAGTTTTATATGTAGTGAGCTCAATGAGAACTCTTAGTTTAAATATTTCTGTCAGCCGCAGGGTTTGCAAAGTACCTAGAATAATGCAAACTGTAATATACTTAGACATAATAAAACAAAGAAATCTTTAGGGCAGTGTCTGTGGCTCAGTCGGTAAGGCGCCGGCCTGATATACCGAGGGTGGTGGGTTCAAACCCGGCCCTGGCTGAACTGCAACCAAAAAATAGCTGGGTGTTGTGACGGGCGCCTGTAGTCCCAGCTACTTGGGAGGCTGACGCAAGAGAATCGCCTAAGCCCAAGAACTGGAGGTTGCTGTGAGCTGTGTGAGGCCACGGCACTCTACCGAGGGCCATAAAGTGAGAGTCTGTCTTTACAAAAAAAAAAAAAAAAAAAGAAATCTTTAATGGCATCTTAATCTGATTTTTTTTCTTGTTTTTTGAATAGCATCTTAATCTGTGTAGCATTCCATCTTTACATTTCAAATTAAACCGTACGATACCATAATAACTCCTCCTCCGTAGTGGTTATCACACATCTTCCCTTGAAAGGTTGCACCAACATAATTTGATTTTTCTCTGTAACTTAAATTTTAAAAAGGATCATAATCATATAATATTATAAAGTAAGCACAATTTGTACTGAATTTTTAACCAAAATTTTGTTTTGTACATTTATATCAAACTCATAAATATTTCCACCTAACGTCAGTGTGACGTAGCTTCTTTTGAGAATGGATTGAAAAAAACAAATAATGGGGATTTGGATTTCTGTAACATAATAAAGATTCATTTTATGTAGCTCCCCCCAAAAACTAAAATAAATAAATCCCCTGAAATAAAAATTATAAAAATAAATACCTTAAAACTAGAAATCAATGGCCAGAAACACCGTATGGATGAAAGTCTCCACATAATCAGAAAAAAATTAGTATGCCAGAGCTATGCAAAGATACGGCATGTTTATGAGACAGAGATAAGAAAGATTAAAATGTTATGTACGTACGCACACACACTTTTTACTGGTAAGAGAAAAACTGGATCTATTAAACAGAATAGGATGCTTATATACCAAAATCTTATGCACAATGCGACTACGTTATAGGTATTAAAATATACAAAAGTGTTTCCATTTATTTATTTGTTTTGTGTTTTACTATATAACAACAAAGTATAAGAAGAAGGTTAGATTATACGTTTATGGAATTCAGATCTATTTCTTCAAAAGGATGCCATTAATATTTTACTCATAGTTAGAGACATTTAATGATGTGTTGTATACGCTACAGTGCGAAGGAATATTGCCCAAGATCGAAGGAATGAGTTTTAACTACAAATCAACAAATAGATGTCAATCATTCTAATAAACCGTTTTATAAAAAATAATATTCATATGGTATATACCAGAATAAAATTACAGAAGATTTTTTTTTTCCCTAAAGGCTTTTCAACTGTTAAACATTATGTCAGATTGGGTATGTTTCTTTTATAAGCTTCAGTAATGCCAAGAAATGCTTACATCAGTAAAAATGCCACATCATGAGGACGCAAAACAAGGAAAGATCTTTTCCAGTCTAAAAATCTGTGTAGTAACTCATTGGCATCTCCAGTGATTGGAATTTTATTTTTATCTGTCCAAAGCTCCAATGAAGATAGAATAATTGTCACATTAAATGAAGTAAAAATCTAAACAGAAAACAAACAGAAAACGGGTTCCAAAATCATAGTTTCAACCGATTTCATAATTATGTATGAAAACAAACTTATGAAAAATAATAAACAACTGAACTGCAAGTCTAGAGTGGCTCTTTAAAAGTATATTAACAATTAATAAATGCTACAAATAATATAAGTAATACTCGGCATTTTATTTATTTGTTTATTTTTTTCGAGGCAGAGCCTCAAGCCGTTGCCCTGGGTAGAGTGCTGTGGCATCACAGCTCACAGCAACCTCGAACTCCTGGGCTCAAGCGATTCTCCTCCCTCTGTCTCCCAAGTAGCTGGGACTATAGGCGCCTGCCACAACACCTGGTTATTTTTTGGTTGCAGTCTTCATTGTTGTTTGGTGGGCCTGGGCTGGATTCGAACCCGCCAGCTCAGGTGTATGTGGCTGGCACCTTAGCCGCTTGAGCCACAGGCGCTGAGCCATACGTGGCATTTTAAAATGGCACCTATGTGAGCCCCGTGCCAAGTGTTTTAATCCCTACAGTAGGTTAGGTGCCTGTAGCACAGTGGTTATGGCACGAGGCCACATACACCGAGGGTGGCGGGTTCAAACTTGGCCCTGGCCAGCTAAACAACTGCAACAACAAAAAAAATAGCTGGGCATTGTGGCAGGCGCCTGTTGTCCCAGCTACTCGGGAGGCAAGAGAATTGCTTAAGCCCAAGAGTTGGAGGTTGCTGTGAGCTATGATGCCACGGCCCTCTACCAAGGGTGACAAAATGAGACTCTGTCACAAAAATAAATAAATAAATAAATAAATAAATAAAATAAAATCCCTACAGTAACTTAATTAGATATATACAATTATTATTATGCCTTCTTCACAGATAAAAATCTAAAACATAAAATTAAACTTACTTTCTCCCAGATCATACAACATGTATATTTAGGCAGTGTCATAAGAGAAGGCACAGAAATTGTTCCAGTAACATTGGAAGTCCGATGTATTAAGAAGCAAATACTTACAGCATTTGTCAATCCAAGCAACTGGAAAATTTTTTGAGTGACAACAGAAATATCAGAACCCATGTGATTGTACTGTAAAATATAATTATATTTTAGATTTAAACATACATTGCTCAGCATCGAATGATTGTTATTTTTTTCATTTCAAATTCAAGATGGTGAGATAAGGAATTGTTTAAATTTCCAACACATTAGTTTACCAACCACATTATTTTATGATTATACAAATCATTTGATAGATGTTCATTGTGAAAAATGAAAAATATAAAACACGAAAAAGAGACTACAAACAAGATATCCGCTATCAATAAACCAATCACAGTAATTGTTGACTGAAAATCTTACTTAAAATTATGATATTTAAAGGTGTGTACAGGAGGCATACTACGTTTTCAAAGATACAGATCACTCAAGAGAGAAATAACTGCCAAGACAGACCATGAAAACAGCGATAATAAATGAGCTGGGATGTCTATGGAAAAATATAAGAATTACAAACGCATATGCTCCAAAGAGGACCAGAAAATTACACAAAGTAAAGCATGGTAGAATTGAGGGGAGAAATAGAAACTCCAACCATAACTGAGACTTAAGGACACAACATTCAATAATATAATACCTGAGGAAAAACTGAACACAAGTATTTCAAACTAAAACAAAACCATTTGCCAATAGGTATTTATAGAACATTTGATTGCAAAATGGCATAGAAAGCATACAGATCAATAAGGAAATGGTGACCTTCAACAATACTCTAAGACAATTGTTCCTAAAAATATATACAGACCACACCACTACACAACAGCAGAACACACACGTGGAACGCTCTCCAGGATATACCATATCTTAGGTCAAAAAAACCATAATAAGTTTTGAAAAGACTGAAATCACACAAAGTATCTTTTCCCATCACAGTGAATTGAAACTAGTAATCTGCAACAGAAGGAAAACTGGAAGATGAAATGAAATGCAAAGAAGGAAAAGAGAAGATCGATGTAGTCAAACATTTATAATTGAAAGAATAATAAAATTGAGGGCGGTGCCTGTGGCTCAAAGGGGTAGGGCGCCGGCCCCATATGTTGGGGGTGGTGGGTTCAAATCCAGCCGTAGCCAGAAACCACACACACACACACAAAAGAATAACAAAATTGGCAAATCTTTAGCCAGTACGACCTCAAAAAAAAAAGAGCAAAGATAATAGCTATCAAAATCAGGAGGGTACAAAGATATTTCACTAGTGATGTGATAGACACTAAAAGGAATGCAAAGGATTTCTATAAATGAACATGAACAGAATCCATTGCTTAGATGCTTTTGGAAGATGTAAACTGAAGGTACTGGACCAAGCAGAAATACTAAGAATAATAATATGTAAGATTTATAATATGTAAAGTTATTTAAAATTAAAAGTTATCCCTCACACACACAAAAAAATCTAGCCCAAAAATCTTTATTGAAAAAATGTTAGCAAAGGCTTAGAAAAATAAATATCATTCACAAAACTTTAGTAATTACAGAATACTATATAATCATAATCCAGATAAATTACCATGCTGATAAAACTGGGAAAGACATCGCCTCAAAAGGAAACTGCAGGTCAGTAGTCATTAAAACTATATACTACATAATACACTTAATTATATAGTAACACACACATGTCTACATACAGTGATATATACACAAAACTATGTACCGTAACATATATTTAACACACATACACAGGTGTCCCAAAAGTTTCCATGGAGAGGGGATATGTGCACCATGAGTGGGAGAGCCTGTGTGTGTGTGTGTGTGTGTGTGTGTGTGTGTGTAGAGAGTGAGGTAGCCAACACATAGAGAATATTTTGTAAATATTTCGTAAAATCTTGTAATGAATATTTTGTAAATAAACATATATTTAAAAGATCATAGTAGGAAGCTCCCACCTCCCACAATTTCCCATTTTCCCTATGGATGGTGACTTTGGTATATTATATTTCTATGGACTAGATTCTGTTCCCACAACCTTCATGTGTTGAAGCCCTGACCTCTCAAGTGACAGTGTTTGGAGATGGGGTCTTTAGACCATTAGGTTTCGATGGCATCATCAGAGTGGGGCACCTTGACAATTAACAGAGACCTTGGTGAGTTCACTCCTTCTCACCTTCTCTGCCACATCAGAAGCCAGAAAAGGGTGGCCCTTCTTTTCCCATCCCAGTGAATTGAAAGGAAGAGGGCCCCCAGCAGAACCCAGTAATTCTGACGCCCTGATCCACAGGCATGTAGTGCTCAGAAGCGTAAGAAAAGACTTTTCTGGTTCTCTCTGCCACTCACTCTATGGTATTTTGCGTCACAGCTCAAGCTGACTCAGAGAGATTTTGGTACTGAGATGTGAGGTCCTGAACTGAAGAAGAAGTTGTAAAGCAAAATAGAACCAAATAGCAAACGTTTGCAGATTTCTTAGCCTATCTGTATTGTAAAAAAAAATCATAACACTTATTCTGATTGAACATTGAGGGAATAGCCGAACCACCATTTGGCAAAAAGCTTATGGGATTGTCTGAGTGGAGATACTGCCAGTCTGAACTCAGGGGTTATCGGGACGGACCGACGTGAAAGAAGCCTGTTGGACTTCTCAGATTTGTCAGTAGTTATTTAGCTGCAAATCAGCGCTACTCTTCAAGAGGAAAAGAAATTCAGGTCATTCCAGGATTACTAGAGCCACTGCCTTCATTTCAACAGTTTGGTGGTTTTCTGCCTAGAGCTCCCCCAGCCAGACCACCCAGTGAGCACAGCTGTGGAAATGGTGATGCCCTTCAGTGGACCCGAAAGGTCGGCTTCTAGGCCACGGAGCCAAAGAGGATTATTCTCAAGGTTTAAAATCTAAGCAAATATGTCTTGCTAGATCCTGGACTTGCTAGGGGGCCACATGCCCTTCCTTCCTTCTCTCCCTCTCTCCCTTTCACAGATGGAGAGAAATTTTGCCTTCATTTCTCTCATGTCACTGAGACAAATAACGGCAAAATTTATTGCCTTTATGTCGAGTCTCACCCATGTAAGATTTAGATGATGTTTAGACGAGACTTAGGACGTCCGAGTTCTAACGTCTGTTGCTCTGGAATGGATGCATTTTATATACGAAAAAGACATAAATGTGGGAGCTCGGGGTGGAGTGTTGCGTAGTGAATTATATCCCTACAAAACTTCCTATGTTGAAACCCTGACTCCAAACTTTATGGTATTTACAAACGATATCATTAGGAAATCATTAGGTTTAGATGAAGTCATGAGGGTGGGCCCCTCGAGTCCTTACCAGAAGGTGACTGTGCCAGCACCCTGACCTCAGACCTCCAACATGCAAAACAAATATATTATACAATATTTACAAAGGAAATGTAAGAAAAATACTAGCAACCTAAACCAAGAAATATATGAAAACGATTATACAACATGATCAAGTGGGAATTATTTCAGGAAGACAAGATCGTTTTAATATCTGAAAATCAATTAATGTAATACATTTAATTAACGGAATGACCAAAATATCCTATTGTCATCTCAACAGGCACTGAAAACTAAGAGAAAACTAAGATAGAAATTTGATTCTCAGTTTAATACTGACGATAATCATTAAAATGCATTAAGGCAGAGCTAACACAAATTTATCATTAATTGTCTTCTGTCAAAAACTTATTCCAAATTATTTTTATAACCCTTCATGGCTAATATAAAGTGACATGAGACAAATAAATCAGAATGTACTTACCAATTTTTGTTCGACTACAAGATGCATTTCTATATACTGAGAGAACTGAAGTGGCTGAAAAAAAATCCACGAGCTGTACATCACAATTAAATGACTTGAATGTTTTCACTGTATATCACTACTATCAATGAACTCAACATGGAAAAATAACATTTTACATATGGAAACAGAATCAGATAAGAAAAACTAGACATCATAAAATCTTTTCAATTATAGCAGAACCTCCATAGTTGACCACCTCCCTACATTGACTTGGTCCCTTAGGTTGACCTAATTTTTTTTTTTGTTGTTGTTGCACTTCAGCCAGGGCCGGTTTTGAACCTGAAACCCTCAGTATATGGGGCCAGCACCCTACTCACTGAGCTACAGGAGCTGCCCATGTTGACCTAATTTTATGGACCAGGCAAGCATCACATGTACAAAAGGAGAGGCTATTCTGAAATGTGAATGAAAGAAAGCCGAGTCCAGATTCTATATGGGCAACACGGCCTTTATTCACTTGGGTGTCAGTGCCTAGTTAAAAAAGGAAGTCAGCACGTGGGTTAAGGGGGGTAAGACGCAAGTGTCCGGGGTTGGGGACTGTTGCGCTCATTCCTTCTTGGGTGAGACTTGAGTACTCCTTTCTGTGTCCCTGTGCTGGGCCCTGTCACGTATCAGTACAGTGGACCTAGTTCCTTATATTGACCACTTCCATATATTCCGAACAGTTTGTTATACTCCCCAGGGTAGTTATCTTACAGAGGTTCTACTGTATTTCTTTTGTCACTTCTCTTTATCCAATTAATCACTTAATTTGCTCAGAAATAATTTCCTCTACCTTCCATTCTCTATATTCTCACTGGTACACGTACCAGACTATTGATACTACTCTCTTTTCTGAGTAAATCCATCAACTCCTGGTTACAAAATGGATGTAGATCTGTTAGCTTAGTGATGTTATTATTACATTACTGTGTAGTTTGATTTTGTGTATGAGCGGAAAGAATAACAACACATCCATCCTTGGGTGTAAGAGATGAAATTTCCTCTAAAGGATAAAGTTAGACCTTGTATAAGGTATCTCAGGGGAAGGTAAGCAACAGAGATGGACTTCCTTAAACTAGACCACATGTATCTCCAGAAGGAAATGACCGAATCAGACAGAAAAGCCAGACCTCATGGAGTCTGAACTCTGACGCTGGAAAAAAGAATTGTCATTTCAACAATGACGATTGGGGACCATCAGGTATCGGTCTGAAAATAAATTTAGGTCCCTACATCCCCATATAAAAAAGAATTAATGTAAAATCATATATCATATGATTATATATATCAAAATCAGATGAAACAACAAAACTTTTAGAAGAGACATAAACAGTAAATATGTAACCTTGGTGCGATGGTTAATTTTATCTATAAACTTGGCTGGGCCACTGTGCCCCAGATGTTAGGTCAAACGTTATTCTGGATGTCTCTATGAAGGGGTTTTTCAGATGAGGTTAATTTTTTTTTTTTTAGACAGAGCCTCAAGCTGTCGCCCAGGTAGAGTGCCATGGCATCACAGCTCACAGCAACCTCCAACTCCTGGGCTTATGTGATTCTCTTGCCTCAGCCTCCCAAGTAGCTGGGACTACAGGTGCCTGCCACATTGCCCAGCTATTTTTTGATTGTAGTTGTCATTGTTGTTCGGCAGGCCCGGGCTGGATTTGAACCCGCCAGCTCTGGTGTATGTGGCTGGCGCCTTAGCCACTTGAGCTACAGGTGCCTAGCCAAGGTTAACATTTTAAATGGATGAACATTTAGTAAGGCAGATTACCCTACATTATGTAGCTGGACCTCATCCAGTCAGCTGACTTCGTGATCAGAACAAAGATGATTTCCAAAGGAAGAAGGAACTCTGCTAGCTGGCTGCCTTGGTCTGAAACTGTGGCTGCTCCTTGCAGCACCAGCCTGCCCTACAGATTTCGGATTTATCAAGCCCCCACAGTCATGTAAGCCAATTCCTCGAAACCTCTCCTGCTTTCTCTCTCTCACTCTGTATTCATCATGCGTGTACTCCGTGTGTGGTGTGTGTGTTTGTATACATGATACTTATGCAGGTGTGTTACCTTCTGTTCATTTCGCTGGACAACTCCAACAAGGATGAATGAGGTAATAAAGAAACAGAATCTTAAGGACAAATCATAATTAGTTCTGGGATTTCTAGAATTTCCTCTCTCATCTGATTAGATTTGAAGACACTCCTAAAATGTATGGTCCATAGCATAAGGTGGCAACAGAAATAGGCAGAATAACACCATTGATTATTTCTCATCAAATACTTCAAGGACGCATGGGTATAGAGTTACGGAAAATTATAAAACTAGTTTTGGATTACGATAAGTTAAAAAGTTTCTGGTACACATATTCGTGTGTGTGTGTGTATGGGTGTATACATGAATAATTTATTAAGAAAAATAAAGTGTTTATTTCCCTACGTGGTAATAACACAGAGTTTACTCAGTTAATCACCTACCTCTACACTTTTTATCTTATAGGACGTCTCTCTTGGTTCGAGAGCCTTATCAGTGTACAACGCAACATTCGCATTCTTAAGGTTTACTTGGTATACCACATGCTCAGAACCAACTGAAGACTCCAGGGGTTCAATTACATAGCTAACATTTTCAAACTGTATTAAGCCCCTACAAATTTCAAGAAAAGTGAATAAATATAATAATGCATTATGAACAATGAAATGCCACTTTGTTTTTTAATGACATGCAGATTACTTTTAGTCTTAAGTGATAAGGCAGGAAAACGTCACTACGTATAGGCCCCCTTACTGAGCATCATAGCCTGGTGCTCATCATAATGCTGTTGGCATTTTTCTAGCTATTAATATTTCGTGGTTGCCAAACCATGAAACCATCTTAATTCGGTATAAGGGCAAGAGCCGCTGTAAGCTTTTCCAATGGCATTTTCCCCCACAATAGTCATTCATGACTTTAGGACTAGTGAATATTATTATTATTATTATTATTTTTGTTTGCAGATTTTTGGGCAGGGCTGGGTTTGAACTGGCCACCTCTGGCATATGGGGCCGGCGTCCTACTCCTCTGAGCCACAGGCACCACCCTAGTGAATATTATTTTTAAATCACTTAAATAATTTCTGAGTTAATATTTCCTTTTATAATATATAAAATTATAAATCGCAACCTGATTCCATGACATGTGCTCATAATCACCATAGAATGTGGATAATCTTCAATATACCCTTGGTAGTAGCAGAAATTCTGAAAAATAAGGATAAAACACATATCTGTCTATTAGAACAATTCATGTTAAAGACTCTAGTTTCAAATACTTTAAATATGTATTTTTTGTATGCATGCATCAAATACGTATTGCTTCCAAAATGGACTTACAAGATTATTAGATGAGTAGATGGTTCAGTTTTCCGAAATGTTCCCCACGGGTTCATAAAAAATAACTACATTTTCATACTTTTTTCAGATGTTATAAACAAAACATGACATTCTCAGCTGTTAGGTTAAGGTAAAAAAACATCAAAACTTATTTTTTTATACTCTTCTGACTTGATTTTCTCATGGTAGAAAGGCGAAACGAATCCAAAAGAAAAATTACTGTTTTAAATTCATTGAGTACAATGGTGGAGTAGCTTAGAGAGTAGCATTAACCCTCTTAAAGATACCAATGATAAGCACGGGAAAATACATTTTTTAAAACCTCAACTACAAAGTAACGCAGAAGAAGAAAGAAGAAGGCAGTCAACATGAGAGAGAAGATAGCCGAATTTTCCAGGATGTTCATTACATGGTTTTTCTTGCAAAGGCACTCCCCCATGGAGGGTAGCGTAAGGTAGCTAATATTCCAACAGAGAAACAAATATTACTAGCTTAAGGATCAAAGCTGTCGTTTCAAAAGTGCCTGAAAATGAGGTGCAGCAGCCAGGGAAGGAGGAGGCACAGAATGTGGACCCAGAATGTGTGCTGTTGACTCAGGGGTGAGCTCTTACATCTGCGGGGAGAGCACGGGGAAGAGAGATACATGGACATACAAGCAGACAATGGCCAGTAGCCTAGAAGAACTCAAGAACAGACAACCTGAGAATTGACAACTCCCTGTTCAAACCCAGAGGACTGGAGTTTGGATGATGGTTCCAGCCAAGTTAACCACTTGCTAGAACAAGAACAAAAACTCATTAGAGAAAGATTTGCAACTTCTACAATATAGTACTGAATGTTGCATATTATTTTAAACTATATTGAATTTGTGAATAAAAGGAAAACGTGGTTCAAAGTCAAGAGACAAATCAGAAAGATAATTCACCTTGAAATATCCCAGGATTTTGGACTTAGTAAAAAAAAAAAAAAAAAGATTTTGAAACAGATATTTAAAATATGACCAAGTGCATAAAGGAAGATTTGGGCATCATAGGAGGATTAACTAGGAAACCGAGCTGAGAAACACACGTTACAACAAGTCAATTAGAAAAAAAGTATATTTAAAATGAAACAAGCTAGAAAAGTTTTATTGCACGTTGGAGATGGTAAAAGAAAGTGTCAAAATACACTGGAAAATAAACTTACAAAAATTGTCAAGTCTGAAAGAAACCTGAGAAAAAGAAGGTTTAAAAATTGAGCATGTCTGGGCTTAGCACCCGTGGCTCAGTGAGTAGGGCGCCGGCCACATACACTGAAGCTGCCGGGTTCGAGCCCAGCCTGGGCCAGCTAAACAATATGGACAACTGCAACCAAAAAGTAGCTGGGCATGTGGCGGGCACCTGTAGTTCCAGGTACTTGGGAGGCTGAGGCAAGAGAATCGTTTGAACCCAAGAGTTTGAGGTTGCTGTGAGCTGTGATGCCACAGCCCTCTGCCAAGGGCGACATAGTGAGACTCTTGTCTCCAAAAAAAAAAAAAAATTGAGCATGTCTGCAGCCATCTGTGGAACAATATTATCTAACACATGTTTAAATAGAGTCACAGAGAAATGGAAAGAGAAAATGGGTACAAAAAATATTTGCAAAACAGTGACCAAATTTCGCAAGAAACAAAAATGTATAGATGGACATGGGATATACAAATACACAAGGGCCAGACCAAGATGAAAACAGAATTTTGACCCACAACCTGCAGTAACCAGCCCAGGACATCAGCCCCTTTATCTGTAATAAACAGCCCGGAAAGCTGCCCTTTTGTAAGCCAGGCTGTGCAGGAAGACAGATTGCCATCTCCAGTAACCAGCCAGGAAGCAAAACAATAATTTCTGTTAACAATCGGCTCCAAATAGCCAGGATTTGATGAGTAACTGTTGGATTTCCTAATTTTCTCCTTTTAGGACAATTAACCAGAAAAACCCAACTAGGCACCCGCAGCCAGTCCCATAGGATGCTCCGTTAGTCTCCCTGTGCCCGTGCGGTCCAATCAGGACATGCCTTTAGCGTTTCCTTTTTGCTACTGGAAAGCTTTCCCATGCCTCGGCCTGCCTCTGGGTCTCTGCCAAAACATAGGCAACAGGGGCTGGCTCCTATGTTACAGCAAGCTCTGAATAAATTGCCTTTGCTTTTCTTGTATGTTTGGTCTTTATTTTCATGAGAACTAAAAGCCCCATCACATTATAATACACTGTTGAAAACCAAAAATGAAGAAAAAAAATTTTTTTTGGAGGAAACCAAAGTCAAACATGATACCAGAAGTATGATGGTGTGAGCGATAGGTGTCTTACCATTGTATATGCTGGAGGCCATGACACAGGGCAACGGCATAAAATGCTGACACAGAAAGAATCAAGTCCTGGCAATCCAGAATTATGCTTTTAGTAAAAGTATTCTTTCAAAGTGAAGAGATGGAAAACTGACTTTTGACCCAGCAGCGTGAGGAACTCCACGGCTCTAGTCTGGAGAAAATGATGAAAATGATCAAAAATGACCATTTACATCCTCTGGAAATGGTACTAAGGGAAAATTGTTTTAAGAGAAAATGAACAATCAGCTTTGCAAGAAAACTTACAAAAATTCAGGAAGGAAAGAAAAGGGGCGGGTGTTTGAGATAAACCCACTCCTTCCTTCTCCCTCTCAGATCTGCAAGGCAGAGATTTCACTCCAGGTGGGAACACAGGGTTCCCTCTTGTCCGAGCTCTGAGCTGGAGGGCTTTTGCCGCTGGAAGAGCAGGATGTTGGCATTTCTTAACCGTATATTTAGATACGTAGTTCTGAGACTAAATTAAGGACCAGTGTGTTCAAACAGGAGCTCCTTTAGCTTTCTGTAGGAATCAACATGGAACAGAATACACACTTGAGCACAGCCTTGCTCAGTCGCCCCTGCCCTGGTTCAAAGTGAGTAATATCGTGCCAGGAGAAGCAGGCTAAGATGTCTAGAGATTGCCCACCCCACGGACGTGAGGGTGCTGCTCCAAATGAAATACATCACTGCTCCCACTGCAAGTTTGTTTTAGTCCGTTCAGGCAGCTACAAAAAATGTCAGGTACCATGTGTCTTAAACAATAAACATGTATTTCTTATAGTTCTGGGGGCTAAGTCCAGGATCAAGGTATTAGCACATTGTATCTGGCGAGAGCCCTCTTCCTAGTTTGCAGACATCCACCTTACTGCTGGGTACTCACTGGTCCAGCGAGAAAGCACTGCTTTCTTATCTCTTCTCATAAGGATGCTACTTTCATTCACGTGAGCCCCACTCTCATCACTTAATTATTTCCCAAAGGCCCCACCTCCACAAACCATCACTTTGGGTATTAGGGCTTCAGCATATACATTTTGGGGTCATAACCGAGCAGCCTGAACATTGCACCACACTTCTGGGCAAGAGATTTTGCCTAGTGTGAGAAGCAGGTTGTAAAACAAATAGTACCTGATCTCTTTTCAGATGAACTGATTTTATCTGCAACACAGCACAGAGAAATTCAAGCCTAAGGGCACGTTCAAAATTGGTGGAGATTGTGGTAGGGAACAATTGGTAGAAGATTCGAGAATCCAGGGAGCGTACAGGCTCTACTATATGTGCCTGGCTAAATTGTGGGAGGCTGGTAGAAAGCATGTGTCTGGGAGGAGATACCTCCAGGTCAGAAGAAATATCAAACACTGACCTAGGAAAGTCCCAGGAAGGCTGGAGGCAGTACTCAGACTAGTTAAAATATGTTGTCTAAAATTTTCATTTTCCAAAAAGGAGGGACAAGAAATGTCAAGAAACAAAGTATAAGCTATACATTGAAAAAAAAAAAAAAAAAGAAAAGTCAGATGAAAGAAATATCCTGTATGCTGGAAACTGAATGTTGAGTCCCCTAAAAATCATTTCTTGGACTCGTAATCCCTAGTAGGAGATGTAGGGCCTTTGAGAGGTGATTAGGTTATGAAGGCAGAGATCTCATGAATGAGATTAATACCCACATTATAAGGGGCTGAAGAAGCCCAGAAACCAAATTCTCCCTTTTCCGAGTGAGAAAACAAATGTCCGTGAACTATAAAGTGGGTCCTTACCAGACAATGAGTCTGCCACTATTTTGAGCTTGGATTTCTTAGTCTCTACAACTGTGAGGAATGCATTTCTGTGGTTTATAAGACACACAATCTATAGTAATTTGTTGCGGCAGGCCAAAGAGGCTAAGGCATTGTGAGACTGACAAGATACTGGATTTAACAGAACAAGAATTCAAAGTATCCTTTATAACTACGTTCAAAGGATTTTTGGAAAGAAAACCCATAATTAAAAAGCATAAATGAAGATGTTAAATGGAGAATATCTGTACAAAGACAAAGTGTATTTAAAGAGAAAATCTGGAGTTGAAAGGTACAATAACTGAAATGAAAACCTCACTAGAGTGTATTTGAAATGCTAGAAGAAAGAATTGGCAAGGAGGGTAGAGAAATGGTGAGTAAAAATGAAGAGTCTTGGGCGGCACCTGTGGCTCAAAGGAGTAGGGCGCCAGCCCCATATACCGGAGGTGGCGGGTTCAAACCCTGCCCTGGGCCAAAAACTGCAAAAAAAAAAAAAAGTTAAAAATGAAGACTCTAACGAAATTGTAGGACACCATTGAAAGCCCCAACATGCACTACACAAGCAGTATTAAATCAGAGAAAGGATCAGAAAAGATATTTAGAGAAAAAGTGACCAAAAACATTCTCAAATTTATTTACAAACATTAATCTGTGTATCCCAAAAGCTCCGTGATGGGAGCTTGCAAGCTAAATGATCGATGATCTCTTGCAAGCTAAATGCAAGAGATCCATAGACCTGTTATTGTAAAAACACTGTAAGCCAAAGATAAGGAAAAATACCTTGAAAGCAACAGAAGAAATAAAAGCTCACAATAGAAAAGGAAACTCTAATTAAAGATTGACAACTGACTTCTACAAAGAAACAACAAATTTTAAGGGGCACTTGGCTAACAGAGTCAAAGACCACAAAACAAAAAAAACAAAAGGCAAAAAGAAAAAAAAAAAAGAAATCTTATATCCAGTAAAGTATATTTAAAAATGAAAGCAAAATCAAGACATTTAATACAAACAAAAACTGAGAGAATTTGTTTTTAGCTGCTCTGCCTTTCAAATGGTATTTAAGCCCAGTCTTTAGGCTGAAAGTGGGACTTTCCTTGGTTTGTGCTGGTGTTTACCAAGTCTTCTTTCAATACAAAGAACTCCCTTTAATGTTTCTTACAAAGTAGGCCTTGTGGTGAAAAAGTCCCTCAGGTTTGTTTGTCCAGGGAAATCTTTACTTCTCTCTCAATATTAAAGACAGTTTTGTTGGATATTGTTGTTTATGTTTTTTTCTCTTTTTAATTTCAGCCTTTTGAATATACCCCATTCTACTCTCTTCTGGTCTACAAGGTTTCGGCTGAAAAATATGAATGTCCATTTACTTGTTCCCTAGATTTGGGGAGTTACATTTCTAAAAAATAAAAATAAAAATAAATAAATTTTCTGCCCCTTTCTCACTTTCTCCCAGAATTTCCATAATGTTTATTGGTTTATTGCATGATTTCCCATAAGTCCCGTAGACTTTCTGCATTCTTTTTCATTTTTTTTTCTTTTTGTTCCTTTGATTGGAAAATTTAAAAAGACTAAGGGCGCGCACCTGTGGCTCAAAGGAGTAGGGCGCCGTCCCCATATGCTAGAGGTGGAAGGTTCAAACTCAGCCCCAGCCAAAAACTGCAAAAAAAAACCAACAAAGACCTACTGTTATATTTGCTGATTCTTTCTTCTACCTAAGACTCTGCTTTTGAAGTTCTCTGTTGAAATATTCAGTTCATTCGATTTTTTTAGCTCCATAATTTCTGTTTGGTTTCTCACTGTGGCTTCCACTTTTTTTTTTTTTTTCAGTTTTTTGGCCAGGGCTGGGTTTGAACCCACCACCTCCAGTATGTGGGGCTGGCACCCTGCTCCTTGAGCCACAGGTGCTGCCCTGTGGCTTCCACTTTTTATTTAACTTCTTATTTTATTGGTGGGTTTTTAAATGTTGGTTAGTTGTTTATCTGTATTCTCTTACAGCTTATTGACCTTCTTTAAGTGATAATAACTTTTAATTCTCCGTCAAGTATTTCATGGATCTCTTGTTTCTATAGAGCCAGTTGCTGGAGTTTCCTTTTTTTTGTTTTTTTGTTGGTGTCATTCTTTCTTACCCTTCACAGTTCCTGCATTGGTATCTGTGTATCTGAAGTAACAGTTACTTCCTTCGAGTCTTTAGAGACTAGTTTCAGCAATGGGGGGACCTTCACTGGTCATCCCAGTCACAGATTTTGTGCCAGTAGGCTGGCAGAGTCCACAGCCAATTTGCCTGGTCAGGTCTGTGGACAGACTAGCTAGTGGGATCCCCGTGCAGGACGATCAGACACATAGGCAGGTGGTGTTGGGACTCTGCCCATGAACAGTCAGGGCTGGGGCATGGTCTGTGGGCCAGAGTCTGCCCGTGAACAGTCAGGGCTGGGGCATGGTCTGTGGGCCAGAGTCTGCCCGTGAACAGTCAGGGCTGGGGCATGGTCTGTGGGCCAGAGTCTGCCCGTGAACAGTCAGGGCTGGGGCATGGTCTGTGGGTGAGACTCTCTCTGCCCACGTGCAGTCAGGGCTGGAGCACAGTCTGTGAGTGAGACTCTGTCCGTGAACAGTCAGAGCTGGAGCACGGTCTGTGGGTGGTCTGGAGGAACTGGTTCCAGGATTGCAGGTGAGAACGACTGCTTCAGGGACTTCTTTTGGTTCCATGGTTGGGATGGATACCCACCACCAGGGGTGTAGGCAGACATGGCTCCTGTCATGTACACAGCCAGATGGGACTGCCTCTGGGTCCCTAATCAAACAAGCCTGTCTATGGGTCTTGTCTGAATTTGGGGCTGAAGCTGGAAATGTAGGCAGACAGAGGTACTTATGGAGCTGCAGTCCGATTCACACAGTGGGCATGATTCCTGCCCATTTCCCTGGGTGGCAGTAGCAGCCCCCACATTCATGTCAGAGTGGGGCTGGAGCCCACCTGCTTTCGGTTTGGCAGCCAGGTCCACAGTCAGTGAACCTCCTCCTGGGGGCATGAGCCTATTTTCTCAGAGACACTTCCCTGGTGCTGGGCACAGTCAGATTGTCACAACCTCCTTCATGGATCTTGTAGCTCTCACAAAGATACTTTTTTCCACGAATATTTGCCAGATCGAGGTATTTGTGGAAAGACAGGAGCTTGAGAATTTCTATCCCTCCATCTTACTGATGTCACTCTCCATCCACCACAGAAATATTTTTTAATTCCATCAAAATATTTTCATTTATAAATTTCTCACGGAATTTTTATTGAGTTTTGCTTCATAGTTTATTTTCCTACTTTGATACCTAAATTTTCAATTTATCCCATGTTCCAAAAACCATTTTCTGCTCAATAGGCCTAGATTTCTATTTCCATCTTATTTTATAATTTTGTGTAAAATATTTCTGCTTCTATTTTCAACACCAATTATAGGTCATTACTTTATAAAACGAAAGTATTAGTGTCTTTAACATTTAGGCATGGGTAATCCACTCCCTGCTCTCTCTATTTTTTTTTTTACAACAAATTACATTGTTAAATGAAGTGCCACATGTTTGAAATATATGAAAATTTCATATACTCCATTAAATGTGTGTGAAATTACATGTGTGCTTTTTTGGTCATTCAATCTCTTTCAGAGAAGACTTTGGAGTCTCCTTTTATTCCAAGCTTTGGCCTTCCTAATTCAAATCATGCTTTTTTCCACCATATTTCACATTTTCCACCTCGGTTGTCTCAGGCATATAAGCACATACATTTACAGAACCACAAACAAAAAGTTTAGAAACATCACAATTTTATCTTGTTTGGTTAATCATCTACTTAACGTGGTTAACTTTCTATATAACAAAAAGAAATGATTGGATTCATACCAAAACAAAACATGACCCCAACCCTTTGTATCCCAATAACACATAAATAAGGTGATCTCGGAAGGTCACAAGACAAACGTCAACAGGCAATAAGAAAACATACCTGAAATTTTTCCTCAACAGGCTTCATAACTTCTGTGTTATTATAACCATAAACTCTAAAATTTCTAGGTAAAAAAGTTCTGTAAAAAAAAAAAAAGATTGAAAAGTATTTAATGGACAAATTTATTCATTAAACTTTTGTTCTGATAAAGATATTTCCTGTATTCATTAAAGACAGGTCGGTTGGCATAAAGAGAGAGGGAGAGAAACAGATTTTTTGACTATATGGATTATGTTTTAAATTTTACTTAAAACTTCTAGTTGTGAGATCTCGCTAAACTCACTCTACGGTCGCACTGTTTTTCAAACACAAAAGGCAAACTTTTACCTTTTAGTATTTGTGCCAGTAACCCTCTTTCTGGGGCCTTGTAGCTCAGTCTCTCATCAACTTCAAGACTTTATTTGTGTATCAACACCTCCGTGAGCTTATCTTGGCAAATAGTTTAAGAATTTACCTTTTTTAAATTACCAAAGCATAGGATTTCTAAACCACACTCTCAATTTGGTCCATACTTTTGCCCAACTATATATCGCTTTCTAATATTCTTCCTACTTATTTATTTTACCGTTATTAGTCTCATCTTGGTACAGAGTTCCCCCGCTTAGGGCTGAACAGAGGTCTCCCATTTTCCTGGGCCTGAGCAGAAAATAATTAAGAAAGGAAGACTGACAGTTGGGCGCTGGTGCCGCACACAGCCCAGGCCTGACAGTCTGCTGAGAGTGAAGATAGTGTCGCCCTGTTGTACCGTAAACTGTTGGTCAAGTTGAAACTAACCAGCTACCAAATACACTTGATACAGGCTGGTAGGGCTTGAGGAAGACTGATAACAATTACACCACCAGCGGGGACTACCCAACAGCACTTCATTTGTCCAATCCCTGGTATTACACACTTTATTCTCATCTGTTGCACGTAAAATGTAAAAACAATGAAATATTTGCATTTTATTTTCCACTGGTAAGACAGGATTTTATTAGACAGAAAGGAATACAGAAACATAAAAAGGTAGCAGAGCTTCTGGCAAAGGGGAAGACCCAAGTCGGAAGTCTCGAAATATTTGCCTTTTACTTGTACTATAGATTTGTCCACACGTATCTAAAATTTTCAATTTATAACATTTTGTTTATTGTTGCTTTATTAATATTTTGCAATCATGTCTTGAATTTTTGAGCCAAGAGTTATTTCTTGACCACTATTGAATTTACAAATAGCTGGTGCTCCTTTGATTAAGCATTTGTAATTATTTTTAATTTTATTTTTCTAGCCATCAAGAATGTGGTTACTGGCAGTGACTGTGGCTCAGTGGGTAGGGCGCCGGCCCCATATACTGAGGGTGACAGGTTCAAACCTGGCCCCCGCCAAACTGCAACAAAAAAATAGTCAGGTGTTGTGGCAGGCGCCTGTAGTCCCAGCTACTTGGGAGGTTGAGGCAGGAGAATCGCCTAAGCCCAGGAGTTGGAGGTTGCTGTGAGCTGTGTGAGGCCGCCGCACTCTACCGAGGGCAATAAAGTGAGACTCTGTCTCTACCAAAAAAAAAAAAAAAGAATGTAATTACCAGGGGTCCTCAAACTCCACATGAGACGGTGTGATAGTATTTGTTCCCGTTTTGTTTTTTTACTTCGAAATAAGATATGCGCAGTGTGCATAGGAATTTGTTCATATTTTTTTCAAACTATAGTCTGGCCCTCTAATGGTCTGAGGGACAATGAACTGGCCCCCTGTTTAAAAAGTTTGAGGACCTCTGGTGGTTACTATTCAGAAAAACAAATTTTTTCTAATATATGATTATTTTTATTTATATTCCTTTTGGCTGCTCATGTGTAAGAAAAGAACCACACTACTTGTAAGGTATGAAATATATGATTTGGAAATCAAATCACCACTGATTTCACTGCAAATCTATACCTTTTTTTCTACTCTAAAAAAGACATTAGCTTAAGAAATCTTCTGTGATTGTATTTTAATTCAGGTCTTCCTATATAATTTACATATTTCAATCTCTAATAAACATCATCATAAATCTCTGTCTGTGATGCTAAAAGTTATTAATAGGGTGCATTGGTCCAGATCACTTGGCATTCTAAAGTAGTACCTGTTTATGGGATTCTGTCTGGATTTTCCTTATGTATATTACAAAAAACGTGGGATTTCTCTTTTAGAGGAAGAAGTGCTTTTGAGTCAATTTTTGATATGTTTCTTTAAACTACATGTGTATATGGAAAATATTCTCTAAAAATTATTAGGTATGAAACGTTAGGATTGCAGCTGGGAATTCTAGGAATGACACATTCTCAGATGTATTTCTTATTTTTGTATTGGTTTGAAAGCTTCACTTATAGGCTTCTGTATTTCATTATTTTTGGAAGTCTATTCTTATCACTTAAAAGTGGAGCATTTAAATTTTGATTTGTCTTTATTCCTTAGTATATGTGCTTGTTTTTCCCAAATTCATCAGCTGGCATGGGGTTAAGTTTGGCTAATTATCATTGTAATTCAAGTCCTAATACATTGTGGTAGGATTGATTAACTACAAATTTTTTGTATTATTAGACATTAGCGTGTCTGTTGTCTCACATAACAAGAATCTACTATGATCTTTAAAATATTAGTTGAAGAAAAGGGAATTTAAAATTTATGGCCATATTCGTGTTTTAAGAGAGATAAAATTATCAAAAGTTGTCTTCCAAGAAAGCTCTTAGATCACCAAATAGAAATGTGGTGTTACCCAAGAATGGAGAAGCATGAATCCTATGTACTCAATTTTGATATGAGGACAATTAATGACAATTATGGTTATGGCGGGGGAAGCAGAAAGAGGGAAGGAGGGAGGGGGGTGGGGCCTTGGTGTGTGTCACACTTTATGGGGGCAAGACATGATTGCAAGAGGGACTTTACCTAACAATTGCAATCAGTGTAACCTGGCTTATTGTACCCTCAATGAATCCCCAACAATAAAAAAAAAAAAAAAAAAAAAAAGAAATGTGGTGTTACCGGAAACCACAAAGATGGGATCATATACTACAGATTCAGGTTGTAGAAATAAACCACACATATTTAAAAGGCTTTTTAAAGCATAAAATAAGAAACATGTGAAAAGTGAGTAGCAAATGATTACATTCTGGATAATTACACACAATAATTTAAAAAATAGAACAAAGACAGTTGATAAAATAATTAGGATCACCTACTTTTGCATTAGGTTCAGAATAAGTGTTTGCCCTTGAATTATAATTTTGTAGGATACCTGACAAAAGAATACATTAAAAATGGAAAGAGGAAAAAATGTTAGAATAACCATTTTACATAATGATAATTACGTTGTAAAACACTTAATACAATAAAAGAAAATTTATAATTTAATGTTGATTTATCTCAATGAATTTTGATATTAAAACATCATCTTTTGTAATAAAAATAATGGATGAAAGAAATAATTTGTGTGATTTCTTATTTGTTAATTTTTAAATTTACCCAATAGAACCTACTGTTACAAATAAATGGTTTTTCATCCAATAATTTTGTTAGCTTAACAAAGACTGAGGCCACAGCAAAACTTGTGCCTAAAACAGAATATAACTAAATTACTCAATAAATATACATATATAAAGAGCGAGGTATTGATAGCACATAAAATAAAATATTGAAAGGTTTCATGACATTTGTTCCAATGCCCATTGATCAGAAAATAGTGTCTGACATATGGACAGTTTAGTCTCTCATAGGTCAGTTTGTGGAGTTTTGGCATCTTTGCATTTTTGGGTCTTCCAGTCCATGAACATGAAATTCCTCCATTCATTAAGACATTTATTTTATTTCACCTTGTTTTATTTTCTTTAATGAGGAGGTTTTGATTCCTTCATTAGATTTATTTGCATTTAGAATTTTTTTTTTTTTTTTGCATTTAGAATTTTATGTACTGGAAATTATATCTTTTTAAAATGATGTTTCATAGTCTTCATTTGCCAGAATAGAAATACACCTGATTTTTGTATTTAACCTTGTAACTTTGTATTAACCTTGTTTTCAGAGAATTTTCTCAATTATTGTTTCAATTCTAACTATATCTGATTTATTTTGAATTTTATTTTGCATGCAATCATTTCATCTGCAAATAATGATAGCGTTAGCACTTCCTGTACAGTGGTTATGCCTATGAGACATTTTTTGTGTTTTCTTACTTTATTGCATTGGTTAGCACTTCCAGGATAACGTTAAGTAGAAAAGATAATAAACAGCTTCCTTGTCTCTTTCCTGATCTTTAAAGAAAAGCTTTCAACATTTCAAGTTTACGTATATTTCTTTTTTTAATTTTCCTTAAATTTTGTATTTAATTGTTTTAGTTTGAAGTTTTTCTTTTCTTTTTTTTTTCTTTTGAGACAGAGTCTCACTTTGTGTTCTCTTGCCTCAGCTTCCCAAATAGCTGGGATTACAGACGCCCACCACAACACCTGGCTACTTTTTAGAGACAAGGTCTCGCTGTGGCTCAGGCTAGTCTCGAACTCCTGAGATCAAGCAATCCATCCACCTTGGTCCCCCAGAGTGTTAGGATTACAGGCGTGAGCCACTGCTCCAGCCTTTATGTATATTTCTTAAAAGGTGTGTTAATGCCTTTTCTAAAATAAATTTTATTGTGTATATTTAAGGTATATACCATGATGATATAATGTACGTATACATGATGAATATAGTCAAACAAATGAACACATCTCATGTAACTATGTTTTCACTCTGTTTTTTGCCTTATGGCAAAAGCAGCTATAATTTACTCATTTAGCAAAAATTCTAAATACAGCACACTATTATTAACTATAGTATCATGTTGTACATTATGCCTTTGGACTTATTTCTCTCTGTATCTAGCTATATCTACTTTTTTCATACCTACTAATAGTCTATTATTTTTTACTTATTTTTTTGCAGTTTTTGACTGGGGCTCGGCTTGAACCTGCCACCTCTGGCATATGGGGCCGGCGCCCTACTCCATTGAGCCACAGGTGTCGCCTGTCTATTATATTTTTATTTGCATTGCCTTAAAGACCATTTTTGCTTGATGAAAGGATGGCTACACAAGCCAGGTATTGTTTACCATTTCCTCTGTGTAGCTTTTCTTATTTTGTGTTCAGTCTGTTTATTTGTAAGTGAGGTAATGTCTCTTATGGTTATATTCTAAAATTCAATACAGAATGTCTTATTTTCCAATACATATAATCAATTATATTTTAATTTAATATTTAAATATATTCTATTATGATTCCCCATTAGTTGGAACTTTATGCACCCTTTCTAGTCTTTTAAAGGTTACTATTACAATTTTATATTTCGATGTGTTTTGTTATACATGTCCACCACTTTTTCACCAAATTCAGCTCATATGTCAGTTAGTGCTAGTTTCAGTTTCTACCTAGTGAAGCACATTGTTTTAATTATTTTCTCCTCTTTTAATCTGGAAATTATTAATATAGTATTCCTAATTTCTGAAGGATATCTTATTTAGGTAAATGATTGTAGAAACCAATTTATTTAAATCAGAAAAGAGGATTTTTTATTTCAATTTGTTCTCATTTCTGTTGCTAATTTTGAGAGGTCTACTCCTAGTATATTTATTATTTCAGTATGGATTTTTTTATTTCATTCATGATTGTCTTTAAGCCATTTTATTTGCTTTGATATTCTGCATTTCACTGATACGCGTGCGTCAAGGTGTTACTTAATTTTTATTTATTCCACCTTAGATTTCTGACACCTGATCTGAAGATTCAATTTTTTTTTTTGAGACAGAGTCTCACTTTGTTGCTTTTGGTAGAGTGGTGTGGCATCAGAGCTCACAGCAATCTCAAACTCTTGGGCTTAAGTGAGTCTCTGACCTCAGCCTCCCAAGTAGCTGGGACTACAGGTGGTCGCCACAACACCTGGCTATTGTTTTTGTTGTTGTAGTCGTCCTTGTTGTTTAGCTGGCCTGGGCCGAGTTGGAACCCGCCAGCCCTGTTACCCTAACCACTGAGCTATGGGTGCTGAGCCAACATTTAATTTTTTTAAATCATTTTGCAGTTAATATATGTTCGCTCCTTTTTTCTCTCTCCTCCAGGAATGCCAATTGTTCTATATTAAGCTTCCTATCCTACCCTCCTTATCCTCAGCCACTCACGTGTTTCATTATGTAGTCTCGTCAGCTGCCTCTACTGTACTGTTAACTCTTCACTTTTACAGTTTTACACCGTCCTTTCCACCTTTTGACGTTTCCTTCAGTTAAGTGAAAATAACTTCTAGTCTTTTTAGTTTAAATCTTCTCTTCTTATAATTTATAATTTTAATTTATTAATAATAATGATTTTAAAGAAACATTTCATGGTATATCTATAGTATTTGTTGCATCAGTAAGTATAAAAGCCTCACTGATTACAAAAATACTCTTAATTCCTTACTAAGCATCTGGCATAGTTCTATGCAACCGGGATACACTCAGTAACAAAATAATTGTAGACATTATTTCCCTTATGAATTTCATACTTGAAGATAGGTACTTTCCTTTGTTACTTTGTTTCTGGTAAATCGCTGTAAAAGTCAGGCGATTCTTGTTTGAAGACATTTCCCTCCAAATGGATTTTGTGTTTATTTCCTAGTCTAATTATTAATATTAGATTAACATTTTTGCAAAAAAACTCTTAAAATACTGTTAAAAGCCTTGTATTAAGAGTATTAAAATACTCTTAATAGCCTTTTCTATTTAAATAATTAAGTTTTTGTAAAGAGATATGCACTCCTTTAAAAAAATTTCACCTCTAATCTCTGTATTAGGGTGACGGATAAAGAGTTGCTAAGGAAATACTTGCATTTAAATTACCCAAACGCCCTCTACCCTAGTAAAAAGAAAAATTAAGGTGTGCTATCTCAAGAATTATGTCACTTCTTCAAAAATAATTCTAGGACTTGGTAAAAAAAAAAAAAAGACAAGAAGCTTTTTAATTCAAAGAAAAAAAGCAATAATCCTGAACTAAGACAAACTACACAAATAGTTTTAATCATTAACATATTTGCAATCAGGATGGAAAAATCATTTACGTAACCCATCATTAAGTCAGGCAGTCACCATCCTGTGTAAGGAAGCTCGAGGCTTACTTAGCAAAACTGTTTCTCCAAATACAGCCTGGCCAGTGACTGTGAAGAGAATTTCTAAGTGCATCAAGCCAATAATTATTCAAAGACTCCCAGAAGAAAACACTTCCAAGTGGGGACTTGGAGCTTTCCACTGTGCCATTTATTTCTATGAAACATGGTAAATCTTGGTTCATTTTCAAAAGGGCTTTTCCATTCGAGAAAAAAATGGGTATAAATAAAACATTCAGTAAGCGTATGTGGATAAAAATGGCAGGCTAACTTCTCAGGACCCAAAACACCTGAATTTACATAAACGACATAAAATAGCGAACAATGTTAGCAATTACCTGCATCTCGATCCCTTCACTTAATACGGACTGTACTTTCTCTGGAACTGTAACTTGCAAAGGGAGTCTTTCAGAATCTGCAATTTGCAAACTGTGTTATGAGTCACTTTGTAATTTCCATTATTCTATCATCTAATCCATCATCTGTGGTCCCCGCTCCTGTTCGCTAACCTTGCACATGCTCTTAATTCCCCTCTCTTCATAGGAATTGCGAGAGTTGGGCTTTCTTTGTTTGGCTCTTGTTTTTTTTTAAGGAAAGAATATTTTTTAATAGTCATACCATTCTAGGAATATTTTCCCGGGTCTACAAGCCCAAGCTCTCAGTACCGCGAGCTCAGAGAAGGGAAGTTGGGTCTCACCTTCACCAAGGCCCAAACTGCAAAGCAGGGTCTGAAACTCCAGCCCTGAGTGTCCACCTGAGCCCGGGGACCCCGCCTCTTTCCTTGGGTCCCAGGATGAACCGGAAACTCAGCTGATGTGAATTTGGGGGATAGAGCGGCGATGGGCGGGGAGCCCCTTAGGAAACCCACCTTCCCAGGGTTGTCCGCTGTAACTCACAGGCAAAGAGAAAGTAGGGCGGAGGCTCCCGAAAGGTAGGAGGGTTTCTCTACTTACGATTGCCTATCCAGAGCCCGCTGAGCGCGTCCAGGCCGCTCAGGATAAACAGGACCTGCAGCATGGCTGGGCCACCTGGGTCCCAGCGGGGATAACGACAGTTGACAGGGAGAGGGCAGTTAGGTGCGCGAGGGGACCCTGCCTGTCCTCCACCCTGCAAAAGGCAGGTGGCTGACAGCCCGGGGCGGGGGAGGGGGCTCGGAGCGCTGTCCCCGGGGAGCTCTTGTCCCCCAAGTCTCTCCCAGGACGAGGACTCCCATAGGCTTCACACCTCTCTGAGGCTTAGGGGGAAAAAGGCAGACCCGCTTGCAAAAGTCAAAGGTAAATAAATAGCAGAGGAACAGGAAGATGGGTAACCACTTATTTTTTTATTATTTCCCTTGAGTCATAGATTAACATTGATTAATCAAACTTTTCAACACGCTCTGAAGAAAGATAGCACACAACTACTTCTTATTAGTTTTTTTTTTAGTTAATTGACGACTCCCTACTGAACCTCAGAGTCAAAGCATTCTATAATAGACATATTCTTATTTGACAATGTGGATGTTACTTTCTTTGCATTACTATTATTGTTGCTTAATACTTTGTTTGCAGCAATCGTCTGATTTCTGAATGTATTTGTCTTCCTTCGGTTTTTTGCAAGGTTTTGTTTCTGGTCCCTATCTTAAACATTGTTATTGTTGTTAAAGTTTAAGCCTTTTTAATTTTGTGAAGGCAAAAAGTGGAAGCCTAATGAACACATGTATATGTGAAAATAAAACAAACAAACAAAAAGATAGAACACAACTATAGCCCAGGATGAAGGAGAAAGTGGGAAGGGAGGGGAGGATGAGGTCTGATAGAGGGAGGTAAAAGGCGGGACCACACCTACAGAGCATATCGCAAGGGTACAAGTCAAATCTGTCAAGTGTAGAACATAAATGTCTTAACACAATAATCAAGTAAATGAGGCAAAAGCTATGTTGATTGGTTTGATGTAAGCACGTCAGATGGTATAAAAAAAATCAACACCTTGTACCCTACAGAAGCATAAATGTATTCATGATCTATGTGCTATGACTTAATAAAAAAAATTATAAAACAAAAAAATGAACTTTTCATTGACTACAAAATCAGTAATAGATGCACAGCTAATTAATATTCAAGTACCAAGCAGTGTAATTAACAACCAGATGTAGATATAAAATAGAACAGCCAGAGCCCCCAGATTGCCCCAACAATCATTACCTCTAATAGCCACACATTAGTTTTTGTCTGATTTTGAACTTCTTTTTAAGGGATTTTTTATAACTTCAAAATCTATTGGGGGTTGCTTCTGTAACGCTGTGGAGTCCTGGCTATAGGTTCATAGGTTTTTACTCCTCCCCTCCTCTCTCTCTTCACCCGCACCAATTTCCTCTGCAGGAAAGAGGTTGGTGGATTCCTTGAAAATATCTTACAGTTTTGGGGTTTTTTTTGTAGTTTTGGCCAGGGCTGGGTTTGAACTCACCACCTCTGGTATATGGGGCCAGCGCCCTACTCCTTTGAGCCACAGGTGCCACCCCAAAATATCTTGCAATTTTAAAAGAGAAAAACATAAATATGAACTCACCTGATGGTTTTATCGCTTTTAGGTTACATAAAATAAAGTTTTTATTTATTTTTGTTTATATCTTTTTGAGTGAGATGCTTCTTGCAGCAATTAGGGTGAAGTCCAGGCTTCCTCTTGCAGGTTTCACGGTAGAAAATGGCTTCTCCTCCCTCCCCTTTCCCTTTTTCTCACTTCTACTGCAAACCATGTAATCCTTCGTTGATTTTTTTTCATTTGCATTATAAAATGCATCTGCCCATTTAGTCTTTCCTCAGCATCAGAAGATGATGCTCTTCCCTCTTTCCTTAATTTATGTTCTTCCCTTTGCTCACAAGCAGAGTGATGAGATTTCTCCTGTTAAGAAAAGTGTCTGCACTTTTTCTCCAGTGGAGCAGCTGAGCAAACATGTCAGCATCTTCTGACCTAGGATCAGATTAATAATGACTACATAATAGTTTTTCTGTTCTCAAGATATTTGACTTAAAAAGATTTTCACTCACTAGTCTGAGCAAGAGCAAGACCCCATCTCTAAAAATAGTGGGGCATTGTGGCGGGTGCCTGTAGTCCCAGCTACTTGGGAGGCTAAGGCAAGAGGATCATTTGAGCCCAAGAGCTTGAAGTTGCTATGAGCTGTGACACCACAGTATTCTACCCAGGGGGATAGAGCGAGACTCTGTCTCAAAAAAAACAAAACAAAACAAAACACAAAAAGAACAATTCCTTTGTTGGATATAATGATTGCAAAAATGTTGTGTACTGCAGTTTGCTTTTTCACTTTTAACAGATTTCTGTACATAAAATTAGTCATAGTCAGAATTTTTTTATTCCAAATGAATTTTCATGGTGTGCATTTTATCATGGATGTTGAATTTTATCAAATACTTTTCTACAGAAATGATGCAATCATATAATTTTCTCCATTTTTTCGTTAATGTTATTAGTTAAGATTGATGATTTCCTGGTGTTGAAACAAACTCGTATGCCCCAGAATGCTATCTGGTCATGATGTGTTATAATTTACATTTTGCTGGTTTGATTTGATAATATTTTGTTTAGGATTTTTGCATCCATACTAATAAGCAAAATTGATAATTTTCTTTTATTGTGAGCTTGCCAACTTTAGAATCAGAGACATGCTGGCCTCATAAAAGAAATTGGAAAATAGTACCCTTTTCTTTATCCTTTAAAATAGTGTAATGTTGTATTTCTTCCTTTAATGTTTCTTAGGATTTAGAACGGGAGCTATTAGGATCTGGAGTTTTCTTTGTTAGGTAGTTTATTTACTAATGCATCTAATTTCTTTAAAATATTCAGATATTTTTTTCTCCTGTGTCTATTTAAAAATGTTTTGTTTCTTAAGAAATTTGACCATTTCTTCTGAGTTGTTAAATGTACTGGTGAAAGTTGTCCATAACATCCTCATTTCCTTTATCATCATTTTAAAGTCTCTAACATCTGCAAAGATGTCTCTTTTTTCATTCTCAATATAGACAGTTTGTAATTTTTTTCCTTCATTTATGGGCAGTAGTTTTTGGAATGTATTATTTGTATGATCCTTTCCTAGTACTCAGTTTTGGATTTCTTTTTCTTCTATTATAAGTGTAGGTTCATTTTCTGTTTTTTTGATTTTTGTGCTTGCATTTATTTCCTTTTTGTTTTTTTATTTTGAATGTAATTTGTTCTAGCCTCTATGATCGGAAGTTTGTCTTTATTCTTTCTAATAAATTTCTATCTATTTCCTGCTTTAACATCACCGTCATTGTATTTTCAGAAGAAGAAGATTACTTGAATAGCCCTTTCCTTAATAAGGAAATTATAATCTGTTAAAAATTTTCCCAGAAAGAAAACTCCGGGCCCAGATGGCTTTATGAATGAATTCTACCGACATTTTTAGAAGAGATAATGCCAGTCCTACAAAAATTCTCCCAGAAATAATAGTGTGATTTTTCTTCCCTAAGAAGAAGTCTTGAATATTGTAAATGACAGTTAAGACATTAATTCTTTTGGTCCATGTGAAATATAGTGAAAATAGGAGAAAACTCCCACTGCCAGCATCTTCAAGCAATGTGAAACCATTTAGGATTTCAGAATGAACAGTCTTGGAGGCTCTTTTTAAATTAATGATCAACTTTTACAATATAGGTAGGAATAAGTTTATTTTTATTCAATGTTGCAGTGTGGATTTCCAAAAATTCTCTATTTGAAACTGTATACAAGGTTACAACTCTGTACAGGAGGCCCTGAGAGATGTACCACTAGCAGTTTCTCTGAAATGTATGATAACATCTTATTTTCACATTTTTTTGTAACAAAATAACTTCTTCTAGAATTAAAAATTTTAGTCAGAATGCATCACATAGTGTGTCAACATCTATTACTGAAATTAATAAACCAAGAGAAGTATTTGAAACAGTATATGTAATAAAATAGAAAACCCTACCTATGTAGATTAAGGTTTAGAATTATAACAACGACAAAGCAAATGGTAAACATTTTGATATCTAAGCACATGGACCTTCTGCTCTGGGTCACAAGTTTGTGATCATTTTCAATTTGTCTGTTAAGCAACCATCATAAGATTTTGAAGTACAAACAAGTTATTTTTATTCCTAAATTTCAACAGTTAAGAATTTCTGTCAAGTGTAACTCATAGTTTCAAAAATATTTTTATAACTTTCTCTTTAATACATGGGCAATAGAGGCTGGAACAGGCATTGGATTACTTGGGTATATTTAAATCATACACAGTGTAATACTTTGTGGTTTCAGACTATCTTTTACATCTTAGAAAATAAATCTGGTCATCATCTTTTAAAATAGGCCCTTTCTGACTACACAGTGAAAGCCTGCTTTCTTATATTCTGGTGAAAATAAAGTAAAACACCTCTGCAACATAGTCTTCCTTTACAGCTAAGCTTCTCATTACCAGCTCTGGTTCTACAACACGCGCTTAAGCTGCGTCACAGTCTGGGCAATCTTCTAACCATGCACCAACAGGTACAGTAAGTATATGCTGACTTGGTATCTAAGCCCAAAGAAATGTCTCACTGTTAACAAATCAAGTCAATCTAGAGAACAATATAGTTCTCTATATTTGGTAGCACCAAAATAAGAATCCTCACATACAACCAAAAAACATTTGGAGTCGTTCCTGCTCTGTAACAAACTGGTCCCCCAGGGGAAGAGGGGGTGAGGGAAAGGAAAAGAAGAAGAAGAAGAAAAAAAAGTGACTAATTCTCACATAATTTGGATGTAATTTTGACCAAAGCTTAAACACTACTTAAAAATTACTTAAACATTAATTTTTAATTCAACTTGTTAATATGTTGTTTAGGATATTGCCTCCTCATTTATAAGTGAAATATGTTTGTAATTTCCCCTTTATCATAATATATTTTCTCAAATTTTAATATCAGGTGTATCCAGATTCAGTAGAAGGATGTTGAAGTATTTCTTCCTTTTCTTAAAATTTGGCATGATCTTTTTTTTTAAGTTATCTTTTACTTTTATTTATAAATATTAGTGGTCTATTTTTTGAGACCTTGGAAAAAAAATAAGACGTTAACCGATGACTCCATACTGAGTCAAAGCATTCTATGATAGACATACCCTTATTTGACAATGTGAATGTTACTTTCTCCGCATTATTATTATTGTTATTGCTTAATATTTCGATGCAGCAATTGTCTGATTTCTTTTCTGAATGTATTTATCTTCATTCGGTCTTTACGAGGTTTTTGTTTCTAGTCCTTATCTTAAACATTATTACTGTTATTAAATTTTAAGCCTTTTTAATTTTGAGAAGCAAAAAGTGGAAACCTAATAAACACATGTATATGTAAAAAAAAAACCCCCAAAAAACAGATAACAGTAACATATTTATATTCGTCAAACAAAACGACTTTGCTGAATCTTTTTCTGAATGGTGAAATCCTGAGACCGAACGCCAGATGAATGGATTTCTTCCTTCGCCCTAAGAAATGAACCGGTGCTGCGCAGGGGCACGTTAACCCTAATACCATCAATATCCACCAGAGGGCGCCTGAGCCTAAAGAACAGATGCTTAGCCTCTCAATCCAGGCCCTGATAATCTCCCCTTCTGGCAATTGTTAACAATTCATCCCTAGTGAACTCTGTTTCTCTACATTAAATTAAAAAAAAAATAATTTATCTAGAAATTTTGCAGCCTCTGTCTTGGGACCTAGCTACCAACATTTAAAGGCATCGTTTAAATATTCTCTGAAGAAAGGAAGTTATACACACTATAAAATTATACAGATATATCCCTACTATCATGAAATGTTTAGGTTTATAAAATAAAAAGAAGCATGATATTCATCAACACGACGATTTTGGAAATGTTTAACATAAGTCCTTTCTCTGTCACAGTAAACTTTCCTGTCAGTATTTTTATACCTCATCTCCATCATGTGCTGATTTCAAATGCAATGAACCCAAACCTTCACAATTCTCAGACTTCTCACCCAGAGAACAGTCTTCAAGTCTCTGTCTCCATCACTGAAGGTAACGTGGTTCAAAATGACAAGGGCGACCTGATTTTACCCCAGGAAGGCTGAGGTGATCAGGGTGGTTCTTTGTTACATCTCCCAAGGAAAGATGGAAGAAGCTGCCACTGATTTTCTCTGACAGGGTCTCAGGGGTCACGAGTATAAGGTAGCACTAGTTCTTCAAAAATACTGAAGGTGAGGGTGGCGCCTGTGGCTCAAAGGGGTAGGGCACTGGCCCCAAATGCTGGAGGTGGCGGGTTCAAACCCAGCCCTGGCCAAAAACTGAAAAAAAAAAAAAAAAAAAAAACATGGAAGGTGATGGAAACACTAGCCACTTCAGAAGGCTCAGCTTAATTGTGAGGTTCACATGGCACTATGATGTTAAATATTGTCTTCCATATTGCTAATAGTACCAGAATCTGACTTCTCAGTTTGAGCCTGTGAGAAGCTAAATGTTTTGACTTCTATTTGACAGCTTAAAAGTCCCCATTGGTAGTCTTTCACTAGCCTTCTGTGTATTTATATCATGGCTGCAACTTAAAAGATATGTTGTTGTATATATTTAGAGACATGCCTGAGAATATGGACTTAGATATAGTATGGCATTAATTTCAAAATTAATATAGTATTTTAAGTACAAACAAGTTGTTTTTATTCCTGAATTTCAATACACTTATGAATACATACAGAGGCCCCCCCAAATACTAACAATGGGGGCTAGGTTGGGAGCAGTCTTTTCATCACAGCTTTGTCATATTCTCATAGCAAATAATCATTTTTAACCTAGTCTATAATTGTCCATTAAAAATTGCACTTACTGGGTGGCACCTGTGGCTCAGTGAGTAGGGCTCTGGCCCCATATTCTGAGGGTGGGGGGTTCCAACCTGGCCCTGGCCGAACTGCAACAAAAAATAGCTGGGCTTTGTGGTGGGCACCTGTAGTCCCAGCTACTCGGGAGGCTGAGGCAAGAGAATTGCCTAAGCCCAGAAGTTGGAGGTTGCTGTGAGCTGTGATGCCATGGCACTCTACCGAGGGCCATAAAGTGAGACTCTGTCTCTACAAAAAAAAAAAAAAAAAAAGTTGGCATTTGAGGATTCTATGAAGTATCTTATTATAGGTACTAACTCTGATCACATGCATAGTATTGAAACCCAGTGCTTAGAACATCAGAAATAAATTTGTATGAATAAATAGTGCACAGTAAGTAAACTGAGCCCACTCTTGCATGAGTGCTTGTACTTACTCCCTCTCTTCCTGATAAACAGTATAATTAAAGTAAACATCTATGTTATACCAAATTTTTTAGAAAGGTTAGGAAATATCTCCACTTCATTGTCTTGTAAATGGTTTTTAAATTTTCAGTAGTGGGCCAGAGCAAGGTGGCAGACTAGAGACATCTTGTTACTAGCTACTTGCAGCAAAGCAGGGGAAAGGAAACTCCCACCACCTCTGGGTTGGGGGGACCCACCCAGGGACATCAGTCCAGGGCAATGAAACAGGTGGACCCCAGGAGCCAGCAAGGAGGTCTGCAGCTGAAGGAAACCAGCACAGAAAAGAAGTGTTTGAGAATAGGCAGGGACCAGCTGGCCAGCCAAACCATGGAGGAGTGGGGACAGGAAGGCGCTCTCCTGTAGTTTTTTTATTTTGGCTAAACTGCTAATTGGAGCTGCCTTAGAAGGCTTAAATGAGTGGGTGGACTCAGTGTCTAGTGGCCAGAATTGAATACTGGGTGGGTTGTGTCTCACACAGGCTTGGCTGCTAGCTGGGCACCACCACTGTGAGAAGGCCATGTGGGAAAAATGGTCTGCAGAGTTCTAATGCATGGCTAGTTCTGGCACACATGCTGAGGTTGGGCATCACCCTTTGGATGAGCTGAGTGGCCCAGGGAATTGCTGTCAAGGGGCACTCATGACGTGCTTCCTAAGGAATGTGGCAAGAGCTTTAGGACCTCAGTCATGTGGAGACTCAATACTGACAAAGCAACTGGGCCCTGGTTGAGGGCAACTAACTCAAGGAGACAGGACTAAATCGCCTCTGCAACTAGGAGATAGCTTCTGGTCCTAATTTTTCACAGTAAAACAGTGTATGTTCTCCATCTTCTAACACCACAGCAACACCTGGTGTCCTGAAAATATACTACATTATTGATATGTAGACACACACACACACACACACACACACACAAACTTCATAGGGTTTTATGGTTGTATTTTTATTTTCTTCAGTAGTAAGGGTTCCTCTATTTTGTAATGATTTTTTCAGCCCCTTTTATTCTTTCTTTTTTATTTCTCTCCTTTTTTCTCTCTTTTGGTAGAAATTTTACTTTTCTCATCATTACCACATAAATTTTTCATATAACAGGAGGTAGTGAGGTGGAAACAGTAGGTGAAAGAAGTGCCTGAGAAGAAAACACACATAAGGAGGAACTAACAGAAAAAAAATCTAGTGACATGAAAGGCAAAAAAAAAAAAAACAAAAAACAAGAGCAACCCCCCTCCAAGGGACTATGAGGTTGCTACCATAGAGGATTCCATCTATAAAGAATTAATGGAAATTACAGAAAGGGAATTTAAAATATGGATGGCAAAGGCAATAAAAGGAATTGATGAAAAACAGAAAAACAGAACCAAAAAATGAGTGAAAAATATGAAGAATAGAGAAATGATATGGCAGAGCTTGAAGGAGTCAGTCAGAGAACTTAAAGATGAAGTAGAAAATATCAATAACAGATTAGACCATTGAGAAGAATCTCAGCACTACAGGATAAAGCTCTTGAGCTAACCTAGTAGTTAAAGAGGCAGCAAAGAAGAGATAGAAGAACAATTGCTCAGAGAATTATGGGAACATACAAATTATAGGGAACCCTAGAGGGGAAGAATAATGTCCCAAAAGAATAGAAGCCCTACTGGAGGATATAATAAATGAAAATTTCCCAAGTTTCCCTAAAGATTCTAAAACCCTACTTGTAGAGGGATATTGATCCCTGGGTCATCTCAACAGAAAGAGCATAACCAAGACACATTGTAACAAACCTGTCCAAAGAAAAGACAAAAGAGAAAATTCTGCAAACAGCCAGGAGTAACTGCCAACTGACCTACAGGGGGAGATCCATCAGGATGACAAGGGAACTTTTCAGCTGAAAATTTCCAAGCCACAAGAAAATGGTCATCTACTTTTAGCCTTCTTAAACAAAAGCTTTTCAGCCCAAATTTCTGTAACCTGCTAAACTAAGCTTCAAAATTGACCGATAAGTCAAATCTTTTACTGATATGCAAACCTTAAGGAAATTCACCACAATAAGACCAGCTCTACAGGAAATACTTAGACCTATTTTCAATACTGACCATCAAAATGGACCACCAGCAAAGTAAACACCCAGAAATTAAAGGACAAAACCTAGTTTCCATAATGGCACAAAACATAAAATTGAGCAACAGTCTTTCACAAAATAGGATGAATAGAACTCTTAACAATTCTCTCAATAAATGTTAATGGCTTACAAAATAGGATGAATAGAACACTTAACAATTCTCTCAATAAATGTTAATGGCTTACTTCCCCACTGAAGGAGCACAGGCTGGTTGCTTGGATAAAAAGCACAAGCCATCCATGTGCTGTCTGCAGGAAACACCCTCAGCCTCATAGGACAAAGTAAGACTCAGGATAAAGTGATGGAAAACAATATTTCAGGCAAATGGAAATCAGAAGAAAGGAAGGGGTCACAAATTTATTTTCATATACAAGTGGATTTAGAGGAATTAAATGGTCTAAAGGACAAAGATGGTCACTTCATTCTGATAAAGTATGAACAATTCAACAAGAGGACATTTCAATACTATATATTTATGCACCCAATTTAAATGCTCCCAGATTTATGAAACATTGTGATTGTTGTGAGCAATATGATGTCCCATAACACTATAATAACTGGGGACTTTAACAAAGCTCTGGAAGAACTGAATAGATCCTCTAAACAGAAACTAAACAGAGATACAAGGGACTCAAACATGACCATAGAACAAATGGGCTTATTAGACTTATACAGAACATATCATACCAAAGCTAAGAAACACACCTGCTTCTCATTAGCTCATGGAACACACTCCAAAATAGATCACATCCTAGAATACACATCAAACCTCAACAAAATTAAAAGAATTGAAATTAAACCTTGCATTTGCTCAGACAATAAGGCAATAAAGGTGAAACTCAACTCTAACAAAAATTTTCATCCCCACACAAAAGCATGGAAATTAAACAACATATGCTGAACGATAGTTGAGTCAAGGAAGAGATAAAGGAGGAAATTGGTAAATTCCTCAAACACAACAACAATGAAGACAAGAGCTACCAAAACCTGTGGGATATTGCAATAGCAGTCCTAAGAGGAAATTTATCTCCTTAAATGCCTACAACTGAAAAACAGAAAGAGAGCATATTAGCAACCCCATGAAGCATCTTAAGGAAATGGAAAAAGAAGAATATAATCCCAAACCCAGCAGAATAAAGGAAATAAACAAAACTAAGTCATAAATAAATAGAAAAAAGAATCATTCAGAAAATTAATGAAACAGAGTTGGTTCTTCAAAAAATAAATAAAATTGATAAACCGTTGGCCACATTAAGTAGAAACAAAAAAGTAAAATCTTTAACAACCTCAATCAGAAATGAAAAAGGGTAAATAACAACAGATTCTACAGAGATACAAGAGATATTTATGACCACTACAAGAAATTCTATGTCCAGAAATTTAACCATGTGGAGGAAATGGACGAATATCTGGAATCACATCATCTCCCGAGACTTAACTAGGAAGAAATAGATCTCTTGAACAGACCAATATCAAGCACTAAAATTGAAAAAAATTATTTCAACAACAACAACAATAAAAAAGTTCTGGACCAGATGGTTTCACACCAGAATTCTATCAAACCTTCAAAGAAGAGCTTGTACTTATACTGCAGAAACTATTCCAAAACATCGAAAAGGAAGGAATCTTTCCCAACATGTTCTATGAAGCAAACATTACCCTGATTCTAAAATCAGGAAAAGACCCAATTAAAAAGGAGGACTACAGACCAAGTCCACTAAAGAATATTGATGTAAAAATACTCAATAAAACCTTAGCTAAATAGATTATAGCCACACATTTAAAAAATTATACATCAAGATCAAGTAGGCTTTATCCCAGGTATACAAGGCTGGTTTAACATATGCAAATCCATAAATGCAATTCACTATATCAATAGATACAAAAACAAGGAACATATGATCCTCTCAATAGATGCATAAAAAATTTTGATAAAATTCAGCAATCTTTTCTAACTAGAACTTTAAGAATATAGACATAGATGACACATCTCTTAAACTGATTGAAGCCATCTATGACAAACCCATGGCTAACATCATACTGAAAGTAAAACGGAAAGCTTTTCCACTTAGAACTGGAATCGGATAAGGAGTCCTTTATCACCACTACTATTCTACATAGTGCTGGAAGTTCCAGCCAAGGCAGTCAGACAAGAGAAGGAAATAAACGGCATCCAAATGGGGGCAGAGGAGGTCAAACTTTCGCTCTTTGCTGGTGATATGATCTTATACTTACAGAACCGCAGGGATACAACCACAAGGCTCCTGGAAGTGATCAAGAAATACAGGTTATAAAACCAATCCACAAATCAGTAGCCTTTGAATATGCCAACAATAGCCAAGTTGAGAAGCGGATTAAAGACACAAGTCCCTTCACAATAGCTTCAAAGAAAATGAAATACTTAGGCATATACCTAACAAAAGAGGTGAAGGACCTCTACAAAGAGAGTTATGAAACCTGAAGAAAAGAAATAGCAGAAGACATTAACAAATGGAAGAGCATACCATGCTCCTGGGTGGGAAGAATCAACATTGTTTCAATGCAATCCCCATTAAATTACCAATATCATACTTGGAAGAACTGGAAAAAATAGTTCCTCATTTCATTTGGAACCAGAAAACACACCACATAGCTAAGGCAATTTTTAGTAATGAAAACAAAGCTTGAGGCATGACTCTACCAGACGTTAGGCTATATTACAAGTCCACAGTGATCAAAACAGCCTTGTATTGGCACAAAAATAGAGACACAGACAAATGGAACCAAACAGAAAACCTAGAGATGAAACTAGTCTCTTATAGCTATCTGATTATTAATATAGCAAACACTGAGAAAAAGAATTCCTATTTAGTAAATGGTGCTGGGAGAACTGGATAACCCCATGTAAAAGATTGAAACTTGACCCCACACCTTTCACCACTTTTTTTTTTTTGGCCAGGGCTGGGTTTGAACCCGCCACCTCTGGCATATGGGACCGGCGCCCTACTCCCTGAGCCACAGGCGCCACCCCCTTTCACCACTTTTAAAAACTGATTCAAGCTGGATAAAAGATTTAAATCTGGCGGGATAAAAGATTCAAATCTCCTCTGAACTGATAATTGGAAAGGGATTAAAACGTGTTGATGAAGTTGCTGAGTGTTACAACATTTGGCAGTAAAAGTCGCTGGAATACCAAACATTTTGTGAAAAATTAATAGGGATATGTTTTATAACTCACTCCCCTAAGCTAATGTGAATGATGGATTTGTTATATTTTCATGCTTTATTACTTCTTGGTACTTGAGACACTGTGCTGAATTACTCATGTGGCAAAAATTGAAGATTATTATGCTCCACTTGCCAGCTGGCATGTCACACTTATATAATTTCTCTAAGTTATTAATATTTATTGAAATATTTTAAATAATTTGACATGATAAGCAATGGGAAGATCTTCCAAGACAGTATCACCAACAATCTATTCCATCACTTGGAAAAGGATATGTATGCAGCAGACTGTGGCTGTTGTTCACTGTTTTTTTTTTAAACAAGGCCTATAGTCCCTTTCTCATTGGCCAGTGTATCTGCTACCAGAGAGAATTACCTGTTTTCACAAGTAAGTTTATAGAAATGAATCGATATCTGCTACCAGAGAGAATTACCTGTTTTCACAAGTAAGTTTATAGAAATGAATCGAGTTGTACATTATAATAGGCATACTTTTTTATATGTATATTTTACTATAAGAAAAATTTATTTTGAAATGTTTGAAAATACCAAAGTGTTAATGTGGATATGTGGAAATGCTTAAAAAAATGATATGGAGGGGGCATGATTGTATATAATCAATTTGGAAGGTGATTAAAAAATGTCTAGCAAAGCTACAGATATTCATACCAAACACCAGGAATTCTCCTTTTATGGAAGTAAATTATAGGAGTTATTTTCATACATTTTGACCACAGGCCTATTAAGTAAAAATATTTTCTGTGAGGCTCAGTACACACACACACACACACACACAATTGCACATCCATGAAATAAAAGAAACAAAAGTTTTATTAAGCTATATGTACCTTGATATATATGGTGTACCTTAAAATTTTGTATACTCCCCTAGTCTGCTCTTTAAAAAAAAGTTTGTCCTACTCCAGTGTATGTCTCCCATGATTTATTAATGAGTCTGAGCCCTCATAAATCATAGTTTGGAAAACATTGCCAAAGAAGAAACCTCCCGCATATGCATAATAAACATATATACATATTTGTGTATATATATATGCTATACTATTCATAACAAAAACGTAGAAACTGTATAAATGGTCATCAATTAGGATATAGATATAAGTCATAATATATTCATATGGTGAAATATAATTCAACAATAATAAAAATAAATTTTTAGAATTTTATTCTTTAAAACATAATGCTGGATGGGCGGCTCCTGTGGCTCAGTGAGTAGGGCGCTGGCCCATATGCCGAGGGTGGCAGGTTCAAACCCAGCCCCGGCCAAACTGCAACAAAAAATAAAATAGGTGGGCGTTGTGGTGGGCGCCTGTAGTCCCAGCTGCTAGGGAGGCTGAGGCAAGAGAATTGCATAAGCCCAAGAGTTAGAGGTTGCTGTGAGCTGTGTGATGTCATGGCACTCTACCTGAGGGTGATACAGTGAGACTCTGTCTCTACAAAAACAAACAAAAAAACCCCCCAAAACATAATGCCGGAGGGGAATTCTGGGAAGATGGCCGACTAATAGCAACTCTTGGAAGCCAAAGACGAGGAGCTGAGCCAAGAAAGAAGTTCAGCAAGTTGTAACTCCAAGGAAGAGCACTCAAGAAACCAAATTACAGGTACAAAGCCTGTTGACTAGAGGACAGGAGACCCCCTCCCCCAAGCAGGGAGCCTGATGCAGGCTATCTGTGAACAAGCAGGCAATAAAAGAGAGACTTTGCTGAAGAGAGCCACTGACCTCCAGGTCTTTTTCTCTGGAGAGGTCCCACTCATGAACCTAGACACCACCCCACCAGGCATAAAATTGAACAGATATTTCCCCCTCAAGTCCAAACTCCCACTCCACTCTTTCCCCCTCGCATGGTCTGAAGTTCTTCCCCCTGCAGAGCACAGAGTGTTTAGTCTTGTCCTGAGAGAACTGGGCATAGTGTGGACCGCCAACCAGCAGGAAGAAAGAGGGTGTGGGAAGAAAGGGACACTTGGCAGGAGGAGGAGCAGTTCCCTGGTTATGATTATGACCCTTGGTTTGGGCTGTGTCTGGTGGGACAGGGTGCAGAACCCCTGGCTCTGATGGCACTCACAGGGAGAGAGCGGTTACCCTGTGTGGACTGAGTTTGGCAGACAGGGCTAGTCCCCAGCCACTGCTGGGCCTGCAAGCAGAGGCTTGATAGGTGTGGACTGTGACCTGAGAGCAAGGGCATGATCCTTTGATTCCAACAGAACCCTCGAGCAGTGGCTTACTGGTGTGAACCACCCCAAAACCTCAGGGCTAGGTCATGGCCCACTGTCTCCAGTGGGACTGGTGAGCAGAGACTTACCAGGTGAGGATTGAGACCTACAGGTGGAGTGCAGTGTCCTGACTCTAACAGAGTCTGCGAAGAGAGGCTTGCCAGGCAGTGGACTGAGACTGGCAAGTGGGAGTGTGGTCCCCTGACTCCAACTGGTCTGGCAAGCAGAGGCTAGCTGTGTGTGGAGTGAAATTGGAGGACGGTCCTGGTGCCTTGACTCCAACAGAGCCTGCAAATGGAGGCTTGCCAGGCAGTGGCCTGAGCCTGGCAGGCAGGGGTGTAGTCCCCTGACTCCAACTGGTCTGGCAAGCAGAGGCTAGCTGTGTGTGGACTGAGACTGAAGGGTGGGGCCTAGTGCCCTGACTCCAACAGAGCCTGTGAGTAGAAGCTTGCCAGGCAGTGGACTGAGACTGGCAGGTGGTGGTGTGGTCCCATGACTCCAACTGGTCTGCCAAGCAGAGGCTAGTTGGATGTGGACTGAGACTGGTGGGTGGGAACGTGGTCCAGGGCACCAGCTGGGCCTGTGAACAGAGAAGTGAACAACAGTGTGGACTGAGACTGGCGGGTGGGAGTGCAGATTCCTGGCTCTAACTGTGTTGTTGGAAACCCTTGAATCCCTCTCTTTTGGATAGGGTTTGCACTGCTTGAGACAATTTGGTTGGAACATGTGTCTGGAGCTATCCACTGGCGGACATTCTGAGGTTGACCTTCAAGTTCTGTAGTGGAAAAGAAATGAAGGGTGGGGGCTGGGCACCACAACTGTTTGTATCTCTTCACAGTCAAGATTTAAATCTAACACTGTGGTTTCTTAGGATAGGGTAGAGGTTGGCTGATATCAAACAAAGCTAGCTTGTGCTGTCTCACTAAGTAGGTCCTCAGAGTCTCTGGCTAAAACTCTGAAAGAGGCCTTTGTAAGGTTGTAGGAGGCAAGCTACAATTACGAAGCCCAGGGCTTTGATAAGGGGCTATCTCTACTGCTGGGGAACCCCAATTCAATCTCACCCTACCAGTTCTAATAACCAAACAGTGGAAAATAAACATGGTGCAGATCCAACAGAAGAACTCCGGCAACATGCATAACCAGAGTAGATCAGCCCCCGCAAGAAATGACAAAGGAGATACAATTGAAGATGCCATGTCAGAAATCGAATGCAGAATATGGATTGCAAATAAGATAAATAGAATGGAAGAAAAGATAGAAATTGAATTCCAAAGAGTACTAAAGTTGTCTCAAGAAATTAATGAATTCAAACCCTAAGTCACCAAAGATATGGACATAATGAGAAAAGAGATAGCAAAGCTCAAGGAAATGAAAAAGTTAATTTAGGAGCTCCAAAACAAAGTAGAATCCCTCAGTAATAGAGTTAACCAGGCAGAAGAAAGGATCTCTGGAAATGTTCAAAGTTTTTGAATATTCCCAAACACTCAAAGAAGTAGACAATTGGAGGGTAAAAATTGATCATTCCCCGAGAGAGTTGTGGGATCACTCCAAAAGATCAAACATTTGTCTTATAGGAATTCCTGAAGGAGAAGAGGATGGTCCTAAAGGTATAGACGCTCTACTCCAAGAGATTTTGGAGGAGAATTTCCCAAGCATTGCAAGAGATACAGAACTTCAGATAGCAGATAGTTTCAGAACCCCAGCAAGACTCAATCCAAATAAAGCATCTCCTGGACACATTGTGATTAACTTTGCCAAAATTAAGACGAAGGAGAAAATTCTGCAAGCAGCCAGACATAAGAAAAGCATCACCTACAAATGAATAACTTCAGATCTCTCAGCCGAAACGTTTCAAGCCAGAAGAAGATGGTCATTGACCTTCAATCTCCTAAAACAAAACAACTTCCAGCCCAGGATCTGTATCCAGCTAAACTGAGTTTCATTTGTGATGGAGAAATCATTTAATGACATAGACATGTTGAAGAAATTTGCCATAACTAAACCAGCTCTCCAGGATATTCTCAGACCCATCCTCCACAATGATCAGCACAATGCTCTACCTCCACAGTAAACTCACCCAGAAATTTTTGAACAAAACCCAACTTCCACAGTGGTGGAAGGATTAAAAATGTCCACTGGACGTTCGAAAATCATGACACCCAAAATATAACCAGGCTTATCAATTCTCTCAATTAATATGAATGGTTTAAATTGTCTGCTAAAGAGGCACAGGCTGGCTGACTGGATACATAAACTCAGTTCGGATATGTGCTGTATACAAAAATCTCACCTTACCTTAAAGGATAAAAATAGACTCAGGGTGAAGGGATGGACATGTATAATACAGGCAAATGGAAACCAGAAAAGAGGAGGGGGTTGCAATTTTAGTAGCAGATACAATTGGCTTTAAGCCAGCAAAGATAAAGAAAGATAAGGAAGGTCACTACCTATTTGTGAAGGGAAACACAAACATGAAGAGATTTCAATAATTAACATGTATGCACACTACCAGAATGCTCCTCAATTCATAAAACAGACCCTAATGGATATGAACAACTTGATATCTTCCTGCACTATAATAGTTGGAGATTTTAACATCCATTTGACAGTTTTGGATAGATCCTCTAAGAAGAAACTAAACAAAGAAACATTAGACTTAAACCTGACCCTAGAAGAAATGGATTTATAGACCTCTCAGAACATTTCACCCTAATAAAACTGAATATACATTCTTCTCATAAGCCCATGGGTCATCCTCCAAAATAGATCACATCCTAGGACACCAGTCTAACCTCAGCAAATTTAAAAGTGTAGAAATTATTCCTTGTATCTTCTCAGACCACCATGGAATAAAAGTTGAACTCAACAGCAATGGGAATCTTCATACTCAAAGTCATGGAAGCTAAATAATCTTCGGCTGAATGATAGGTGGGTCAAAGATGGGATTAAGAAGGAAATCACCAAATTTTTAGAACAAAATGACAACAAAGACACAAATTATCAAAACCTGTGGGATACTGCAAAGGCAGTCCTAAGAGGGAAATTAACAGCATTGGAAGCTTTCATCAAGAAAACAGAGGAAGCCAACAACTTAATGAATCATCTCAAGCAACTGGAAAAGGAATAACAGTGCAACCCCAAACCCAGCAGAAGAAAAGAAATAACCAAAATTAGAGCAGAATTAAATGAAATTGAAAACAAAAGAATCATTTAGAAGATCAATGAAACAAAAAGTTGATTTTTTGAAAAGATTAACAAAATTAATAAACCTTTGACCAACCTAACCAGAAACAGAAAAGTAAAATCTCTAATATTGTCTATCAGAAACAATAAAGGAGAAATAACAACAGACACTTCAGAAATTCAAAAAAATCCCCAATGATTACTATGAAAATCTCAATTCCCAGAAATATAAAAATCTGAAGGAAAAGGGCCCATACCTGGAAGGATGCCACTTTCCTACAGTCAACCAGAAAAAATTAGAAATCTTGAATAGACCTATATCAAGTACTGAAATAGCATCAACAATACAAAATCTTCCTAAAAAGAAAAGTCCAGGACCAGATGGCTTCACATCCGAATTCTATCAAATCTGCCAAGAGGAACTAGTACCTATATTATACAACATTCTCCAAAGCATAGAAAAAGAAGGAACATTTCTCAACACATTCTATGAAGCTAATATCACCCTGATCCCCAAACCAGGAAAGGATCCAACAAAGAAAGAAAATTATAGACCTGTATCATTAATGAATACTGATGCAAAAATATTCAATAAGATAGAATTTAACAACACATCAAAAAATTATACACTACGATCAAGTTAGTTTTATTCCAGTGTTATAGGGTTGGTTCAACATACGCAAATCTATAAATATAGTACATCACATCAATAAAATTAAAAAAAGACCATATGATTCTCTCAATTGACGCAGCAAAAGCCTTTGATAATATCCTTTCATGATCAGAATTATTAAGAAAATAGGCACACAAGGGACATTTCTTAAACTAATGGAGGCCATCTACAGCAAACCATAGCCAATATCATATTGAATGGTATAAAATTGAAAACATGTCCACTCAGATCAGGAATGAGGCAAGGATGCCCGCTCTCTCCACTGCTATTCAACATAGTAATGGAAGTCTTAGCCATCGCAATCAGACAAGAGAAGGTGATCAAAGGTATCCAAATAGGGTCAGAGGAGATCAAACTATCACTCTTCACTGAGGATATGATCCTATACTTGGAAAATTCCAGGGACTCAACTTTTATATATACCAACAATAGACAATCTGAAAAAACAATCAAGGACTCTATTCCTTTTACAATAGTGCCAAAGAAGATGAAATATTTTTTTTTATTATTAAATCATAGCTGTGTACATTAGTGCAATCGCCTGTACCCATTCTAAGATGCACCATAGATGTGGCCCCACCCATTACCCTCCCTCCACTGAAACCTCCCCCCTCACTTCAGAAGATGAAATATTTGGGAATTTACCTAACAAAGGATGTGAAAGATCTCTATAAGGAGAACTATGAAACTCTGAGAAAAGAAATAGCTGAAGATGTTAACAAATGGAAAAACATACCATGCTCATGGCTGGGAAGAATCAACATTGTTAAAATGTCCATACTACCCAAAACAATTTATAGATTTAATACAATCCCTGTTAAAGTACTGTCATACTTTAAATAACTTGAAAAAATGGTACTTCATTTTATATGGAATCAGAAAAAACCTCAAATACCAAATACATTACTCAGGAGGTATAAGAACAAATCAGGAGGTATCACATTACCAGACTTCCAGCTATACTATAAATCTATAGTGATCAAAACAGCATGGTACTGGCACAAAAACAGAGTGGTAGATGTATGGAACAGAATAGAGAACCAAGAGATAAACCCCACTACTTATTGCCATTTGATCTTCGACAAACTTATCAAAAATATTCAGTGGGGGAAAGACTCCCTATTTAACAAATGGTGCTGGGTGAACTGGATGGCAACCTGTAGAAGACTGAAATTGGGCCCCCACCTTTCACCATTAACAAAAATTGATTCTCACTGGATAACAGATTTAAACTTAAGACACGAAACTATAAAGATTCTTGGAGAGAGTGCAGAGAAAACACTTGAAGAAATCAGCCTGGGAGAATATTTTATAAGGACCCCCTGGGCAATTGAAGCAACACCAAAAATACCTTACTGGGATCTGATCAAACTAAAAAGCTTTTGCATAGCCAAGAGCACAGTAAGTAAAGCAAACAGACAACCTTCAGAATGGGAGAAGATTTTTGCAGGTTATGCTTCTGACAAAGGTCTGATAACTAGAATCTACAGAGAACTCAAACTAATCAATAATAATAAAAGAATAAATAACCCTATTTTTATGTGGGCAAGAGACTTGAACAGAAACTTCTCTGATGAAGACAGGCACATGGCCTACAAATACATGAAAAAATGCTCTTCATCCTTAATCATCAGAGAAATGCAAATCAAAACCACTTTGAGATATCATCTGACTCCAGTAAGATTAGTCCACATCACAAAACCCCAAAACTACAGATGTTGGTGAGGATGTAGAGAGAAGGGAAATGCTTCTACAGTGCTGGTGGGAATGCAAGCTAATACGACCTTTTTTGAAAGAAGTTTGGAGAACACTCAGGAACTAAAAGTAAACCTACCACTTGATCCTGCAATTCCTCTACTAGGTATATACCCAGATGATCAAAAATTATTTTACAACAAAGGCATTTGCACCAGCATGTTTATTACAGCCCAATTCATAATAGCCAAGACATGGAAATGGCCCAAGTACCCATTGACCCATGAATGGATTGTGGTATGTGTACACCATAGAATACTATGCAGCCATAAAAAAGAAGGCGACTTCGCATCTTTTATGTTTACCTGGATGGAGCTGGAACATATTCTTCTTAGTAAAGTATCTCAAGAATGGAGAAAAAAAGTATCAAATGTACTCAATACTACTATGAAATCAATATATAAACAGCTACTTGATATGAATGGTAAAACATGACTATAGTCCAGAAAGTAGAAGGGAAGGGGAGAGAGAGGGGAGGGAGGAGGCTTATGGGAGGAGGGAGGGTATCTGGGGGGACCTCACCTAATGTGCATGATGCAATGGTACATTTCAACGCTATTAAGAAATAAGTATAATTGTGATGGATGTGTTACTTAGTTCAATGTAAGCATTTCACATTGTATATAGAAGCAGTACCCTGAATCCCATAAATGCATCAATGTACAAAGTTATGATTTAATAAAAAACAATAAGAACAATGTCTCATTTGGTCCCGTCTAAGTGTGTTTCTGTTCCTTCCCCTTCACCCCTTAAGTTACATGTACCTTTCTGGGATACAAGTGCCCCTAGGTTACAAACACCCACTGACATACAACTCACGCTTACAAATGGAGGCTATTACTGGTAATATAGGTCAATGCACCTGTTCTGACTTACACCCAAATTCAACTTAGGAACAATCCTACGGAGCCTGTCTCATTTGTAACCTGGGGACAACCTGTACTTTTCTTTCAACCTATAAAACTTCCTAAGCAATTTGTGGAGAGCAGGTTTGCTGTTGAGAAATGTTCCCATATTTCCTTCTCCAAGAAAGTCTTTATTTCACATTCATTCCTGCAGGGTATTTTTACAGGCAATAGGATCTGAGCTGCCAGTTGTTTCTGGGCTTTAAAAATGATGTTCTGTGGATATCTGACTGCCACTGTTTCTCAGAAACAATAATGTGAATCGTTGTTCCCTCAAATATAATGTGCCCTTTTCCTCTGAATGTTTTGAAGACTTATTATCTTTGATTTTCATTACTTTCATTTTCATATGTACTTGTCTCTTATACTAGTTGAGCTTCTTACACCTGTTAAGGCATATTTTTCATCAAATTTGGAAGATTTTCAGCCATTGTATCTGCAAATGTATTATTCTGCATCAATTTCTTCTTTCTTTTCTGGAGCTGATGACACGAATGTTTTGATATTGTCTCTTGGGCCCATAAGACTCTGTTATGTATTTTGGTTTTTCTTTTTAAATCATTTTTTTCATCCTTGTTGAGATTGGGTATTGTCTATACCTCACTGGCTCTTCCCTCTGTCACCTTCATACTGATATTGAGCCAACACGGTTTGTTTGTAATTTCAAATGTCATATTTATTTTGTACCGTATATTGTAATTTTGCATTTGGTTTGTATTTTCAGAGCTTTTTTATGAGAATATCTATCTTTTCATTAATTTTAGGAATAGTTACATTTACCTTATGGAAGGTGATTATAATGTGCATACTCTCAGGATTGGCAGTGGTCATGGCACTTTTCCTTGGATTTTGTTCAGATTTCCGTGGTTCTCTGAATGCCATCTAATTTTGGATTACATCTTTAACATTTTCTATCAGTATATTGCAAGAGTTTAGATCCTGTTAAAATCTTCTACTGAAGAATGACTTCTTTGTTTTTGTTTTAGCAAGCACTTAAGTTGCTAGGTTCAGACTACAGCTCTATCTCATCATCACTCCATATCAGATTCACTTTCAAAGCTTTCTCTAGGTCATTTGGGTCTGCCTGGTGCACGAGCCACCCCAAGAAAGTTTAGTCTGAGATTTAGGAAGTCATTTACATCATAGTTCATTTGAGGAAACATTTGATATGTCTTTTTAGATCTGTCCCAGGTGTGCATTGCTCGAGATAGAGCCAGAATTTATGTTAGTTCATCCCAGAATGAGAAGACACATTTTTTAGTGCTATTCTCTTTTTGATTTCTCTCACATGCGTGGATGCCCTGGGGCCCTTTTTTCCAGTTTCTTTGTTCAGAAAGATGCTGTTAATCCAGAGCTTTAGCCTTCTGCACTGATGTGCAATCAAGCATGACTGGCATCAACTTCAGAGAGAAGTGTTGATAGAAGAGAGAGGAATACAACGTGCATTCTTCCCACAGTCTTCAGACACGCACAGCGCCATTCCCTAGCTTCTCTGGCCACTCGTTCTTTGTTCAGGGCTTGGGGTGCCTCCGTGGCAGTCCTATATCACAACTACAGCTGACTTCAGAGTAGAGCAAGGGTGGAAAAGAGAGAAAAAAGAAAAAGGGAGATTCCCCCTCCCATACACAATTTACCATGTGCAAGAATAAAGTTTCTAGTCTTTTGATGGGAGAGGAGACCTTTCTACTCAACATCTATTTAACTGTTCCAGGATTTGGACCAGTTTGGGGTCATAATCAGGAAAGAAGGGAAGAAAAACTAAAATTACAAACCTCAATTTCCTATGCACCATTATTCAGATTTCAACTCTGGTCCTCAATCTACCTGACATTACTTTGGGTACTCAGTAGCTTACTTTTGCATTCTCTCCAGAGCCTGACATGATCAATGGGAAAATAGACTGCAGTCAATTGACTCAGTCTTTGCTGTACCATGTAAACATTAAATGGAAAATAAATAAAAACAAAAAGCAAAGAAACTGCCAAGTTGTCAATGTCTTGTTTGATCTCAGGGACACTATCTTTTAAAAATTCAGGTGAAGTACTCTGTTTTAGAATGGTCTGTCTTAGAAAAATCTTCAAGGATATACTGAGGCTTAGAAACTCCCCCCAACCCCCAGTATGGTACACTGGTATTTTTTTTTTTTTTTGAAACAGTCTTCCTATGTTGCCCTCAGTAGAGTGCTGTGGCATCACAGCTCACAGCAACCTCAAACTCTTGGGCTTCACGATTTTCTTGCCTCAGCCTCCCAGGTAGCTGGGATTATAGGTGCCTTGCCACAATGCCTGGCTATTTTTTTGATGCTGTTGTCACTGTTTAGCTGGTCCGGGATGGGTTTGAACCCACCAGCTGGGGTATATGTGGCTGGAGCCTTACACATTGAGCTACGGGTGCTGCCTGGTGCCCAGGCATGGTAATTGAAGGTGCTAGGAGACCAGCAGACACTGGAAGTAACTATTCTCTGAAGTCGCTTATCTGCCTGAAGTCCAGATCTGCCAAAGAAGAAAAAAATTACCTCTGGTCCCTTTCCTAAATTTTCAGGAAGAAAGACTGACGTCTGTCAACACACACGGACAGGATTCTGTTGGGAACCATTACCCTCTATTTTGGTCCCATTCAGTAATTCAAAGATAATCTTTTACCGGCCATTGTTCCCTTTATGAACCCAACCGACTTGTTTCAGGCCATTGTTTGTTCTCCAAGTTCATTGATTTCCCCCTAAAATTCATTTACTATCCCCCAAATTGCCACGTTTCACCCATCTCCCCTCCCCTATGAAGAAGGGTATATAAACATTGGGATTCCATTGGGTTATTGGGTAATCATTCTCCCACAATTCCTCTGTACCACACACGCTGAAATGAAGTTTGTATCTTTTCTCCTATGAACCTGCCTACTGTCTCTTGAATTTCAGTGAAATTTCACAGGGCAAAAGGAAAGTTTTCCCTTGGTCCCTGTCATTTCAGTGCAGTGAGAAAGACAACCCAAAACTCTGTCTTCTGCAAGCCCCAGTCAAAGAAGACTTGCCCCAGTCTTCTGCAAGCCCCACCCCTGGCAGCCAGCAGAAGTGTAAGAAATTCTCACCAGTCCAACTCCTGTTCTCTTACTCACTCTGTGGAATCTGATTTAGTGGAAAGTAAAAATTACATTAATTTCAGAATATGCATTTGGTATTTTATACAGTTTCTTCTAAGTTTTCTGTCTTGGTTTTAATTTCTAATTTTTTTTAAATATATTACGAAGATGAATTTCAAAGTCTGTCAACTTCTATTTTTTTAATCTAATCTCTTGTAAATCTCTTTCTATAATCTGTTGTTTTCCTTGGTATTAGAATGTGGGTCTGGATATTATTTTTAGTGACTTCTAGAGATCTATAAAGGTGGTATAAATAAGGTTTGAGATACATTTTCTTCAAGGGATTATTTAATTTTGTTTTGCTCAGGCAACTAAAGGCACAGAAAATCCCGAATCACCTTAATTCTCTTTCAGGGAATTTTTCTCATACGTCAACTGTAAAAGTCAATCAAATTAGTTAGTACAAACAAGTTATTTTTATTTTTTATTTTTCTTTTGGTTTTTCTTCTGGGAGGAGTCTTACTCTGTCGCTTGGGTTAGATTGCCATGGCCTCAGCATAGCTCACAGCAATCTGAGATCAAACAATCCTCCTGCCTCAGCCTCCGGAGTAACTGGGAGTGCAGAGGCACCTACCACAATGCCTGCCTAATTTTCTCTCCTTTTGGAGGAGCTGGGGAAGGGGTGTGTCTCACTCCTGGTCAGGCTGCTCTCAAACTCTTGACCTCAAGTGAGCCTCCCATCTCAGCCTCCCAAAGTGTTAGGATTACAAGCATGAGCCACTGATCCCAGTGTGACAGACAAAACCCCTGATGCTAATAAATGCTCAGGAAAATTTGTTTGTTATTAATTTGCATGAATGATGGTACAAAGCATGATACTATCAGTTCACCGTTAAACATTAATGATGATATCAGGGGTTGCTGGTCTCTCCATGATTTCTTTCATTTCTCTTGTATGCTCTGGATTGTTTTTTTTTTTTAAACTGAGAATTATCTTAAGTACCAAGATGTGTTTTGTAAATTATTATAACATAGTGATAACAAGGAAGTTGAATATATTATGGAGAACAATATATTAAGAGGAAGTGAATTTGTGTTCACCGTGGCTCTGGATACAAGCCCCCTTGGCAAATGCTGTCATAACAGCCCTCCTGCCAATGAAGTCCTTGGTAAGATTGGACACCAGAGTTTTCAGGTAGAGACGCCCATTTGAAATGTAGTCTGTGGCTTTAGAGATAAATCAGGCAATACAACCGTTATGGAGAAAAGATGCTCAAGGCTATTAGAGCAAGTGACATATACATGTACAGGGAAGACGATGTGTAATAAAGTTTCAGATCTAGAAGGTGAGGGAGCAAGACTGGGCTTGGCTTGGGCTGGGCTCTGGCCTTCAGGATTTTTTTTAGCACCATGACCTTGGTGCAGGTAAAAAGCTGAAGAGGAAGATAAAGAATCCATATGAGATTGTACAGTCAAGGTACTCTCCTGGGAACCTGTGATTTCACACGTGGGTTTCTAAGGACATGTAGTTATGGCCGAAGAAAAATTAAGGTGAATGAAGACAGGATGAACTGAGCATACTGTTGGAGAAATATGCAAGAGTTAAAAGTTTGGGAGATTCAAAGTCAGTAAAGAATTAGTGTTTCTGCAGTCAAGAGCGGGGCAGATTTAGTGAAGCAGCTGGTAAGCAGAGCCAAGAAAAAATTCTATCAAACCGTGCTCCTTAAAATATAATTCCTGGGAGATTTTTCTAGGACAGAATCATTCTAAAACTTCATTCTAGTTTTACTCACCCACAGAAAAATTCAGGTACAAAGAATGAAAAATCATAGGGATAACCACAAAATTTCTAATTCTCAATATTTTGTTAGTATTTCTGTTTTCCATGTAGATATGAGAGGCTTGTATCATTTTTTTTTTTTTTTGGTCTGTTTTTCTGTTTTAGGGCCTGATTCTAAATGTTACTGCCTCATGAATCATTTCTTTTGAACAATGTAGTCATTGTTACCCAATTTGGTTTCCTTTTATCTTACTTTTCCTGTCAGAGGACATATTCTTGTAAAACTACTTGCTTAAAAATAAAGTCATAATGTAACGTAATAGGGAGTGCACCCTGGTTAGCACAGTGGTGAATAAGAACACCAACAACAAAAAAAAAAGGAAAGAAAAACAGAGCAGGGCAGGGCAGTGTGACAGCTACTTCAGAATGTGCCACCAAAGCTGAGTGCTACTCAAATGGAATTGATTTTAAGCATAAAACTGTCATAAACTGGCTGACAAAACTATATCGCCTTTTTCTTTTTTTTTTTTTTATTTTTCAATTGTTTGGGATTCATTGAGGGTACACAGAATTAGGTTACACTGATTGTCTTTGTTACATGAAGTCCCTCTTCTAATTGTGTCCCGCCTCCAAGAGGTGTGATGCCCCAGTGCCCTCCCCCCTCCCCTCTCCCCACTTGCTCATTCCCCTTCTCAAAGCCGCAGATGCTGGCGTGGACGTGGAGGGAAGGGAACCCTTCGACACGGCTGGTGGGACTGCAAACTAAGACAATCTTTTTGGAAGGAAGTATGGTGAATCCTCAAAGAACTCAAACTAGACCTCCTGTTTGATCCCGCATCACCTTTTTTTTTTCTACCCACCCCCCTCCCTCCTTACCTCTCCCTGCTCTCCCCTCCCCCACCCCACTGCATCCTTAATTGTCATTAATTGTCCACATATCAAAATTGAGTACATAGGATTCATGCTTCTTGAGTCTCGTGAGATCCCGCATCACCTTTTAATGTGCTGAACCCCAAATCCTTCTCATTTCTCCTTTTGATCATGAAAAAGAGGCCATATGGCTTCTGCCCTTGTTTCACATTATTAGTAAGATAGAAGGATGCAGGTAACCCGAAAGCCTTCGCCAAAGCAGGCTTAATTTGTATTTTGAAAGAAATATTTTCAAAATATTTTGTCCTTTACTTTAACCTTTAACACATTACAAAGTCTCTTATGGACATGACGGTGATATTTTTGAGGAACCCTGGAAGCTTAAAAGAATGTCAATGACAAATAACTTAATAGTTTAGGACTATAGCTACAGGACAATGACAATTCTTAGTTTAGGACTGTAGCTATAGGACAATTCTTCATTTTCGTTGAAAGATTAAGAAATTTGCCTAAAGTATCTTTCTTCTTCTTTTCCTGGTCACTTCTTTTCATAATTGTTTTCCTTTCATTCAGGCCCCTCTCACTTCCCATAAGGCTCACATGAAATTCCTAAATGGTAAAAATTTCATATGGAAAATAAACTTTCAATTTCTTTCAATGATGCTTGTGTGGTTTCATTGTTTATCAAATTACATGTAAAGAAAGCAGAAAATGAAACTATTCCAAAAGTGGAAGTAATTTATCACTGCTTACGTGATAGGTTGTGGTGACTGGCTATGGCAACAAATATAATGAAAAGATGCTCTGAAACCCTTCAGAGGCTGCGGGGACCGGAGCAGTGGACTGCAAGGATGGCAGAGGTTGAAGTGTCTCCTGGGGACAGCTCTTGGGAAATCACCAGAGAATACCACATAGATGAGGATGTGGGCTTCGCTCTGCCAAACCCCCTGGTAAGAGACCCCACTGCGAGGTGGACAAAATGTATTCTTCTTCTCACTTAACCTGGGCAAATTAACTACTGAACACCTGTGGTTCAGTAACTTCTAAACAAACGGATAGAGCAATGCCAAAATCAGAGGCAGAGTTTTAATAACTGTGTCTCATTTAACTTTCTTGAAATTTTCTCCCTGAACATAGTAGTCCTCCGTGTACCTTTTCTTACATAGTGTGGATGCGAAGAGTGATCAGGGAAGGAAGCTTTGGGAAGTATTTTAGCATCACCCAAGAATTATCCTGTAGAAATCAAAAGTAAGTTAACTGCTTGGAATAATGCTATGTTTATTACCATTGTATTTTCAGAGGCGTTTTTGAAAAAGTCAGAGGTCTAAATGGTCCAGGAGAAAAGAGGGGAAATCCCTTTCTCTGCTGGTACCTTAAATTGTATAAAATAGATGTTCCTTAATAATAAAAAAAATTAGCAGTTAAAAAAAAATAGATGTTCCTGATTTGATAGGGTTTATAGGCTGGTACATGAAGCCACTTTTGTATGGTATTAATAACGCTTGCCGCTTACTCTTTACTGAGCATAAGATTCAAATGTGAGTCTAAACTATGCCTGGTATTTATTTATTTGCAAGTTTTAGCTACAGGGTCCAAGGTATGGGCAAAAAATATTTCCCTTAAAAACTACCTTTTCCTAAGTTGTCTTCCTATGAATGCCATGGAAACCAATTTAGCATAGATATATTTTTTAGTTATCAAACACCTAGCATTCTTCTAAGCAGTTAACAAATATTAACTCATTGCATCCCCACAACCATCCCAGTCAGGCATGCAGAATAGAATTTAAGTTACTCACCTCATCCGGCCAGCAAGTGAAAGAGGCAGATGGGAGCCTAAGTCGTCTGGCTTCAGGCTAGCTCTCTTAAGAGGGGGGCACAAAGGTTTTCTCTCCTCTTTCCCCCCCTCCTCTCCTCTTTTCTCAGTTCTTTTCTTTCCTTTCTTGTTCTTTTTTCTTTTCTTTCTTTCACTTTTGGGGTAACAAGTCACTCGAGATTCCAGGGGATAACTTCTATGAACCAGTTGCATGTTGCAATTCTGCAGACTAGTATATTTTTTACCTGTTTTTAGCTCAGTTATTGTCCACATGCCAGAAAGCACCATTTGATTCAACAAATAAATTTTCAGCCAAAGATTCCAACCTAACTGGGCTCAGAAATAAAATCTTGAAAATGCACTGTGTAATAAAGGTAAATCTCAAGAAACCTCTTCCTCCCCTCTAATTTTTTCTCTTCAGATTATTAAATTAACATAGGAAAATAAAGCATGTGCTTTAATCTTTTTTTCTTTTTTTGAGACAGAATCTCGAGCTGTTGCCCTAGGTAGAGTGCTGTGGCGTCACAGCTCATAGCAACCTCAAACTCTTGGGCTTAAGCTATTCTCTTGCCTCAGCCTCCCAAGTAGCTGGGATTATAGGTGCCTGCCACAATGCCGACAATTTTTTTGTTGCAGTTGTCATTGTTTTAGCTGGCCCAGGCCGGGTTTGAACCCACCAGTCTTGGTGTATGTGGCTGGCGCCCTACCCACTGAGCTACGGGCACCACCCATGTGCTTTGATTTTATTGCCAACAATAAAATCACAACTCAGTAATATTCAGACTTGCTCCCTGCTCCCTCCCTATCCATGCACAGATGCCAGAATTGTATGGTTTCAAGCATGTACTTTTCAGTGTACAATAGCTCCATCTTTTTCAGACACTTCTAAACTTCATAGTACATTTTTTCTCCAAAGAGTTAGTTCTCTTGAAAAATGCAACAGCTCTGGTAGTCACAGAGACCTCTAAAACGGATTATGAGGGTTACAACAAAACCCAAAAAGAAAACCAAAAAACCTCCTTTTTTGACTATTTAAAAAGTAATTCTGTTAGCTGTGATGCTGAGAAAATTAGATTCAGTGTCCTGAAACATGAAGAAAAAGAAATTAGGGGTTACTTTTATTTCTTCATTGGTGATTTTTCCTAAAACTTACGAGCTCAAGATGTATATTTAATCTTCACACTCTGTGAATCAGCTTTCTATTCCAAAGGAAAAGTTACATGTCTTCTGATTTTATATAGATATATGTACAAAATTCTCTAATCTGAGCAGAATTTGAACGATTCTCTGTATTACTCTTTATTAATTTATATCACACAGTTTAGGGGTCCTCTGAGCCAGAAGTACATTTGTTGATTGAATTTTACTTTAGAGGAAAGTGCTGTCCAATAAAACATTAACCATGGTACATAACAAAAAAGTATTTCTATCACTTGAGGAAAACAGCAACAGCCAAAAAATCAGGTGTGGGCTATACAGTGAAACACAGAACAACAAAAACAAATATTTATTACTAAAAGCACTAGAACACGGCACCAGTGTGGTCAGGGAGAGAGTTCTGAGCAGGACAACTGGCTGCCTAGAAAGGGCGCTGCCTAAATGTTTGCCTGGACCAATTGGAGGAGAGGGGGGAGGAGGGTGGAGGGAGGGTACAGTGCATCTTGCAAGGGTACATGTGAAATTTACTAAGTGTAGAATATAAATGCCTTAACACAATAACTAAGAAAATGCTGTGAAGGCTATGTTAACCAGTTTGATGAAAATATTTCAAATTGTATATAAAACCAGCACATTATACCCCATGATTGCATTAATGTACACAGCTATGATTTATAAAAAAATTGAACAATTGCATATACAGAGGGTGGAAATGCGTCCAATTTTATACCCTACTTGCTTTCTTGTTTTATAGTTTACTTGTAATATTAACTTCATTTTGAAGCTTAAAACCTCACCCACGTTGATGTGAGTCAAGCTCTCTGCACTCAGACCCCAGGGCTCAGCACCCATGACCTCAAGGGTGTTCCTTCCAGACACCTGATGGAGGAAGGGGTGGGTCAGGGTATGCAGGAAATTGCTCAAGGACTTGTTGCCAAGTCTTTTGTTTTTATGTTACCCTGTCGGATGAGATGGTGGAAACAATAAGATCCAGGAAAATACTTTCATTTGGATTTCATTTGCACTGAGCCAAAAACAAGCCTGTAGGGAAACCCAGCTTGGTAATCAACCTCCTGTGTGTCAACGTGCAGGGTGCTGGGTCTTCAAAGGGATAGAAAATTAAAAGCACTGGCTCGGTGTGGTGGCTCATACCTATGAGTCCAGGGCTCAGGATCCCTTGAATTTAGAAGTTTAAGGTGAGCTTGGGCAACATAGCAAAACTTACATCTTTACAAAAAAAAATTAAAAATTGGCTGGGTGTGACAGTGCACATTTGTAGTACCAGCTACTGGGGAGACCAAGCCAGGAGGATCCCTTGAGCCCAGGAGTTTGAGGTTGCTGTGAGCTAGGATGATTCCACTGTACTCTAGCTCAGGCGAAAATAGTTACATAAACTCTCGGAGCCTGCATGTCCTTATTTATAACAGAAATAACTACTTGGGATGTTACAAGAATTAAAAAGGAATTAAGAGAGCACTATATATATGTGAAATTATTAAGCAGAATGCCTAGTCCACTACGGACATTTAAGAAATATCATTTTTCTTCCATTCAAAGAACTTGAAATCTAGACAAGAAGAAAAAAAGCAGTTTATAAATTACTTAACAATGGGGAAAGGTGGCTCGGCGCTAAGATGCCAACCACATACACCTGAGCTAGCGGGTTCAAATCCAGCCCTGGCCGCCAAACAACAATGTTGGCTACAACCAAAAAAAAAAAAAATGGCCGGGCATTGTGGCCAGCGCCGGTAGTCCCAGCTACTTGGGAGGCAGAGGCAGGAGACTCCCTTAAGCCCAGGAGTTGGAGGTTGCCGTGAGCTGTGAAGCCACAGCACTCTACCCAGGGCAACAGCTCAAGGCTCTGTCTCAAAACAAACAAACAAACAACAAAAAACAATGGGGAAAGGCATAATTCATAGGATTTAACATAGAGGAGATTGGGATCAAATTAAATATTCAGGAAGATTTTAGTGGAGCTTTTGAGGTGAACTGTGAGAAAGAGGCAGACAGGATTGCGTGAAGAGAGAGGGAGAGGTGGACGCAGAGCGGGTCTCAGCCTGGTGACAGCAGGTGACAGGGTAAGGGCTGGTGTTGTCTAGACGGGAAGTGTGCATGGGAGCAACATTGTGCAGAATGGCATTTGACCAGAGTGGACTATCATCAGGAAGGCAAACTATTTTACATTTCCTGCTATTAGTAAATGAAACTCTTTTTCTTTTTTTTTTTTTAATTAAGGAAAAGCTACCTGACAATTACAGTGCCTGGATGGACATTGCTGGACGTCTGCCTGACCTGATCCAGATGGGTCAACTTCGAGCAGAAGTTGAGAAGGTTTGAAATATGTATTACATTTATTTGTCCTCTTTCTTCTCTTATTTATTTATTTGTTTTTAGAGATGTGGTCTATCTCTGTCACCCTGGCTGGAGTGCAAGCGCAGCCTCAAATTCCTAGGTTCAAGTGATCCTCCTGCCTCTGCCACCCATGTCACTGCATTACAGGCCTCGTGGTCACTATGCTTGGCTGTCTACTGATGTTGCTTCTCAACATTGTAGACTTGCTTTTGAAGCCGACAGCATCACCAGCATTGATCTGAGTCCATCTCTCCGTTTGTTCACAGTTACCAATGCTCAGCATTGACGACCTCCAAGGGCACAAGTCACAGCGCCTGGCACATCTGGCTCTGGGGTACATCACCATGGCGTACGTGTGGAATAAAGGCAACGGAGATGTCTGTAAGGTTGGGAAATTTTCTAGTATTTCTTATGCCACGTGATAGGTTTTCATCCAATTTCCATTTAACTTAAAAAATATTTTAAAGTATTGTAACCAGATTTTGCAAAGTTTAGATAACAGAAAAAAACAACCAAAAGCATGTTTTGCTTGCAAATGGACATTAGCTGACTCTCTTAGCCACTGTAAGAGTGTCTAAAATAGAGATGTGCTTCCCCCCACCTCTTTCTTTTCCTTGAGTTATTTCAAATTAATTATTTAATTAAACATTTTCCTTTGATTTTTTTTCTCCTTTGATTTTTTCCTCAAATCAGAGGGGCCAAATTTATTTCTTTTTGAAAGACATGTAAATAATTTTCCAACCAAAATGTTTCAGTCCCCAGAAGCACAAATTCTACAACGGAAAGAACGTATGCAGGTGTGATTTGACTGTCAGTGATTCTGTTCTAGCATCTTGTTCTCTTGGTTAAACCCGTCACTGGGGTATTAAGCTAATCTGAAGTCACTCAGGTTAACTCTCATGATAACACAGAACCGTGGAATGGTCTTCACCATCGCACCATCTCACTCACTAAGTTCCACCACTCACTACCCTAGACAGCCCTTTCCTCCCTGGTTAATTACATAATTCCAGCCACAGGCTGCCAGTGAAAATGATTACCCTGATTACCTAGGGATCATCCAGTGCGGAGCAAAATGATAATTAGATGAGAAAGTCAGGCTGATAAAGAGCTTTATGACTAATAGAGCTGTTGGAAAACATGGCCCAGTTTGAGGTGACCAACAGGCTGGATAAAAGTGTACCCGGGAAGTACTCACTCACCTCATTGAAGGCAGCACCAGTCAATTGCAGGATTGCCCCAGGGGACAACAGCCTTTTGCCTGTGGCTGAGCAGAGGATAATTCTGCAAAGAGCAGCCTCAGGAAAAGAAGAGATGAGGAGAGAGGAGGCTGAGCTGTGGTTCCACTTCCAAACTCACAATTAGAAAGCTCTAGGCCTCCTCTGAGGAAGGGCGAATGCGAGGTTAACTGAGTGCCATCCTGGTCTCCACAGGGCAGTACAAAGAGAGTGGGGTAGGAGAGTCCTTCTTCCAGCACAAGTAAGTCTTTAAGACCAAACACCAGTGTCATTCAACGGTGAAGATTTAAAAAACATTGTTTTTAATCATTAAGGAGTTTTTCTGCCCTGTGCTCCAAGAGCAGCAATTTATTTATAGTGATCCAAATGTCATAATGATGAAGACTTCAAGCATCTCTGAGGCAATTGATTTTTACCTCATTGCTAGTGGAGAATGTGGCATCTTGCATTGAAAACTTGGTTTACAAATATCCATGGGATGGATGGATGAGAGATTGAGTGAAAATACCTGGCAGGGCCATTAGAAAGTCAGAGATGCATCCTTCCCTCTGTCACCTCTCTGTGGTCGAACTATTTCTTCATCAAACCAAACCCAAAATGTGAACATTTAACAACTTAGGTTGTGAAATGAAGGAGAAAAAAAAAATTACATTTGTGTAGTTTCAAAGTGTCATTACATAGAAGAGCTAAGTGTTTAGCAACCAGGAAGTAGAAAAAAGGTGAGACACTTCCATGGTTAAAACTAAATATTGTGTTTTAATTAGATCTTGCCAAGAAATATTGCTGTTCCCTACTGCAAACTCTCTGAGAAGCTGGGGCTGCCTCCTATTCTGGTGTATGCGGACTGTGTCTTGGCAAACTGGAAGAAAAAGGACCCGAATGGGTATGTGAACTGTGATTAATATAATAGGAATTGATAAGAGCACCTGCTATTTAAATCAAAAAGTTGTTATGTATTAGCCTAATTTTTAGCGGCACAGTTTTCTTCTCTATCTTTGGGTACAGTTTCATGCACTGCGGTGTCTACAAATGTATTTTACATACAAGAGCGATGTAGACAGTTAAAATACAGCAAAATGCACAAATCCTAAATCGTCACTTTGAGTTTTATTCCTATATGCACCCTTACTAACCACCACGCACAGAATGTTTTTTATCACCTCAGAAAATTCATTTGTGCTTTTTTTATTCCATCCAATTTCCTTCCCTGCCCCGGGTAAAGGTATTCTCATTTGTTTTGTTAAAAGTTATTTTGTTTTGTTATTAAGTTCGTATCAATGAGACCTTACGGGATGTACCCTTTCAGGTCTGGCTTCCTCTGATTAAGGTGTTTTTGAGATTATACTGATTTAATTTTTGGGTAGCCAGTGGCATTTAAGAGTCAACATGTCTTTAGCCGTGAGTCCGTGACGTCTGGCTTTTCAGAGCAATCTACTCGGCGTCTAGGCCTGTTTCACCCATTGAGTGATGGGATCTGCTATGCCAAGGGCAGGGAGAGTCAGAGTGCCCCACAGCTCTGTGTTCCTTGTGGAAGACTCTTCTACAAATGGAAATACAACATACTGAGGGGATTTGATCTAGAAAGTTTCTTGTTAGTAATGGCAAGTTTTGACTACACCTGGGTGCTCCTTGACTATTTAATTTTTTATTTCACTTATTAAGATAAATACTTACAATGCCCACTTGAGAAATATAAAAAGCACGTGCATTTTCTTTCTACCTGACCATGTATGACCTCTAATAAATAAGGATGTTCAACCAAATAACAATAACTCAAAACTGTTTGATTTTTACATTGGTTTTCTTTCTCTCTTCTGATCGGCCCTCTGATGCCTGTGCCCTTTCCTAAGGCCCATGACTTATGAGTAAGTATTTGGTTCTTATTTTACTTTAAGAATTGTTATTAAAAATGAATGTAGGGGGTGGTGCCTATAGCTCAGTGAGTAGGGCACCAGCCCCATATACTAAGGGTGGCGGGTTCAAACCCCGCCCTGGCCAAACTGCAACAAAAAAATAGCCAGGCATTGTGGCAGGTGCCTGTGGTCCCAGCTGCTCTGGAGGCTGAGGCATGAGAATCGCCTAAGCCAAGGAGCTGGAGGTTGCTGTGAGCTGTGATGCCACAGCACTCTACCGAGGGTGATAAAGTGAGACTCTGTCTCTTAAAAAAAAAAAAAAAAGGGCAGTACCTGTGGCTCAAAGGAGTAGGGCGCTGGCCCCATATGCTGGAGGTGGTGGGTTCAAACCCAGCCCTGGCCAAAAACTGCAAAAAAAAAAAAAAAAAAAAAAAAAAGAATGTAGGTTTATTGATATAGTCCAAATGTACTTTTGAATGATTGAGTAAATTTAGGCAAAAAGTAAGCGGTTATTTCAAAAGCGAAAAATTGCAGTTTATATCTATGCCTGTGCCTATTTGATTTGTAGATATAGGTATATCCAAAAATGCTACTTGCATGTATCTATGTGTAATCAATATGCACATTCATCTGTTATCTGTGACTTAACAATCTCTGTGGCCAGAAGTATCCCCGTATCAATAAGTAACTGCCCTTAAACCTGATTCTTAGGAACATGGACATTTTGTTCTCGTTTCCTGGTGGGGACTGCGGTAAAGGATTCTTCCTGGTTTCTCTACTGGTGGAAATAGCAGCTGCTTCTGCAATCAAAGTACGGCCCTCCACACTTGAAAAGTTGTATGTCAGTGCACAATTCAGAGCGATCACTTAATGAATGAACTATATGAAGCATAAATTAACTTTATCCTGAACGAATACAACATGGGATTATTTAATTGGGGTTAAGGGATCATCTCATAGAAAGGACCACTCAACGGACTGTAACAAACAGGTCACCATACCACGGTGGTTGAAATAGGGAACGAGACCCACTTTTCTGATACGGACAAGTGGTGTGCGCCCCGTCTATGAATATGAGGTCAACTTAAGGGGGTGGCCAAGGTAGGGTGGTGGTCAACTGTGGAGGCTCTATGCATTTCATTTATGTTTTTGGTATCACCTATAATATAAAATCTCAGAGCCATATATTTAGAATCTAATTTGAAACCCCTATAAGAAATAAAATTATCTAACATAATTGGCATGGGACTGTTACACATAGTGGCATACATTTAATGATTTTGACTATTAGAAATAAAAAGGGGCGGTACCTGTGGCTCAAGGAGTAGGGCGCCAGCCCCATATACCAGAGGTGGTGAGTTCAAACCCTGCCCCAGCCAAAAACTAAAAAAAAAAAAAATAATAATAATAATAAAAAAAAATAAATAGGCCGGGCGTGGTGGCTCACGCCTGTAGTCCCAGCGCTATGGGAGGCCGAGACGGGTGGATTGCCTGAGCTTAGAGGTTCAAGACCCATACGAGCAGCAGTGAGCCAGAGTAAGACCCCGTCTCTACTAACAACATCAAAAATAGCCAGCACCACAGGAGGAAGAAGAAAATCAACAAAAAAAGAGTACTTCAAACAAAGAAGAATGAACAAGCACACTGAAATTAAAAATAAAAAAAATTAAAAAAATAAATAAATAAAAATGAAAAAAGATGTATATACATCTATAAGTATATAAACACCTGTAAATTAAATGTTAAGTGAATAAACAAACTCAACTGTGCGTCTTAATAAATTCAAGGAAATTAGTCAAATAGGGTGCTTAGCCCAGGAAAGAAATGTAAAATTCCGAGTTTAATTTAGGGGTTAAGATTTGGGAAACTTTTACTCCACGTAAGTGTGTGGTCCTAGGAAATCTTAAGTGTCTTTTTTTTTTTTTTTTTAAGGTAATTCCCACTATATTCAGAGCAGTGAAACAGCAGGACCAGGATGCTTTGAAGAGAGCGTTGGATGACATAGCTTCTTCCCTGAAGGAAGCCAAAACAGTGTTTGGCCAAATCCACAGTAAGTGTTGTGTGGATACAAGGTTCCAGGCCAATAGAGTCTGGTTGTCAACACGAAGCCATCAGAAAACAGAAGCAAAAAACAAGCACCACGTGGTGAGGGTGTTTTTATAGTATGTATTTTATCTCACTAAATCATTACATTTTCTATATAGCAAGTTTTATTAGCATCACCTTACAAACAAGGAAATCTAAATTCAGAGAGATAAGATCAATGACTGAAGACCACACAGGTGGTAATCAGTGAAGGCAACATTCCCAGTGGGGATGCTCTAACTCCAAGGCACTTCCCTAGCCTCACAGAAAAACCATAGAAAAACTTGCTAAAAGTAAAGGTGATTTTAAGTCCTGAAACACATCGTTTCTGCTTAATTCTGCTTTATTATGAATTAAACAAGCCAATGAGCACAAACATTGTAGCAAAATTAATAGCTAAAAATCTATCAAAACTCATACGCAGCAATTTGCAAAGAGGAAATCTGCCTGCTGGACAAATTGAACAGACACATGACTGTTTATCTTGGGTTCATCGGGTCTTGGCCAGGGCTAGACCTTAAAATCAAATCTACATGAGGGAGACTCATGTAGGCACAGGCATAGGGCAGCTGGAATTTTTGTTTCTGTTTTTTTTTGGGGGGGTTCTTTATGCAAATGGGTTATCAGTCACCTTAGTGAGCACGTGAAGAAGCCTTAGAACTGATGACAGCCAGCAGGTGGGAAGATGGGTTCTCAGCATCCGCTGCCCTGGAGCCCTGTAGGAGACCCCGTCCAGTCCCGTGGACACAGAAGGGGAGCGAGGCTCCTCTGGGAGGGGCGGGAGCAGAGCACCTGAACGCAGTGGCTGTGTTCTGCACAGATTGACCAAATGCCGCTCCTGCAGCCTGTGCTGAAATCCACTCTCCTTTCTTCACCTGGGTTTCCCCATATGCCTCTGCGGCTGTGTAATCAAACCAATTCCACCCTTTACAGAGTACGTGGACCCGAAACTCTTTTTCAACGTCCTTCGCATATACTTGTCTGGGTATGTATGCCGAGCTTCTTTCACTCTGTTAACATGAGGAACACACCAGATTCCTCCAGATAGCCCCCCCAGCCGCTGAGCTCAAATAATCAAGCATGTCTTCAAACAGGCTGCTCTATTACTTGGCCAGGGATGTACTTCAGGGGAGATAGGAAAGCACCTCATTTTAAAGAGTGGAATGGTCTGTGACACTGCACAAGTAGGGTCCTGTTCCTAGAATATTGATGCCAAATCTTCTCAGAATTATCTTTTTATTCTCATAGGCGAACGTGAGTGGGGAGGGAGACCCCGTCCTGTGGACACTGAAGGGGAGTGAGGCTCCTCTGGGAGGGGCGGGAGGGTGTGAAGGGAAGATTGTGAAATCTCTCTTATCACCTCCATTGCCTTTAGTGCAAGATTGGGTCTCTGAGAATTGGCAATTAACCCCAAGACTGACTTTGCTTTCTTTCCTGGCTTAGCTGGAAAGGCAACCCCCAGCTGTCAGAAGGGCTGCTGTATGAGGGGGTGTGGGATACCCCGAAGATGTTTGCGGGGGGCAGTGCCGGCCAGAGCAGCGTCTTTCAGTGTTTTGATGTCCTGCTGGGCGTCCAGCACAAAGCTGGCAGAGGTGAGTTCAAAATGGCAAAAAGTAATGATCTCTTAATTATTAGTAGCATTTGAATGTCTGAGAAAGTGTGTCTTCCCATCAGTAGCTCCCCTGAACATCTCCAGTGCTCTCAGGACAATGGGTTAAGTAGGGACTTGATTGCCATCACCCCAATTCACAAATGAAGAAGCAGAAACTTCAATGAGAATGAGTTGCCAGCTCCTTGTAATTAGAGAGGCTGCAGCCAGCCGAGGTCAGACTCCCTCCGTCTGGAGAGCTGAGCATGTGCTGAAAGACTGGTTGGCTCTGGGGAAGCCAGCGTCACATGTTCTCAAACGAAGATCAGATTCAGAAAGGCGCCTCACTTGGAAATGAGATGGCAGGGTCCTCTGTGACAAGGGAGCCTGGGCTCTGCTCTTCCTTGTTTGTTCTGTGTCCCCAGCAGCCCAGGGCAATGCCTGTTCCACAGTTTAAAACAGCCATATTCATTATATTTCTCATAGGGGCTTAGAGGGAGGAGAGAAAGAAGCTCTGGGAAGAACTTCTATCCACTCTTTGCTGTTTCCTTAAACTTCTTTTTTTTTTTTAATTTTTTTTGTAAAGACAGAGTCTCACTTCATGGCCCTCGGTAGAGTGCCGTGGCCTCACACAGCTCACAGCAACCTCCAACTCCTGGTCTTAAGCGATTCTCTTGCCTTAGCCTCCCGAGTAGCTGGGACTACAGGTGCCCGCCACAACGCCCGGCTATGTTTTCTTAAACTTCTATGTAACAGTCAGAGGGGGAAGCAGTGGGCTGGGGGAAAACATGTTTTTTTTTTCTTAATTCAGACACTTAAAAATGACCCTTACCTCTCCCAGACTTAGCCTCCTGGTCTCTGGTTATGTATGGACGGGTCCTCACCACCAGCTTCTGTTGTCTAGTTATATATTGATCCTGTCCTTACCACCAGCTTCTTAGAAGGCTCAAACATAACAGAAAAAAGAGAAAAGAAGCACACACAAAAATCTCTTATTATGAAAGAATGAGTTTAGCTCATGTGGTTTTCAGAATTAACAAAATTTTACAATACTCACTATTGCTGGCAGCAAGGCTAACAACCAGCCCAGTGACTTTGCACTGGTGTGCCCAGGCACACTGGTGTGCAGTGAGAGCATCTTAGGTGTGCCTGAAAATCTTTAAAGATCATTAATTATTTCTGAAAGAAGTTCAAAGCACTGCAAGGGTATTCTTTTTTTTTCTCTTTTTTTTAATCAACATAATTTAAGTGTGCCATGGAAGTTTAATTATAGGTTCCATTGAGCTGTAAGATTAAAAAAAATGGTTGAAAAACTCTGGAGCTAGACAGGACCCTTCAACCCCTGTGACTCCTGCCTGGTCCCGGCTGGTGATCTCCCAACCACCTGGCCTCACTCTGCCTTTTCCCCGCACTGGGAAATGCTTTGGTCTCCCTGTGAGCTCATGGTTCCTTTGCTCCTTTAGAGTCTGCTGCTGAGATCCTCCAGGAAATGAGGACTTATATGCCACCGGTTCACCGGGCTTTTCTTCACTCGTTGGAGTCAGGCCCCTCGGTCCGGAAGTTTGTCCAGTCACAAGGTGACGCTGACCTGAGGAAAGCCTATAATGAGTGTGTGGAAGCCATGGTCGACCTGCGCAGCTACCATCTGGGAATAGTGACCAAGTACATTAGAAATCCCGCACGCCAGCAGCTCAGGCCTGGCAACACGTCTGAAGAGCCTTCAGGACCGGACAGCAAAGGGACTGGAGGCACCGATATCATGAATTTCCTGAAGACTGTAAAAACTACAACACAGAAATCCCTGTTGAAGGACGGTTAATGTAACTCAAGCAGGGGTAGATCGTATCAAAGCAAACACATCTCTGCCCCTTACTGTTCCTTGTATCAGACCCTGTATCAATAACATCTAAGACTTTGCCAGGGATACACATACCCTGTAACTGACTTCAAAATTAACTTTCTTCTGATGTCTATATTCCTTGCCGGAAAACAGCACGAAATAATTATATAAGGCCACTAAAAATTATTATTAGATTAATTTTTAATTCAACTTGTTAATATGTTGTTTAGGATATTGCATCCTCATTTATAAGTGACATATGTTTGTAATTTCCCCTTTATAATCATATATTTTCTCCAATTTTAATATCAGGTGTACCCAGATCAAGTAGAATGATTTTGAAGTATTTCTTCTTTTTCTATTATCTAGAAGATTTGGCATGATCTGTTTTTTGAAATTATCTTTTACTTTTATTTATAAATATTAGTTGTCTATTTTTTGAGACTTAAAAAAATAATAAGAAGAAGTTAACTGATGATTCCATACTGAATCTCAGAGTCAAAGCATTCTGTAATAGACATACTCTTATTTGACAATGTGAATGTTACTTTCTTTGCATCATCATTATTATTATTGCTTATTATTTCGATGTAGCAATTGTCTGATTCCTTTTCTGATTGTATTTATGTTTGTTCATTCTTTACGAGGTTTTTGTTTCTAGTACTTATCTTAAACATCATTATTGTTATTAAATTTTAAGCCTAAAAATAAATAAATAAATAAAAATAAAAATTATTATTAGAAATATTATAATTTATATTTCATCACTGGAATATAACCATGAAATTCAATAAATACTAATGTGTATAAATGTAATAAATCTTGGTTCGTTTATAACTAAAATTAAATATGGACCTACTTTACAGTATGACCCTTGCAGTATGCCTAACAGATCCCTGTACTTACCCTATGTTAATATCAGTCCTTTTTCATAATAACCTGTTTGCTTGTCTGTATTCTCATTCCATAAACAGCTTCTTGATGCCAGGGACAACGTATTATTTACCAGACTCATGTAGCCCCAGTTCTTAGTAGACACTTTGAACATATATGAATAAATTCATCAGGGTTAAAAAGAAGAAGTCACCTTTGAAATATGATTTCTCCTATGAGGTCAAGGTTATTGGGCACTGGTGTGGATTTATATAATGACAATGGAATTTTAGAAAGTTAGGGCTTAAGCAGAACTTAAAAATCATCTGAGCCAAACACTTCATTTTACAGATGAAAAAGTTAAGGCTCAGAATGGTGAAATAACTTACTGAGACTCAGACGATTCAGTTACAAATGAGAGAACTTATGTTTTTGATGACTTTCTTTTTTTTATTCCTCTACTTGAAACAAACTATGGTGGAGGGAAAAAAAATTTTGGATGACTTGGCAGGTCTTATGAGGTAGTATATGGTTAGCCAGAAATCAAGTCTGTTACAGAGAAAAAGTGCATAGTGGTCTCATGGGTGTGAAATTAGCAAGCACTTTGAATTTATGAAAACTTCAACTCTGAAAAGGTGAGACATGGCACAGGAATTTAAATGAATATACTCAAGTAGGTTTGAAGAAGGGAAGGTAGTCGTGTTCTTCTAAAAGCCAAATTTCTAAAATCTATTTTAGCATTATTTCTCAAATACATCCCAACCCAATGAAGTGAAGTGACATCTTCCTGCTCACAGCAACACGTCACGAGATTACCTAGAAAATACACCAGATATCAATGGTAATGGTATTCCTGTGATGTTTCTGCACTGAGTACATATAATTTATAATGAAAGCGGTACACAGGCATGCATTTATACATGCAAATACATGCAGATGTGTGCACGTGTGCACAATAGTATTTAAATGACCGGAAAGACCAACACGTTCTCAGAGTTTAACATGGTACAGAAGCTTAGAGACTTCTGGAGACTAGGATGTGGTTCCCACTGTGGACATCTATAACTTTGTGACCTTGAGAAAGTCATTTTATATTTCTATAAAATAAGCATAAAAACACTTGCCCTGTCTCGCTCACAAGGTCGCTGTGAATGGAATAGGGGGCTGACGTGTCAGGAACCTACGAGGCAGTACTCCCTGTGAGTAGGGACACTGCTGGAGGGTCACCGACGGGCTTCAGGTCAAGGTTTCTATCTGTAGGGCTGGCCTGGCTGGCCACGCTTGCCGTGTTTCTCTCTTCCAGAATTGGTTGTACCTAATTGGCATCACATCGCTTTATGGAGGGAGGGGCTCTGAGACTTGCCTCCGAGTTCTGTCCAAGAGGGTCTGGATGCTTTTTCCAGAGTCTCTTCTCTTTTATCTGCCCAAATAATACAGAGCAAGATTCCCGATTTTATTCTAATCAAATCATCTCTGGACTGGATGAGGCACAATAAAATACCGGGAGTGTTTCTGAAACACATCCGGATCTGTGGCTTCTGCGTCTCGTGACATGTGACCT